>NC_134353.1:668603465-668903465 GCF_048569485.1 Anomaloglossus baeobatrachus
GAGGGGGTGCAGGTTTTACATCAGTTATAGAGACTGCAGCGTTCCCTGGGCCTTTATACTATCACAGATTATATATACACCACCATGAATGGTTTAATCTGATTTATGGTCACTCAGTGAGAGACGCTTGGATACTTTACCACATTCTAACCTGTTTGTTTTTATCTTTCAAACAGTCTTCACATTTGCAGAAAAAAAAACATCTCCCAAAACAAAAAAAAAATTCCAATAACATTTTGCATCAATCCATTGCTTCATTCCCTTTTCGTCTTTCTTCTATATCCTTTGTAGGGACATGGGTGGTACCTCTGAGGCTGATTACATCCTATAGCTGCCAGTCCTCTGACTGCAACTTCAATGCCCGCAGTTAACCGTAGAACTGAAATGGGCCATAGAGTCTTAACCGCAGAAGACTCTACTCTTCTCCCAGCACCAATTTGCTCGCAAGAGAAGGATTTCTACTCCCAGCACCAATTTGCTCGCAAGAGAAGGATTTCTACTCCCAGAACCACTGTTCTCGCAAGAGAAGAATTTCTAGGAAGCATCAGGTTACCAGCCCTTTGTACCCGTACAATTCTGATACAGAACCAAACAAATAACAATTCATAAACTCTACTACCAACAGTTATTGGGATTACTTCTACTTCTCAATATAATATATTATGGGAGACTAAGCTAATTTCCTACAAAATCTCCATCTACCTCTGACTCAAACAGATTACATCAAACACAAAAGAGACAGTGTATCCAGACCAGAGCATATCAGATTTCAACTACTCAAACAAGTTCCCTTTCTTGTCCTGTAGAGGGCGCAGCTCCAAAAATAAAATCTACAATAAGTTTTCCCTCCCTGGCTATATGTTTCTTTGTCTGGATAAACTGGACGATTAAAAACTACAACTCCTATTAAGCCAATTCCTCTCTTAAATGCAAATGCAAGAGAACATAAACGCCAGCACAATGGTTTATCAGATTTTTACAATACATCCGTCACTCAAAGATCAATCAGTCCCACATTAAAGGATCCTCATAGCTTAAAATATAATTCCAGACATAACAGTCATATAGAAAACACAGGACAACATATAATCTTCAACTGCTGAGATGATATACTCTTCATTCAATTTCCTTCAACAATCATTCGCACATTTAAAAACACATTGATACATATAACAGATCACAGATGGCATATCTCTATTATTTCAATCATACACACAAAATCCAAACACTGGCAGAGGTTTGATAAGAATGGTCTTGTTGGACCACTACGTACCCGTCTCGGACCTCCAGAAAGCACTGAAACATTTGTAACACAATGGGTTACTCACCGCGGATTTTGTTCAGTGGTTCCTGGGAAGGTCTTTGTAGTCGGGTCACAGAGAGGTCCAGTAACCATCCCGGGTTTCAGGCACCATGTTCTGTCGTGGAAACCCCTTTCTTGGGAGATCTAATTTAGGGTGAGATGCAAGGGATCTCCAGATCTGCCAATGTTGGTCCAATTAATACCGATGCATCGGAGACAAACACAAGAACACACAGCCATTGTCCGTGTACCAGGCTTTTGTCTGAATCTCAGATGCCCAAACAGTAGTTTATTAACACCACAAAAGAAAAGGGGACGGCTTAGTACATGACCAAAAATGGAATGAAAGTTGGAAATAACAAAATCGTTAATTATGGATCCTGTTGAATTCCTTAAAACCAGATCTGTCCAGTTTTCTGGACCTTCAGTAACAAAGAAACTTTAGACAAAGGCCTCTTTAAAGCGACTACACTCAGTGCTATTGCTTTTATGAATAACACTTATAAAGCTAATACAAAAATACAAAATTATTAAACATATATAAATTGCTTAAATGATAATCAAAACTTAATATAAAATATTAACCATAACACCCGTCACACGTACTTACCTCCCTAAGTACGTCGCTGTGGGCGGCGAACATAAACTTCCTGGAGTGGGAGGAACGTTCGGCGTCACAGCGACATCACGCAGCTGCCGGCCAATAGAAGCGGAGGGGCGGAGATGAGTGGGACGTGTAACATCCCGCCCACCTCCTTCCTTCCGTATTGCCAGCGGGACGCAGGGAAGCTGCAGTTCGACGTTCCCGAAGTGTCACACGTAGCGACATGTGCTGCCTCGGGAACAATGAACAACCGGCGCACAGAAGGAGGAACGACATTTTGAAAATGAACGACGTGTCAACGAGCAACGATAAGGTGAGTATTTTTGCTCGTTCACAGTTGTTCGGAGATGTCACACGCTACGACATCTCTAATGATGCCATATGTGCGTCACAAATTCCGTGACCCCACCGACATATCGTTAGATATATCGTAGCATGTGACGGGGCCTTAAGAGGCTATGTGAAGGCCACTGCTGTTTTTGGGAGCCTGTGTGAAGGCTCCTGCTGTGTATAGCAGGCTGTGTGAGGGCTCCTAATCTGTGAAGAAGGCTGTATGGGGGCTCCTGCGGTGCATAGGCGGCTGTGTGGGGGCTTCTGCTCTGTGTAGGAGGCTGTGTGGGGGCTCCTGCTGTGTGTAGAAGGCTGTGTGGGGGTCCTACTGTGCAAAGGAGACTGTGTGGGGCCTCCTGCAGCTATTTGCATATAGTTGTGTGGCCTCTAGAGTTAACTCCTCCTGTGGACCCTAGACACCCCAGTCCAACCCTGCATCCACCTATCTTATATATAGCATCTATGTGTGTGTCATGTATATGGTGTAATTATGCAGTGGCAAAATGACTGGGCCTGTGGGTGATGGGGGCCATTGCTATTTTCTCGGGTGCATGGTTGAAAACCATTGAGGAACGGATGGCTACTGGCTCTCTTTTTTGCCCTTGCTCTGCAGCTGTGGGCCCTGGATAGGTGTAATGACATCAGGGGGAGCCTGTGACGTGATGCCAGTGTGCCCTGCAGCTGCAACCAGAGTGGGTGCAGAGCATGTGTAGGGGGTTATAGATACATATATACATTTACTAGCTGTAGTACCCGGTGTTGCCCAGGATAGTAACTGTCTTTCTCCCACTCTCTGTGTCCCTCTCTGTCTGTCTGTCTTCCTCTCTCTGTCTCTGTGTGTTTCTGTCTCTGTGTGTCTGTGCTTGTGTTTGTGTGTATCTCTGTGTCTGTGTCTCTGTGTATCTCTGTGTGTCTCTGTGTCTATATCTGTGTCTCTGTGTCTGTCTCTGTGTCTCTGTGTGTGTCTGTCTCTGTGTCTGTCTGTCTCTGTGTCTGTCTGTGTGCCTCTCTGTGTGTGTTCGTGTTTCTGTGTGTGTCCGTGTTTCTGTGTGTGTCCGTGTTTTTGTCTCTGTATGTGTGGCTCTGTGTGTCCCTCTGTGTGTGTGTCTCTGTCTATGTCTGTCTCTGTGTGTCTTCGTCTCTTTCTTTGTGCTTCTGTATCTCCGTATCAGTCTTTGTGTGTCTATGTCTCTGTGTGTCTCTGTTTCTGTTTCAGTCTCTGTATCAGTCTGTCTCTGTGTCTATGTTTGTGTGTCTCTGTATCAGTCTCTGTGTATCTGTGTGTGTCTCTGTGTCTCTCTCTCTTTGTCTCTGTGTGTCTGTCTCTATATCAGTCTCTGTGATTATATGTCTATGTTTGTCTGTGTCTCTGTGTATGTCTCTGTGTGTCTCTGTGTGTCTCTGTATGTCTCTGTGTGTCTCTTTGTCAGCCTGTGTCTCTGTCCCTGTGTGTGTTTCTGTCCCTGTGTGTGTCTCTGCATCAGTCTGTGTGTGTGTCTCTTTCTCTGTGTCTCTGTATCAGACTCTGTGTGTGTGTGTCTCTGTGTGTCTCTGTCTGTGTCTCTGTCTGTGTCTCTGTGTTTGTCTCTATCGACATCATATTATCTGACACATTACCTGTCTTATACTAAGGGGTACTTTGCACTTTGCGACATCGCTACTGCGATCTCGTTGGGGTCAAATCGAAAGTGACGCACATCCGGCGCCGGGAACGACGTCGCAACGTGTAAAGCCTAGAAGGACCGATAATCGATCGCAAAAGCGTCGAAAATCGGTGATCTGTGTAGTGTCGGTTATTTCCATAATTTCGCAGCAGCGACAGGTACGATGTTGTTCCTCGTTCCTGCGGCAGCACACATCGCTGTGTATGAAGCCGCAGGAGCGAGGAACATCTCCTTACCTGCGTCCTGCCTGCAATGAGGAAGGAAGGAGGTGGGTGGGATGTTTACGTCCCGCTCATCTCCGCCCCTCCGCTTCTATTGGCTGCCTGCCGTGTGACGTCGCTGTAACGCCGCACGACCCGCCCCCTTAGGAAGGAGGCGGTTTGCCGGCCAGAGCGACGTCGCAGGGTAGGTAAGTGCGTGTGAAGCTGCCGTAGCGATAATGTTCACTACGACAGCTATCACAAGATATCGCATCTGCGACGGGGGCAGGGACTATCGCGCTCGGCATCGCTACAATCGGCTAGCGATATCGCAGCGTGCAAAGTACCCCTAAGAATGTCCTTTTTTGCCTATATCAACCAATTACAGCTCCTATTAATGACCTGTAGCTCCCAGCTCCATTGATTTTAATGTAAGCAGGTTTTTCAGCGAAAAACGGTAAAGTGCGAGGTTAAAATTTCCCCTCAAAACATCAAAACACAGTCTATGATGTTCCCTGAGTCCCATGGGGCGTCTGTGCAATATTTTGTGATTGTAAATGCGACAGTGCGGATTCCTTTAACGGACACACACATACACACACATACATACACTCAGCTTTATATATATTAGATTATACACCATACATAGGC
Organism: Anomaloglossus baeobatrachus; assembly: GCF_048569485.1. Taxonomy (NCBI): domain Eukaryota; kingdom Metazoa; phylum Chordata; class Amphibia; order Anura; family Aromobatidae; genus Anomaloglossus; species Anomaloglossus baeobatrachus. The sequence goes on from NC_134353.1 coordinate 668,608,218, forward strand.
CCTGTACATGTCATGTATAGTGTGTAATGTAATTCTGAATATTGACCTGCCATATCCTAAAGGTGTGTAATATGTGCTCTGTTAGGATTTCACTTGCCGATTTGAGTAGTTATCATCTGATCGCTCACTTGCGATTTGCAATGTGTGGTCATCTGCCGAATCACATCTCCTGTTTCTCTCAAATTGAAAATTATAACAATGAGAGACGCAGGAGGAGACGTCATTTAGCAGATGACCCCCAGTCTGCAAATCACTGGTGAGAGATCACATGACCACTCAAATTAGCAAATTAAATCCTAACAGTGTATATTACACATTTTGGGGTTCGACCAGTCAATGTGCAGAATGTCAAACCCATGGGAGATACCGGTCAGTCTAGGGCAGCAGAGCAGGGAGAAGCCATTGGGCACCAGCCTCCCGGGCTCCTCATCCTGGTGGCATCGTCCTCGGCCAGAGATAAAATGTGTTTTATGTGAAATGTGGAAGCATCAGAGTAAAATATACATGACTGCAATAATGGAGCCGGTGTTTGATTCCTTCCACCCGGGGGTCGCGCAGGAGGAATCAGCTGTCAGATTCCCTACCTGGTAGCAAAACAACAGTGGAGTTTCATATGTTACATGGCGTCACTGCCGTCTGCACATCACATGGAATGGTGTAGGGTATGTTCACATGTGGCATCTTTTTTTTTTTTACCACAAATATGCAGCCAAAAGAATGCACCAAAAACTCACCGCGACAAAAACGTATAAAAAACCGCAATGTGTTTTTGACGCGTGTGACGACATGGACTCTCATGGGTTAAAGTTTCTTAAAATCCAGCCAGACAGCATGATAGATTGTCTATAGACGGGGGAGAAGTCCCTCATTGTTTTTACAAGACTCTTGTTGACTCAATGTAATTGTGTTGGCCACTGAAAGCCAAACGTATTGTTTCTCCAGATATTTCCAGTAACCATTGTATTGTAGTTGTGTATTGATAATGTAATTACCTTAGTAGCCATTGTCTAGTTGGTGACTCCCAGTTTACATGTACACCCTCAGTCTTTCTATGCACATCATTTAAATGAACATTATCCATGCAGCTTGAAATTCCTCCAATGGGAGAAGCAATCTTGTCCAACCAATCGATGAGGATGCAGTGTATCCAAGTGGAAGGTTGTGGCTATAAAAAGGACTTCTTTAAGCCACCAGGGGTTGTTGATGGATGCTGATGGATCCAGTCTAAGCTCTTTGGAGCTGACTAGAGGATCAGGATATCTTATGGCTTCAATCTAGGGACTCCGGACCCGGTTGGAGACCATATCCACAGCCTAGGGATTTCGACTCCGGCTGCCAGGATTTTAACATCAAACCAGGACTACCTAAGGAGGACACTCAGGTTGGGACAGTTCAGTCACCTGTTACAGACTTTGCAGACCTCAGACAGCTTTGAACCTGTGAGGCATGGACATTCTAAATCCCAGGTGAGCCAGCGGAAGGGTGAGACTCTGTTGCCTGTTACATTTGTGTGTTTTGCTGGTTATGTGTTATGTGCCGTTAATTGTTTGGGGATCCAATAAAGTCTAATTATTGTGGTTCCCTCACCCTGTGTTGTCTGAGTAGTGTTACGCCCACGGTTAAGGAGGCCGGCGTTCAGTTGGGATGAGCCCTGAGCCACGCTGTCTTTCTAAAGGCGGCGGGTTTTAGTGGACGAGAGCACTCACTGAGCCCCGTGTCTCCACAACGCGTTTTTACTGTGTTTTGCCCAATGCGTTTTTTAAGTCTAATCTATTGACTGGAAGGGTTCAAAAACGAAAACGCAAAAAGAATTGACATGCTGCATCTTCAAAAACGCAGCCAACAAAAGACGCCCAGTGTGGACAGCAAAAGAGAAATCCCATAGACTTTCCTGGGAGGAGGAAGTGCATGCGTTTGGTGCATCTTTGTGACCTCAAAAATGCAACAAAAGATGTCCTGTGTGAACTTAGCCTTAATGTCGTTATGAAGGCCATTCTATCAATGTAATGGATTGATAGCAGCTGAGGTGTATTATGAGGTTCTGCAACAGCTGAGTTGTGTATTACGGGACTCTGCAGCAGCTGAAGTGTATTATGAGATTCTGCAGCAGCTGAGGTGTGTATTATGGGGTTCTGCAGCAGCTGAGATGTGTATTATGGGGTTCTGCAGCAACTGAAGTGTGAATGATGAGGTTCTGCAGTAGCTCATGTGTGTATTATGGGGTTCTGAAGCAGCTGAGGTGAATTATGAGATTTTGCAGCAGCTGAGATGTGTATAATGATGTTCTGTAGCATCTGAGGTATGTATTTTGAGGTTCTTCAGCAGCTGAGGTGTATGATGAGGTTCTGCAGCAGCTGAGGTGTGCATTATAAAGTTCTGCAGAATATTACATTATTTGGTGTGGATTTATCTTACAAATTTTCCAACAAAATTATTTGCAGCAATGCCAAATGGGGTGAGCCCAGACTGGTTAATAAAGGGATTACAATATATATGCCATAGTTCTTCCATACACCGTGCCCCTCCCTCATGGTGTTTATGTGGTACTGCACCTCAGTCTGTTCAGGTCATTTTAGCTGAGAGGCAGTGAAACATACACAGCGTCTCTTGTCCTTATGGTGTGTATGGGGTGCTGCACCTCAGTCTGTTCAGGTCAGTGGAGCTGAGAGACAGTGACACATATAACCTGAGGACTCTTTATTATGTAGAAAGCAGAGATTTTTTTCTAATTTCATACATTCCCCTTTAACATCTGTATTTTGGACTTTTTGGTCCGGAGTACACGCAGCATTGGCCGCCGGCTATCCTCTGGTACATTTATTCATAGGATTTGTATAGTATCTCTCCACGAAGAGTGGCAGCGCCTCATTCTGCAGATACATGTGCGCCCCATTGGTGGGATCCATATGTACCATCCATAATGTAATATCCAGGCATTCAGCATGTACGAGATGAGAAGACCCCAATAAGAATAATTTCAGATGTGGTGGAATTAGTGTGGATTTGAGATGCAGATTCTCCAGCACAAATCTGGGGGAGTTTATTGTACATTTGAAGAGATCAATTTTCTTAGGATATAAAAAAAATGGCCTCCTGTCCTCATTTGTTTCCTGGAAACTGGGTAAAAAAATCAGTAGGGGGGGCACCAAAGGGCAGTTTTGCACAGGGACCGTTTAGGCTAATGCCGACCCTGGTAACGACAATCAGTGTCTTCAGGACGGGGCACACGGGCCTATCACCCTCTTACAACTGAGCAAGACAGTGGAAGCTGTAGAGATGGACGATTTAAATTTAAGCATTTTAAATGGCCCTTTCAAAATAACACTGAAAAATGTGTAAATATTTGGTTATTTCTTCTGTATATACGGCCCTTTGACTGCTTCGCCCTAGGGATGCCCTAGGAAATCCATCCCTGCCTCTCAATCAGAATTCCATTCCAAGCCACAAAAAATATGCAACAAATCCACTTTACTGTAACTTTCACACTGTTTTATTTTCAAAGTGCTGCAAGTTATGGCAAGAACTAATTGATGTTCAGTAGACCAGGATCTACCCCTCAGTCACAGCCAAAATATGTTTTTACGGCATACAATCTGTGGGTTTTCAATTTAACGCCTTAGGTGCTAGGTCAATAACCACATTGGCTATGCATAATTCAGACCTCCTGCTATATTTGTGCTCACCCTGGGCAGAGACAGGGCTTATGAGCATGCCTGGAAGTTTTACACATACATGAGTATTACAGTGTAATCAAGAAATGATCAAATGATTGCATGGTCAAGTCCTATAATGAGGCTTAAAAAATGTCCTTTAAACTTTTGGAGAAATCATAAATATTAAAGGTGTCAACTTTGAACATTCTAGCAAAGGGTCTGAATACTTATATTAAAAATCAAAGGCTGAAATGTTATATTTTCATAATAGCACAAATGTCAACAAATGGGATTTTACTTTGGCATTACAGGATACTGCATTTAAAAGCAAATTGTTGATTTAAGCCAATATGTAATAAAGTATGGCTGAAGTGTCTAAATACTTCCTAAGTAGGTTTGACATTTATTTAAAGAAGGCAAATATCTCTGAAGAAATAATATTGTTAAACACAATATCACAAAATAACTAGAAATTTGGAAAGGTTTATTGTAAATGAAAACCGTGAACAGCCGAAAAACACCTTGGACATCCAAATTGTTAATATACCAGAAGTTTTTAAATATTTAAGCGCCATCTAGTGGGCTGTGTGACAAATGTATTATTGACGGGACGGCAATGACAATGATACTGGAGCCGTATCCCTTGTCATTACTAGCGATCCTATTACTAATATGGTTATTACATAGCAGTAAGAAAATGCCACCAGAAACATGGTAACACTGCGCGACACCACCCATAAAGAGTGTATTGGAAAAGAAGTACCTGTAGGTAACTAAAAGATTACTTTTGTGCAGTGTACATCGAGGAAACATATTAAGACACTTTTTCTTAGGGGAGAACTAGGGTCAAGCTTAAAGATGGGGGTCATTCTTTTTAAGACTATGGTTCTGCATCTTTACGGTATTTTATGGTGCAGAGTAGGGATCAGTGATACAGTGCTATATTGGAATGGTTTCTTTTGTTATCTACATTAAGTATAATCACAGTGATGGGGTTTTTTTTTTTATTAAAAAAAAGACATGAAAAGGACGTTTCAAAGTCATTTTTTTCTTTTGCCACAATGAAAATGTTTTTTTTTTCTCTTTTTTTATATTTCACATCAATATTGTACTGTTTTAGTTTTAAGGGGTATTCCCAACTTAAAGATCATATCCCAATATGTCATAGGTGTAATAATATTAGCAAATACGTCCAATTAGAAATGTAGTATAGTTCTTCTGATTAGTGATGTCTCTTATCTAATGTGCAGGGCATTCCTGCTTTCATATCCATGGTTGCAACCACTCATATCACGACAGTTAGTTGCTTGTGGTCATAACCATGGATACTTAAGCTACTGCAATGTGCTGCACATGAGTTAAGCAACATAGTTAAAGGGAATCTGTCAGCAGGTTTTTTCTACCTCATCTGAGAGCAGCATGATGTAGGCAAAGAGATTCTGAATCCAACTATGTGTCACTTAGATTACTGGGTGTAGCTGTTCTGACACAATCAGAATTTTTAGATTTAGCCATGTAGCACAGCTGAGAGAGCTGTACCTCCCACACCAGGTAATGATAAGCAATGATCCTGCTGCTTAAACAAACATAGATTGTACCTTGACAAGACAGGGATCCCTGAATTTTCTATGTCAACCCTTGCAGCATGCTGGTTTCAGTTTAAATAGCACAAACCTGCTTACAGATTCCCGTTAATGAAGAGAACTATATTATATTTCTAATTGGATGTGTTTGATAAAATTATTATTATTACATGTACTACATATTGGGATAGGATATTGGAGATGGGAATACCCCTTTATTCCTCTATATGTAGGTGTCTAACTGACATGAACACTTCCATAGTAAATTATAAGGTTATATATCTGATTGTGGTACTTTGTGTAGTTCTTTGTATGCTTCAGTATAGGTATATTTAATGGTCACTGACTTTTCAACAATCCTTGCGTAAATCAATTGTATCTATCTCCTGCATTAATGAGTTTGCTTCAAGAACACCACAGATCTTGTGTCTGTTCATACTTACCAAGTTTAAGAGCGACCCGCTCAAAACGCGTTTAGTGGTGGTTGTGCAATTTATTGGACCTGCTGTATCACATTTCATTCCTATATAGACTTTGTTTTTTAAGAATTTTTCATTAAAATTAGAGTTTTATTCAAGTTACGTGGAAGCTGGATCACTTATTGTCCTCATGTATGGAAATGTATACTGAAAGCCTGGTGTGGGTGGGTGCAGCTCCCAAAGCTCTGCTACATACAAAAAATAAAATCTTTCACTGTCAGAACAGCTGGAGCCATTAATCTAAGTGATACATCGTTAGATTCAGAATCTATTTGCCTACATCATGCTGCTCTTAGATGAGGTAGCAAAAACCTGCTGACATATTCCCTTTAAATGACATGTACACTTCAGGCAATCTCTGCTAGAAGCATTGCTTTGATATTAGTGTCTAATGGTGGGCACCATGTAGTGGCATGCAGAGTGCTGGCCATGTGCTGCCATAAACGACCCATACGTGCACTGAATTTTTTGCTTTTTTTTCCTCTTTTGTAAATAACAGTTTTAAAATTGTATACAATTTTATCTTTTTCAGGTGTCAAATGGTAAAAAGAAAGACACAGATATGCACATTGAAGGCTCCCTTATTTCCCGGGATAAGGTTGGAGTGCAGGATTTTGTGCTGCTAGATTCCCACACCAGTGAGACTGCTTTCCTTGACAATCTACGCAAACGGTTCCAGGAGAATCTCATCTATGTAATATTTTTTTATTCATTGGTGACAGTACTAGTATAATGCAGCTGCAATATACTTTTGAGAGATGACTATAATTAACAAATAAGCCAGGGATTACACTATAGCATGAAGCATTTAGCACTAGCGTCATATCAGAACACTTGTTCCAAGCTTTAATCCCATTCTCCAGACCTGACACGATGTCCTGTGATGGTGTGGTGCATGCTTGCCGTAAACTAAGAAGAATAATGTTTTATTGACAAAGTATTGTTTTAAAACATGTTTTAGTGTAAATTCAATATCTTAAATCTAATTTGGTGAGCAGAAGTTCTACCTTTGGAGTCACTTTACAGTTTTTACTAATGAACTCCATAGTGTACAATGGTATAATACATACTGGATCTATATGGCTGCATTTTTATGCCATTTCTGCAGCCCATAGATCAAAGTGGATCCAAAAGAAATCTAAAGGCCACTTTACACGCTGCGATCTCACTACTGTCGGTTGTGCGTCACGGGCAAATCGCTGCCCATGGCGCACAACATCGCTCGGACCCGTCACACTACTTACCTGCCTAGTGATGTCGCTGTGACCGGCGAACTGCCTCCTTTCTAAGGGGGCAGTTTGTTCGGCGTCACAGCGACGTCACTAAACGGCCGCCCAATAGAAGGGAAGGGGCGGAGATGAGTGGGACAAACATCCTGCCCACCTCCTTCCTTCCTCATTGCTGGCAGCCGCAGGTAAGGAGATGTTCGTCATTCCTGCGGTGCCACACGTAGCGATGTGTGCTGCCGCAGGGACGACGAACAACCTGCGTCCCGCAACACCATCGATATTTGGGAAATGGACAGCGTGTCAACGATCAACGATAAGGTGAATATTTTTTGATCGTTAGCGGTCGCTCGTACGTGTCACACGCAACGACGTCGCTAACGAGGCCAGATGTGCGTCACGAATTCCGTGACCCCAACGACATCTCCTTAGCGATGTTGTTGCATGTAAAGCGGCCTTTAGTCTTTTTTTAATAGGTGTTTTCTGTTTAATATCTGGCTTTGACTTCAAAACTACATATAAAAAAACCTAAATATGGAAGTATAACATCAATATAATTGTCTTCTTCACTAGTCTCAACTAAAGATGAGCAGACTCACAGAAAACCGGGACCAGCGGGGTCCCTGTTATCTGTTTTTTAAAATCCAGTTCCGGTCCAGAATCTGGTCCCCTTATAAGTCTACGAGGATCAGAAGCCGGAGATTAAAAATGTTGGTAGAAGGGATAGGGAAGGGATTGGGAGATAGCAGCGTGCGTGCTGTACTCACCAAAGATCTGTCATGCCAGCAAGCTGTTTCCAGGTCACACATTCACTTCCAGAGCAGCTAATTAACTTTCATTGAATATGCACTGCTTTCCCCACCCACCGTCTCCTGTGATTAGTTGCATTAGACACGCCCCCACTCTGAGTGTTAGCATGTCAGCTGACTGCTTCCAATCACAGCTCGTCTACATTATAGACCGAAGTCACACTGGCATTTCACATCGGATGTGACATGCCAATGACCCTCGGCTCAGGATCTGCTAGGAGCGTGAGCCGAGTGTCATGTGACTGTGATCTCATCCTGCAATCAAATCACGGCTGCGGAGGAGATGGAGGGATTCCACCCCATCTCCTCCATTGTCAGCTGTGTATAATCGCACTGCATTTGAATATCATCAGTGCAGTCCGATAGGAGACACGCAGACAATCGTAGATTGCTGCAATTTTTTCCTCAGTCCGATTAGGGCTGTTAAAAACTCGCAGATGTGGGCTGCAGCATCATCTTACATGGGGCTGAGTGCAATGTGAGCTTTTCGCGCATTGCACTCGGCTGAGTCATACGTCAGTGTGACTCTACCCGTACAGTAAAAATAAATAAATAAATAAACAATTTGGCGTAGGGTCTCCCTATATTACGATACCCAGCAACAGATAAAGCCCACATCTACAGGCCGCAGCCCCCAGCCCTATGCTAATCTTGGTTGTGTATCAAAATAAGAGGAACTGCATGCAACTTTTTTTTTTTAATTATTTAAATAAATAATTTTAAAAAATAAAAAAAGTCACTTCCACTTTTTATACCCAGCCAAGATAAAGCATAACAGCTGGGGGCTGGTATTCTCAGACTGGGGAGGGCTATGGTTGGTTATTGCCCCCTTATCCTAAATATAGCAAGCTACAGCCGCCCAAGATTGTCACATCCATTAGATGCGACAAGCTTGGCACTTTACCTGGCTCTTCCCAATTGCCCTGGTGCACTAGCAATCGGGGTAATGGGGGGATAATAACAGTGCACAACTATCATCAAGCCCAAAATTATTGATGGGTAGGGATCTATGAGACCCCCATCACTAATGCTATAAGTAAAATGAAATAAACACAAACACAGGGAAAAATCCTTTATCTGAAATAAAATACTAAACACACCCTCTTATTCCATTTAATTAAACCCCTAAACACCCCTGCGGGTCCGACGTGATCCATAGGTCCCACGGCGATTCAGCTCTGCTACATCTCAGTCACAGCGAGCGGCCATAGAGCATGACTGCCCACTGTGAGTGCAGACAGACAATGACTGAGCCGCAGTCAGTGGTGACATCACTCAGGTTATTTGCGGTAACAAGTGCGAACATTCAGCGTCACCGCACATCGCGGCTCAGTCTCTGCCTGTAGTCAAAGCGGGCAGTCATGTTCCATGTTCACTCACTGTGACTTAGATGTAGCAGAGCTGAATCACCGTGGGACCTCGTGTGGATTACGTCGGATCTTCAGGGGTGTTTTGGGTGTTAATAAAGTGATGAAAGAGGGTGTTTTTGTATTTTATTCCAAATAAAAGATTTTTTCTGTGTTTGTGTTTATTTCCTTTCACTTACAGATTAGTGATGGGGTGTCTCATAGACGCCTCCCATCACTAATCTAGGGCTTAGTAGCAACTATGGGCTGTTATTAACCCCTGCTATTACCCTGATTGCCACAGCACCAGGGCAACGGGAAGAGCCGGGTAAAGCACCGAGCTCGTCACATCTAATAGATGCAACAATCTTAGGTGGCTGTGAGTTGCTATTTTTAGGCTGTGGGGTGGTCCAATAAGCATGGACCTCCGCAATCAGAGAATAAGAGACCTCAGCTTTCTTGATTTATCTTGGCTGGGTATCAAAATTGGGAGGGAACCGTAAGTCGTTTTTTAAAATTATTCATTTAAATTCTCTTATTTTCATACACAACCAAGATGAGCCCGGCTGGGGACTGCAGCCTGTAGCCTGTAGCCATGGGCTTTTTCTGTGCTGGGTATAATAATACGTGGGAACTGTAAGCCAATTGTTTTATTTATTTTTACACCTCGATACTGACCTGCAGACATTGTCTGTCAGTGGTTGCAGTCAGACGCTGTCACACAGGCTGAGGGCACTTCTGACTGCAACCAATCACTTACGCCAGGACCACCATTGGGTGGGGAAAGGAGGGGAAGTAGTGCATTTGCAATGAGTGATAATGAGCCACCCAGGAAGTGAATGCGTGATCTGTAAGCAGTTTGCTGCCATGACGGAGCCTCGGTAAGTATGAAGCGCTCGCTTCATTCTTATTTTCTTTATTTTTTCTTTCTTTTTTTTTTTAATTTCTCAAGTGCCAGATCCGGGTTAAACACTTGGAATCCCGGTACCTGAGTACCTTTGAAACCGTGCGGATCCGAACTTTTACAGTTTGGGTCCTCTCGTCCTGATTCATGACCTATCCTAAAGATAGGGCATTAATATAAAAGTAGTGGACAACCTCTTTTAACTGATAGTAGGAAACTTAATTTACGATGCACAGGTTGCACCAATTGTATATCCTCCCCTGGAAGTATTTTAACCTTGGGATTTACTTGGGTCTGTAACAGTCTGTATAAGAATATTAGTCATGATTATAGTTGTTATCCATTTGACTGTTATGTACGTGAATATATGACTAGTGTCACTTGAAAATATAAATCATTTCTTCTTTGTTTTTGTCAGACATATATTGGAACATTGTTGGTTTCTGTGAACCCATATACGGATCTGGAACTCTACACTCAACGACAGATGGAAATGTACCAAGGTGTAAACTTCATTGAGCTGCCACCACACATGTAAGAATATGCTTCTAAAAACCAGTCATACATATCTGTTGTATAGTAATTTTTTGTATTTGCAATATTATTTCATCTTGTACTGCATAATGAAAAGAGGTCCCATATGAGGCTCATCTTATTGGCAGATGATCTCCTTTCCTGCCTGCTGGCTACACAGCTGCTTCAATTCTCACTAACTGTCTATTTCCCAATATGAGCGAGAATTTAACCTCCAGTTAGTCAGAAATGTAATTGTATCAGACCATGATATAACACAAGCTGTTTTTTGGAATGGCATGGTCATCTCATGCTTTCAGTCCTGCTAGTTCACAGAACAGCACCTCTGTCTGTTTAAAAAATGGGCCAGGAATGCAACACGCAATAAAGATGACTCAGTGATGACTCCAACAGGTTTTTCTTGTACAGGAACATGGATATGGGAAAGGAATGGGTAAGCGGAAATTAATACAGAAATTCAAAGCAAACAAATCAAATTGTAGTTGGCAAGTTTCACAGTTACAATCAACTGGTCAGATGCAAACAATCTGGAGATTATGGTGATCAAATTTCCTTAATAATAGCCCAAACATGGTCCTTTCATTAGGTAGAGCATCACTGGCTACCAGGGTTCCGCCTGGTAAATAGGAACCCTCGACTAGTGACACTCTTCCATCGAGGAAACACACTCCTTACAGGTCAGTTCCTGGCGGTTCTGGTTCACTGGCAAATGGCGATATTGATCTACAAATCCCGTGGAACATTGAACACGGTCATGTTCTGTCAGCCACCCCCTTACATTTGGACCACATACTTTCGTCTCCTGCTAACTTAGATAGCAGAATCTTTGCCTATCCCCACACTCTCTGTCTAATTCACATAGGACCACCGCCTGGCCTCCAAACTCCTCTGCTAGCTCACATAGCAGCACATATGCCAAGCCTCCAGACTCTCTTGCTATCTCACATAGCAGCACTTCTCCTTGGACCCCAGATCATCCTACTAGTTCATATACAGAAGTGTTCAAAATTGTTGGTACCCCTCATTTAATGAAAGAAAAACCCACAATGGTCACAGAAATAACTTGAATCTGACAAAAGTAAGAATAAATAAATAAATATATAAAAATGACCAAATGAAAATTAGACATTGCTTTTCAGCCATGCTTCCACAGAAATTTTGAAAAAATAAAATTCATGAAACAGGCCTGGACAGAAATGATGGTACCTCTGAAAATAAAGTGACAAAAGGGACATGTTAAATCAAGGTGTGTCCACTAATTAGCATCACAGGTGTCTACAATCTTGCAATCAGTCAGTGCACCTGTATATAGGGCTACAGATACTCACTGCTGTTTGGTGACATGGTGTATACCACACTCAACATGGACCAGAGGAAGCGAAGAAAAGAGTTGTCTCAGGAAATTAGAAAGAAAATTATAGACAAGCATGTTAAAGTTTGTTAAAGGTAAAGGTTATAAGACCATCTCCAAGCAGCTTGATGTTCCTGTGACTATAGTTGCACATATTATTCAGAAATTTAAGATTCATGGGACTGAAGCCAACCTCCCTGGACGTGGTCACAGGAGGAAAATTGATGACAAATCAGAGACAGATAATAGAAATGTTAACAAAAGAGCCCAGAAAAACTTCTAAAGAGATTAAAGGTGAACTTCAAGATCAAGGAACATCAGTGTCACATTGCACCATCCGTCGTTTTTTGAGCCAAAGTGGACTTCATGGGAGATGACCAAGGAGGACGCGATTGTTGAAAAAAAAAAACATAAAAAAGTCAGACTGGAATTTGCCAAACTACATATTGACAAGCTACAAAGCTTCTGGGAGAATGTCCTATGGACAGATAAGACAAAAATGGAACTTGTGTGACAAGGCACATCAGCTCTATGTTCACAGACAGAAAAATGAAGCAAATCAAGAAAAGAACACTGTCCCTACTGTGAAACGTGAAGGAGGCTCTGTTATGTTCTGAGACTACTTTGCTGCATCTGGCACAGGGTGTCTTGAATCTGTGCAGGGTACAATGAAATCTCAAGACTATCAAGGGATTCTAGAGAGAAATGTGTTGCCCAGCATCAGAAAACATGGTCTCAGTCGCAGGTCATGGGTCTTGCAACAGGATAATGACCCAAAACGCACAGTAAAAAACACTCAATAATGGCAAAGAGGAAAACACTGGACTATTTTGAAGTGGCCTTCTATGAGCCCTGACCTAAATCCTATTGAGCATCTTTGGAAAGAGCTGAAACATGCCGTCTGGAAAAGGCAACCTTCAAAAACGAGACAAATGGAACAGTTTGTTCTTGAGGAGTGGCCAAAATACCTGTCGAGAGGTGTAGAAGTCTCATTAACAGTTACAGAAATCGTTTTATTGCAGTGGTTGCCTCAAAAGGTTGTGCAAGAAAATATTAAGTTAAGGGTACCATCATTTCTGTCCAAGCCTGTTTCATGAGTTTTATTTTTTTTAAAACTCTGTGGAAGCATGGTTGAAAAGCAATGTCTGACTTTCATTTGCTCATTTTCATAGATTTTTGTCAGATTCAAGTTATTTCTGTGACCATTGTGGGTTTTTCTTTCATTAAACGAGGGGTACCAACAATTTTGATCACGTGTGTAGCAGTACTTCTGCCAGGACCCCAGACTTTCCTGCTAGCTCACTTAGCAGCACCTCTGCTTGGCCCCCCGACTCTCCTAATAGCCCTGCTAACTTACATATAAGCACCTCTGTTTGACTCACAGACTTTCCTCATTGTAGCTCACAGAGCATACTGGCCCTTTGCCTGGCCCAGAGACTCTCCTCATTATAGCTCATATAGCACCACCTAGTATACCTGAGGAAGGCTTAGTATAAGCCAAAACGCAATGTATTTTAAAACCTTTAAAAGGCCTTTATTTTTGTCTTTCCTTAGATATGCAGTTGCAGATAATGCCTACAGGGTTATGTGCACCGAGCGGAATAATCACTGCATCCTGATATCAGGAGAAAGTGGATCTGGAAAAACGGAAACCTCAAAGAAAATCCTTCAGTACTTAGCTATGGCATGTCCAATAACAGAGAAACTTCACACAATCAGAGACAGGCTCCTTCTTTCAAATCCTGTCCTAGAGGTAACTACAAATTGTACATTGAATCTAGTTTTTACTTTTTATATTTTCCATTACAAATACCTAATTATTAATTTCTTCAGGCCTTTGGAAATGCCAAAACTCTCCGTAATGACAACTCAAGCAGATTTGGAAAATATATGGATGTACAATTTGATTACAAGGTATATACAATATCAGTTATATAGTTTAGCTCAGAAGAAACTGAAAATTCCCAATTTTGGATATTTATGGCAATATGTGACCTATGTGGTGACGAGTAGGGATGATCGAATACCTCAAATATTCGGCTTTGCGAATATCCGACCAATAGGTCGCCGCTATGCAAATATTCGATGCGCAATGTAATTCTATGGGAAGCCCGAATAGTTGCAAATAGTTGTTATTCGGGTTTCCCATAGACTTACATTGCACATCTAATATTCGCGAATAGTCGAATAGTGGCGACATATTCGGAAAATATTCCCGAAGCCGAATATTTGAGGTATTCGATCATCCCTAGTGACGAAGCCACTCAGAACTCAATTCACTTCTATGGGTGTGGTGGAAAAATGTGACCAAGCCTTCTCAGCTGCTTTCAAAACTCATAACAGTGAATGGAGCAAGTCAACATATGTGCAAAAACTTCGCTATGTTGGGAATTTCCTTTCTACGACTTGTGTCACATGACAAGAATGTGGATACATTCTGGTTATAGTTCCTCAGGACTTATTCCTCCCTCTTATTATCAATGGTCAGTAAAATAAGTGGGTAATAGTAATTTTTGTATGAAAATACTGTATGCATTTTAATTGGGTTGGCTCCTGGGGCATGTAGACATTAAGGTGGGCCATTATGCTCCTTGTTATTTTCTGTATGGAGAACCACTAACAAATAATAGCTCCTCCTTGTGGGTTGTCAGGGTGCTCCAGCTGGAGGACATATACTTAGCTATTTAATAGAAAAGTCAAGAGTGGTCCATCAGAATCAAGGGGAGAGGAACTTCCATATATTTTACCAGTTATTGGAGGGAGGAGAAGATCATTTAATACGTTGGTTGGGCCTAGAGCGTAAACCTGAGTTTTACAGTTACCTCATACAGGTAAGAGCACAAACTAAAGGGGCTTTTTGTGGGAATTTTTAACATACAAATTAAGAAAATAAATAATTTTCTTTTGTCACAAGGGTGAATGTGCCAAAGTAAGTACCATCTGTGAGAAATCAAACTGGAAGCTCGTGCGTAGAGCGTTTACTATTATTGAGCTCAATGAAGCTGATATTGAGGTAAGAATTAAGGTCCACATCGAGACATACTGTATAATTGTCTAAAATTTAATTTCTATTCTTTGTTTTTGTGAAATGACGAGTTTTCCGGCTCATACATTTTAGTTAAACTAATATACATCTTTCCATCTTTATTGAAACAAGTATGAGTTTCAGTTGCCACACTGGTGTATTATCTGTTTATTATGAGGTTTATATTGTTTTGGATGAAAAGGACAAACATTAACAATGTGCAGTGAAAATCAGTCTTCTTTTCTTCCTTTTATTTAGAATCTTTTTGGCTTAGTAGCCAGCGTATTGCACCTGGGGAATATAAAGTATGAGGAGGATACCCATGGCCATGCCATAATTAAGGATGGCACACAAATCCAATGGGTGTCAAAGGTATGCTCATCACATCTGTGTTGTTTGCCAAGTGTTCTCACAATTGCCTATATAGACTTGTTGATATGGGTATAATGCAGTACAATAATTAACCTGGATTGTCTTTTTTTGTATTCTATTAATTGATGTCATGCATGGTCCATTAGGCTCTTCGCTAGGCAAATCTATCCTGGAGCATCTTTTCTTACTTTATGTTGTATTATTTTTATATTACTCCTTCTCAAAATATCAGATTAAGTTGACAACTGGGTGTGTCTAGACATATGATTTTGATACTTTGCACTGATTAGACAGCCTCAGGCTTTGTAAGGACACTCACACATGACAAGGAAAATGGAAACTACTCAGTTGTCAATTTCTTCATGCATTTCCAGAAGATAAAGTACAATATATTAATTATAAGATGCCCCAGAAATATTACTTTAAAAGTTACTGAATGAGACATTGGGAGAAATGACCGCCCCTGCAAGAACAAGTGTGCACAAACTTTTGACTGGTATGGTATATCTTTTATACATATGTAGATGGATAGATAGAAAGATTAATTTAGATGTACAGTATATCTATATCTAGATGTTCAGAGCTTGGGCTATTTTTTTATAACCTAACCCTGTTTTACTCTTCTGTCTTGTGTGTTCCTTGGTTTCTATGATGCTGTTTGATCCCTATTGTTCCCAAACGGCTCTGAGCTATTCATGTGTGTGAATAGCCCAGTCAAAGTCCAGACCTAAATCCCATTGAAAATACAGTGGAACCTTGGATTACGTGCATAATTGATTCCGGGAGTGTGCTCTTAAACCAAGTTACTCTTATATCAAAGCGAATTTTCCCATAGGAAATAATTGAAACGCAGACAATTCGTTCCACAACCCAAACATATTTACTGTATTTATACAAACTTATTACAGTAACACAAAATAATGTACTGAATTCATATAAATTATTACAGTACACTAATACAAAATACTGTACAGTAAAAGTATATAAAACAAATTAAACTGCACTTTAGCTTACAATAAAATTGGTGGTGTACGGGAGGTACAGTATCAGCAATGTGCTTTACTGGTTAGCAGAAAGGAAGTACAAAACTGTATCCATAAATCCAAATTGATAGACATGCCATATAGTATATACTGTACTGTACAATGGTATACTGTATACAGTACATATGTACAGAACGTTACCTCCAGAGCAGGTCAGAGCGTGGTGAAAAGACAGAACCAGAAATGTAAACGGTGAGTATTTGCTCTTCTTGCAAAGCATTGCTCTTAAACCAAGTTAGGCTACTTTCACACATCAGTTTTTTGCAATCAGGCACAATCCGGTTTGTGCCTGATGCAACGGATCCGTCTCAGAGTGTGTAAAAACTGATGTGACGGATCCGGTAAAAAAACGGATCCTTTTTTTTTTTCTTTCTTTAAAGCTGAGAGAGGGAGACCCCATCATCATTGCACATGCAGGCATGCACCATCACCGCACATACACCGGCACTCCCGCACGCATAATCACCGCACATACACCGGCACTCCCGCAGGCACCATCACCGCACATACACCGGCACTCCAGCACGCACCATCACTGCACATACACCGGCACTCCCGCACGCACCATCACTGCACATACACTGGCACTCCTGCACACACCATCACCGCACACACCCCGGCACTCCCGCACCCATCATCACTGCACATACACCGGCACTCCCGCACGCACAATCACTGCACATACACCGGCACTCCCGCACGCATCATCATCACCGCATATACACGGCACTCCCGCACGCACCATCACTGTACATACACCGGCACTCCCGCACGCATCATCACTGCACATACACTGGCACTCCTGCACGCACCATCACTGCACATACACCGACACTCCCGCACGCACTATCAGTGCACATACACCGGCACTCCCGCACGCACCATCACCGCGCACACCCCGGCACTCCCGCACCCATCATCACTGCACATACACCGGCACTCCCGCACGCACAATCACTGCACATACACCGGCACTCCCGCACCCATCATCATCACCGCAAATACACGGCACTCCCGCACGCACCATCACTGTACATACACCGGCACTCCCGCATGCATCATCACTGCACATACACTGGCACTCCCGCACCCATCATCACTGCACATACACTGGCACTCCCGCATGCACCATCACCGCACACGTCCCGGCACTACCTCAGTGACGTCACCGCTGACAGCGTGACTCCCTTCAGTTACTGCGTGGAGCTCCTAGGAGAGGCGGTGTTCTACTGCCGCTCCTGTCAGCTTCATGTAGCAGAGCTGAAATCGTCGTGGAACCTCGTGGATTACGTCAGACCTGGAAGGGTATTTGGGGATTTTAATAAAATGGTGAAAGAGGGTGGTTTTTTGTCTGTTATTCCAAATAAAGTATTTTTTCGGGTGTATGTGTTTATTTACTTTCACTTACAGGTTAATCATTGGGGGTGTCTCATAGACGCCTGCTATGATTAAACTCTTATTGCCTCGATTGCCACCGCACCAGGGCGATTCGGGATGAGCAGGGTAGAGTCCCGGGACTGTCGCATCTAATGGATGCGGCAATTCCGGGCGGCTGCTGGCTGATATTGTTAGGGTGGTGGGCTCCCCATAACATGGGGCTCCCCATGCTGAGAATACCAGCCTTCAGCCGAGTGGCTTTATCTTGGCTGGTATCAAAATTGAGGAGGACCGCATGTGGTTTTTTTTAATTATTTATTTATTTATTTACTGCAAGATATAGACCCGCCCATCAGCGTCTGTGATTGGTTGCAGTGAGACAGCTGTCACTCAGCGTGGGGGCGTGTTTGACTGCACCCAATCATAGGCGCCGGTGGGCGTGGAAAGCAGTGAATACGAGATTGAATAATGGGTGGACGGCATTTTCAAATCAGGAGAAGCCGCCAGCAGTGTGATAGCCATGCAGCGCTGTGCCGGTGATTGGTGAGTGGGTGAGAGTGAGTGAGTGAGTCAGTGAGTGAGTGTGAGAGAGAGAGAGGCTGGGGCCACACGGGGCACTACTGCCATGCTCGCATCACACTCGGCTCGCGCTGGCAGCACAGCAGGAGCCGAGTGTCATGTGAGTGTTCCTGCGTCTGCGGTCCGACCGTGCGAGCGGACCACAGCTGCAGGGGGCGGTCAAGCTCTCAGGAGGGGTGGGCCAGCATGGAGGAGGGGAAGGTGGATTTTTCTCCATCTCTCCTCCGTAGCCGGCTATTGCGATTCTCGCTCTGCACGCACGGTACACCGGTGTACCGCGAGTGCAGTGTGATTTTTCTCTCGCCCCATTCAGAGAGTGTCGCTATGTGTGACACCGCAGGAACGAGGAACCTCTCCTAACCTGCCACACGCCAGCAATGAGGAAGGAAGGAGGTGGGTGGGATGTTCGTCCCGCTCATCTCCGCCCCTCCGCTTTGATTGGCCGGCCGCTTAGTGACGTCGCGGTGACGTCGCTGTGATGTCGAACGTCCCTCCCCCTTGAGGGAGGGATTGTTCAGCAGTCACAGCGATGACGCCGACCAGGTAAGTGCGTGTGACGCTGCCGTAGCGATAATGTTCGCTGCGGCAGCGATCACCAAATATCGGCATAACGATAGGGGCGGGTGCTATCACGCTCGCCATCACTAGCATCGGCTAGCGATGTCGCAGCGTGTAAAACCCGCTTTACTCTTAAACCAAGGTTCCACTGTATGTGTCAAGACTTAAAAATTGCTGTTCACAGACATCTACATCCAATCTCACTGAGCTACAGCTAGTTTGCACAGAAGAATGGGCAAAATTTTCAGCGTCTAGATGTGCAAAGTTGGTAGAGACATAGCCCAAAAGATTTGCTACAGTAATTGCAGAGAAAGGTGGTCCTGCAAAGTATTAGGGGGCTGAATACAAATGCATGTTACAATTTTTAGATTTAGATGTTTAAAATATTTAGAAAACCATATAGAATTTTCTTTACACTTCACAAATACTTAATACATGTGTAACATGAAAAAATGTGGAAAAGTTCATAAGGTATGAATACCTTTAAATGCACAGGTGACCTTAATGTGACCTTCTCTAATCTTTTGAATGCACAATGTCCAACTGTTCAATGTTTCAGTAGTTTTTGCACGACCTGTTGTTCTCTGACAAGGACCTAATGGCAAAATTCACATCAGGTGTTTGATCCATGAGTAGCCCAATAGATATCAGGGTTGAATTAGAATTGGTATTTAAGCAGTCCTTCTCATCATGCTGTTCACATTTTGACATTTGATATCATGAGACCAAGACAACATCTAACAATTGATCAACAGTACCTCATCATTGTGAGTCTTCAAACAGGATGCTATCAGATGGAATTGGTCACTGAGCTTAGGCCGGCGTCACACAAGACGATATATCGTGCGATCGCATGAGCGATCGCACCCACCCCCATCGTCTGTGTGTCACGGGCAATTTGTTGCCCGTGGCGCACAAAGTCATTTACCTAGTTTGAGATGAGGAAATCACCAATGCAGTGTTCTACATAAATGCGCTACATTAAGAAATATCAGTGTAGTGCGAAGCTTTTACGTTTTACTTAAGTTTCACCCAAAAGCCTAATATCCTTAACTTTTTGTGAGTATTGTATGTGTGTGTGTGTATATATATATACAGTACAGACCAAAAGTTTGGACACACCTTCTCATCTCTAGAACAACTGTGAAGAGGAGACTTTGTGCAGCAGGCCTTCATGGTAAAATATCTGCTAGGAAACCACTGCTAAGGACAGGCAACAAGCAGAAGAGACTTGTTTGGACTAAATACCATAAGAAATGGACATTAGACCAGTGGAAATCTGTGCTTTGGTCTGATGAGTCTAAATTTGAGCTCTTTGGATCCAACCACCGTGTCTTTGTAGAAAAGGTGAACGGATGGACTCTACATGCCTGGTTCCCACCGTGAAGCATGGAGGAGGAGGTGTGATAGTGTGGGGGTGCTTTGCTGGTGACACTGTTGGGGATTTATTCAAAATTGAAGGCATACTGAACCAGCATGCCTACCACAGCATCTTGCAGCGGCGTGCTATTCCATCCAGTTTGCGTTTAGTTGGACCATCATTTATTTTTCAACAGGACAATGACACCAAACACACCTCCAGGCTGTGTAAGGGCTATTTGACTAAGAAGGAGAGTAATGGGGTGCTACGCCAGATAACCTGGCCTCCACTGTCACCAGACCTGAACACAATCGAGATGGTTTGGGGTGAGCTGGATCGCAGAGTCAAAGTAAAAGGGCCAACAACTGCTAAGCATCTCTGGGAACGCCTTCAAGACTGTTGGAAGACCATTTCCGGTGACAACCTCTTGAAGCTCATCAAGAGAATGCCAAGAGTGTGCAAAGTAGTAATGAAAGCAAAAGGTGGCTATTTTGAAGAACCTAGAATATAAGACATATTTTCAGTTGTTTCACACTCTTTTAAGTATTTAATTCCACATGTGTTAATTCATAGTTTTGATGCCTTCAATGTGAATCTACAATTTTCAGAGTCCTGAAAATAAAGAAAACTCTTTGAATGAGATGTGTCCAAACTTTAGGTCTGTATTGTATGTGTATATATATATATCTGTTGTAAAAAAAAAAGAGGAAGTGAATAAGGGTTGCTTTCTTCTTTACTATTACAGCTTCTTGGTGTTCCTGTGTCCATTTTACAAGAAGCTTTAACGCACAAGAAGATTGAAGCTAGATCTGAGCAGGTTTGTTTTCTAAAATAGGTAAAAAAAAATGGGGTCCGTCTTATACTCCAGTGTTGTCTTACCAGAGGGGGGCGGTAGTGGTGGTGGATTGGGGTCACAGGATGCAGAGGCTGTGCTGGCAGCGGCGGCGGGTCAGTGCTCGCAGCGGCGGCAGCAGCTCTGTGCTGGCAGCGGAGCTGTGGTGGTTGTGTGGTGGAGCAGAATGGTGCGACAAGTGTCCCAGATGCTCTGTCGGTGGTCCAGGCTTCAAAGAAATGGCACCCGGAGAAGCGTGTGCACAGATGGAGCTCTCATCCAAGAGCTCCATATGCGCACACGCTGACTCCGGGTGCCATCATTTGAAGCCTGGATTGGAGGCAGACCATCTGGGACACCCACCGCACAGCCACCGCAGCTTCCACTGCCAGCACAGCCACCGCAGTCCACACAGCCAGCCGGCCGCCCGCACAGAGTGGCGGCCAGCAAGCCACCCATCACCCTGAACAGAGAGGCAAATGGCCGCCGGCACAGAGAGGCAGTCGCCCGCACACACCAACAAGCACCTGGCCACCCGCACAAACAGGCACCCAGCCGCCCACACAGAAAGCTGCACAAAAAGCCCCCCACCATTTCCCACCTCCCGGCAAGCTATATTCGGATTTTAAGACGCATCCCTCATTTTCCTCCCAAATTTTTGGGAGGAAAAGTGCGTCTTATAATCCAAAAAATATGGTACATGTCGGATTATAGTTTTACAGTTCCTTATATTAAAGGAGTTATCCAGAACTTTGCTTATTTTTCCCTGTGGGCCTAAGAGCAGGCAGCTAGTTGTTAATGGACCACTTCTGCCACCAGTTCTGCTGCTTTCAGTGACGTCACATCAGCAGAGCAGCGTCTCTTCCACTCTGCTCTGTCGAGGGAGTGTGAACGCTGATGTCATACTGATTGACAGCTGGCTCCTCGCTGCAGAACTGCAGGGAGGCAGCTGTTAATCAGTATGATGATGATCTTCGCAGTGACACCCTGTCAACAGAGCAGAGCGGAAGGGAAGCGGATCTGTTCATGTGATGTCACTGGAAGCAGCAGAACTGTTGGAAGAAGCTATCCGTGACTGCTCTGAGCTGACAGATATCATCACCAGGCAGAACAGGCAGGTAGATTTCAACTACCTGCCGGTAAGTTCTTAGCCACATAGGGAAAAATAATCAAAGTCCTGGATAACCTCCTTAACTTGCCCAATAATTAACACATCGCTTGGATCAGGGATCTCTGTTTCAACATTACACTGCTCTAAGATTATATTGCAAAAACCTGCTGACAGATTCCCTTTAAAGGGAACCAATCACCAGGATTTTCGTATATAACCTAAAGCCAGTGCTATACTGGCACTATCAGGCTGCTTCTCTACATACTTTTAGTAGTCAGCTCGGATCTCGGATGTTTAGGTTTTGAAATCCAAGAAAGTAAAGTTTATAAAATCGGCAGCTGCTTGAGTGACAGCAACTGAGGAGCAGATAATATCTGGGGCGGTATTTAGAGTTATTCCCCTCACCCTGTTAGAATTAGCATAAGTATTTTACAATCGATGTAACTTTTCTCTTCCAGGACCAGTGATGAGGTCATAACCATCTGACCAGCAGTGGCGGGGCCTCAGCCAACAAAGCTGATATCATGAAGCAACATTTTCCTATTGGCTGAGGCCACGCCCCTATTTTTCACATGGTATTACCTCACCACAGGTGCTGGAAGAGAAAAGTTACATCAATTATATAATACTTATGCTAATTCTAACAGGGGGAGGGAATAACTCTGAACCCCCCCCCCCCCGAAACTATCTGCTCCTTTGCTGCTGTCACTCAAGCAGCTGATTATTATAAACTTTACTTTCTTGGATTTCAAAACCTAAACAGCCGAGCTGACCACTACAGGTATGTAGAGAATCATCCTGATAGTGCCAGTGTAGCACTGGCTTTAGGTAATATACGAAAATCCTGGTGATTGGTACGCTTTAATAATCTCAGATATTTATTGTCAATTCCAGGTTCTCAGCCCTTTGAATTTAGAGTTGGCCTACTATGCCCGTGATGCCCTTGCCAAAGCAATGTATGGGAGATCCTTCAGCTGGCTTGTTAACAAAATTAATAGGTCGCTAGCAAATAAGGTTTGTAGCATGAATCAAGTTTTTATGTTATATAATTTATCTTTTTTACTTTCCTTTATTACTTTCCTATATTCTGCGATGAAATTCTAACAATGTACTTCTTATACTGTATATTTGATCTATTATGCTTGTTTATATAGCGCCAACATGTTCCGCAGGTCTTTCCTAACATTGTCATCACCTCCAATCTACATTCACTGTCAGTATGTCTTTGAATGTGGGGAAAAACATAGTATCTGAAACTTGTGCAAGCACAAGGAAAACGCAAATGTCGCGGGTGGAGGAGGGGACGCTGCGCTCACCCACTGCTCGGGTCCGGCTGCTGCTGCTGCTCGGTGGTGGCTCGAGCGGTGGGCCGGATCCCGGGGACTCGACCGGCGTTCCTCGCCCGTGAGTGAAAGGGGGTGGTTTGGGTTTAGGGATATTGTCCGTGACGCCACCCACGGTTTGTGGTGAGATTGGTGACACCACCGCTGCTCTGGACGGGGATCCCGGGAGCGATGACAGGGAGCAGTTTGGATGTTTGTTCTTCCCTCCGTGGGTAGGGGGGTTGGTTGTCCCGGGGCTCGGTGAGGGAGGTAGGGATGGATGGCAGGTGGGTTACAGGGCCTGGTGAGGTGCAGGGTCGCGGGGGCAGCGCTGTGCCGCACGGCACGGTGGTACTCACTCAGCCAATGACGAATGCAAAGTCTCCGGTAAAACAAACGGCTGGATGGACGGGTCCCACAGACGGCTGCGGTGTTTCTCCTCCCGGCAGGTTGATGGTGACTACCTTTCCCTGCACCTGTGTTGTGTTACGGTTCCAATGGCTTCCCACCGGTAACCCGCTCCCCAGCTTGGATGGATGCTGGAGGAGCCCCTTTTGCCCGCAGGCTCTGGCCCTGGGAACTGTAGCCTTGGCGGTGACTGTGTTTCCCTCTACGGTTTGAGCGGTTGCCTACAATTGGGTCTTGACTGCTGGGAAACCCCGGAGGTTCCCTTCGCTAACGGATTTGACATATTTGACGGCGACTCCTAGCCTTGTCGGGGTCCGTAAGCCCTGCCGGATGGTGCTGGCTTCTCTTTACTCTCCGATCCGGGACCGCCGGGCCACCGCCCGTCCACAGTCCATACGGTTTGCTCCAATTAGCCTCTCCTGCAGACGATCACCACCGTCTGCCAACCTTGCTGTTCTGTCCGGGCCACACACCCGGACGCCGTCAGACTGCTCCTCTACCACTTTACTTCCTCTCACTTCCACTTCCACCTCTATCTGATCTGCTCCCTTTTCCCGCCTCCAGGACTGTGAACTCTTCGGTGGGTGGGACCAACCGCCTGGCCCACCCCCTGGTGTGGACATCAGCCCCTGGAGGAAGGCAACAAGGATTTTGTGTTTGGCTTCGGTGTGCCTAACCGGGGTGTGGGGTGTGTTGGTGTAGTTCTGTGATGACCTGGCTTGTCCAGGGCACCACATTCCCCCTTAGTAAAATGCAGACCATCCGCGGGCTGCCCGTCCATCACCGGTTTTATTTTTGTTTAACTGTAAAAGATAAAAAAATGGTAAACATGTAAAACAAGCATTTTTCAATCTTCCCACATCGGCACATTACTTAAACATTACTAACATTTTTAATAAATACGGTGACGGCTTCCGCTCTTCTCCCACCCAAGCAACCTGGCCCTGATGCTGCCCCTAAGCAAATAGGCAGCACCCCTTGACCCCAGTCCAGCACCAAGTTGCCCGAGCGGGTTCTGTCCCTTTCAGGGGACCCGCGTCCATGGGGGACCCCTGAACCCCCCAGGAGGATCGCCACCGGTTACGGTAGTGGCGGGCATGGGCCATCTCTTTCCTCCAGGCCCATCCTCCAAATCAGCCTCTCCGGAGGCGGTCACAGTTTCAAGCCAACAACATTTTTATTTACATTCCACAAGTTCGTGGTTGCCCTGCAAGTTCTTGGGCTTGTCCGTAAGCAGTTCCTTACGCAAAGATACAGACAGTCACCACGGGGACAACAGTTGCCGGCAATGACCGGTTCAATCACGGTTGTTAATCAGATGAACTTCTTCGGTTGATCATTTTTACTTATCATTCAAAAACTTTCAACACTGATGGTCCCAACGGGGACAGCTTGCAGCGGAGCTCCGCTGACTTTGAGGCGGCTACCACCACAGGGGGTCGGCCCACTCGGGGACCGGGCGGTACATTGGGTTCTCCTTCCATAGGCAGTTCAGTCCAGAACCACTCATGGCCGTTAGGAACGGTGGCAGGGGCAACGTACTCGGGACCCCCTCCTCCATCAGCGGCATTCTCTCTGGACCTCCGGCTGCGGTGCTGGCCCCCGGCTCCCACGCAATCACGGCTGGTTCTGGAGTTTGGGTGGACTGATCGCGCCGTGGCACGGCTGCAGCAGCCCCTTGCTCACGGGCCCCCACTATGGCAACCATTTTGCGCATCTCCGCCTTCCAATCCAGCAGCTGCTGCAGGCTCTGCGCCCTCACCTTCAAGCAGAACTGGCCCAGCTCCCGCTCCAGCCATGCAGCGGTCCCGGCGGGGAGCTCACCCGGGCCGCAGTCTTCGAAGGCTACTCCGCCTCGGTTCCTCCAGAGCTTAGACGCCCCGGTGGCGGGTACTCCCGTGCTCCAGTTTGAGGACGCCACCATCTCTCCATCCGCGTCCCCCTTAGTCTTTTTCCGGCCCCTCCTCTACTGGGGCGGGGTTTCGGCTTTCGCGCCTCCACTACTCAGGAAGACGCTCGAGCGGGGATTTTTCGCGGCCAAAATGGCGGCTTCTCCAAATTTTCGGCCGGACACCTCCGGCGGTCACAAGGCGCACCTCTACCAGACGGTAGAGCGGTAAGATCCTGTTCGTGACGTCAAGTTGTCGCGGGCGGAGGAGGGGACGCTGCGCTCACCCACTGCTCGGGTCCGGCTGCTGCTGCTGCTCGGTTGTGGCTCGAGCGGTGGGCCGGATCCCGGGGACTCGAGCGGCGTTCCTCGCCCGTGAGTGAAAGGGGGTGGTTTGGGTTTAGGGATATTGTCCGTGACGCCACCCACGGTTTGTGGTGAGATTGGTGACACCACCGCTGCTCTGGACGGGGATCCCGGGAGCGATGACAGGGAGCAGCTTGGATGTTGGTTCTTCCCTCCGTGGGTAGCGGGGTTGGTTGTCCCGGGGCCCGGTGAGGGAGGTAGGGATGGATGGCAGGCGGGTTACGGGGCCTGGTGAGGTGCAGGGTCGCGGGGGCAGCGCTGTGCCGCACGGCACGGTGGTACTCACTCAGCCAATGACGAATGCAAAGTCTCCGGTAAAACAAACGGCTGGATGGACGGGTCCCACAGACGGCTGCGGTGTTTATCCTCCCGGCAGGTTGATGGTGACTACCTTTCCCTGCACCTGTGTTGTGTTACGGTTCCAATGACTTCCCACCGGTAACCCACTCCCCAGCTTGGATGGATGCTGAAGGAGCCCCTTTTGCCCGCAGGCTCTGGCCCTGGGAACTGTAGCCTTGGCGGTTACTGTGTTTCCCTCTACGGTTTGAGCGGTTGCCTACAATCGGGTCTTGACTGCTGGGAAACCCCGGAGGTTCCCTTCGCTAACGGATTTGACGGCGACTCCTAGCCTTGTCGGGGTCCGTAAGCCCTGCCGGATGGTGGTGGCTTCTCTTTACTCTCCGATCCAGTACCGCCGGGCCACCGCCCGTCCACGGTCCATACGGTTTGCTCCAATTAGCCTCTCCTGCAGACGGTCACCACCGTCTGCCAACCTTGCTGTTCCGTCCGGGCCACACACCCGGACGTCGTCAGACTGCTCCTCTACCACTTTACTTCCTCTCACTTCCACTTCCAACTCTATCTGATCTGCTCCCTTTTCCCGCCTCCAGGACTGTGAACTCTTCGGTGGGCGGGACCAACCGCCTGGCCCACCCCCTGGTGTGGACATCAGCCCCTGGAGGAAGGCAACAAGGATTTTGTGTTTGGCTTCGGTGTGCCTAACCGGGGTGTGGGGTGTGTTGGTGTAGTTCTGTGACGACCTGGCTTGTCCAGGGCGCCACACAAACTTATTACTGAGATTTGATTCTAACAGTAATGCAAGGGAACAGTATTAACCCCTGAGCCACCTATGCTGCTTGGAGGCAGAATAGTAAATTGAAAGACTAGATGGTTTAATGCAAAGTCAGTCAGATGTCAGGTGAAGCCATATCAAGGTATATTTGGTGACATAGTGGTATAGTTTCAGTCTTGCCAGTAGATGAGCATCGAGTTCCTGGTGACTTGGTGATAGAATATTAGTACCTATGGTGACAAGCTGGTGTACAGAAAATGTTTAGTCCTTGATATAGCTTTTAAAATCCACATATGCTAGTGGTAACTCACTCGGCTCACGTGAAATTTACTGTTAGACCATGTTCACATGTAGAAACTATACAGCAGCTACCTTAAGATGCAGTAGTCATTAGGATCCATAAACACTCATTATATTTAGTCCAAATGTATTTGTACGGTCCATTCGATCGGCACAACAGTATGGTAATCAGGTGTTATACCTCTTACTTGACAGCATCCACATCTCTTCTCTTGATTAGCTGGCCTGATGCGACGTCACATGTGAACCATGGGTAAATGATGATGTTATGCCAGTCTGGCAAATCAAAAGAAGAGCACAGATGCTGGCAGTTTAGAGGCGGTACTCCAAATCCCATGCAGCAGCTAAAGACCACAGTCGTGCCTGATGGAATGGGACATGCAAATAAATTTGCACCAATTCTACCTCTCATCGGTGAGCAGTTAGCAATTGTGAACATTGCTGTGATTTTACCGTAAGTCGTGTCATTGATAAACCCTAGTCAAAATGTTATGTCAGCAGAAAATTGTGGGGGTCTTGGGGGGGGGAGGATGACTATGTGTTTCATTGAATTTTATATTTATGGTTGAGGATGAAAAATGTTGGTTGCAGGGGGGGGGGTAATGAACTGTAAAGGGGCAAAAAAATATTAATGGCTATCTTGTCTTGGCGGAAGTTAATTGAAGGGGGGCCAGTGGAAGGGGGAGGTATAGGCAACTTACAATATGTCCTACGGTAAATGGTTGCTGAAGGTGGTCTTAGGGAGATGTGTGCCCTATTCTATAGCCTGCTTTACACGGGACGACCGATTGTGCAATTTCACAATCGATCGTACCCGCCCCCGTCGTTTGTGCGTCACGGACAAATCGCTGCCCGTGTCGCACAAAGTCGAGAAACCCCCGTCGCACGTACTTACCCGCTGAGCGACCTCGCTGTGGGCAGCGAACGTCCACTTCCTGAATGGGGAGGGACGTTCGGCGTCACAGCGACGTCACACAGCCGCCGGCCAAGAGAAGCAGAGGGGCGGAGATGAGCAGGATGTAAACATCCCGCCCACCTCCCTCCTTCCACATAGCCGGCGGGAGCCATGGGACGCAGGTAAGCAGAGTTCATCGCTCCCGTGGTGTCACACGGAGCGACGTGTGCTGCCACGGGACCGATGAACAACCGGCACAAGTAAAAATAAACGATATTATGAAACTGAGCGACGAGTACACGACTCACGATTTGTGAGTGATACTGCGTCGCTCAGAGGTTTCACACAAGACGACGTCGTGTGCGATGCCGGATGTGCGTCACGAAAACCGTGACCCCGACGATGCATCGCACGATCCATCGTCTTGTGTAAAGCACTCTTAAGATTAAATATAGACGCTTCGTTGCTCGACTTTGCATTCCTTTCAGTTTCCTCCTCTAAATATACAATCACAATTAACCAATCACAATCTGATCACATTTACCATCTTCCTCTATAACTGATTTCTGCAGCCTTCACTTCAGTCCAGCAAAGGGAGAAATAGAGTAGCTGTAACATGAGTGATCTTGCCAAACATCCTGTCATGCACTTGTACATATCAACAGCTCTGTCCTTTGTCATAAAATATTTATCTCCTAAATGCTGAGGATGCGAGTGTGACCTTCTGGAGCCATGAAATGCAATAAAATATTAATATCTTTATGGCTTACATTTACAGTACATTCTTCTGTGCAGATGATAAATGTGATATTTTGAGAAATGGCTTGCAAGTAAATTAGAAGATAACAATTTTGGTGATTTTTCTTTTCATATATATACAGTTAGGTCCAGAAATATTTGAACAGTGACACAAGTTTTGTTATTTTAGCTGTTTACAAAAACATGTTCAGAAATACAATTATATATATAATATGGGCTGAAAGTGCACACTCCCAGCTGCAATATGAGAGTTTTCACATCCAAATCGGAGAAAGGGTTTAGGAATCATAGCTCTGTAATGCATAGCCTCCTCTTTTTCAAGGGACCAAAAGTAATTGGACAAGGGACTCTAAGGGCTGCAATTAACTCTGAAGGTGTCTCCCTCGTTAACCTGTAATCAATGAAGTAGTTAAAAGGTCTGGGGTTGATTACAGGTGTGTGGTTTTGCATTTGGAAGCTGTTGACTAGACAACATGCGGTCTAAGGAACTCTCAATTGAGGTGAAGCAGAACATCCTGAGGCTGAAAAAAAAGAAAAAATCCATCACAGAGATAGCAGACATGCTTGGAGTAGCAAAATCAACAGTTGGGTACATTCTGAGAAAAAAGGAATTGACTGGTGAGCTTGGGAACTCAAAAAGGCCTGGGCGTCCATGGATGACAACAGTGGTGGATGATTACCGCATACTTTCTTTGGTGAAGAAGAACACGTCCACAACATCAACTGAAGTCCAGAACACTCTCAGTGAAGTAGGTGTATCTGTCTCTAAGTCAACAGTAAAGAGAAGACTCCATGAAAGTAAATACAAAGGGTTCACATCTAGATGCAAACCATTCATCAATTCCAAAAATAGACAGGCCAGAGTTAAATTTGCTGAAAAACACCTCATGAAGCCAGCTCAGTTCTGGAAAAGTATTCTATGGACAGATGAGACAAAGATCAACCTGTACCAGAATGATGGGAAGAAAAAAGTTTGGAGAAGAAAGGGAACGGCACATGATCCAAGGCACACCACATCCTCTGTAAAACATGGTGCAGGCAACGTGATGGCATGGGCATGCATGGCTTTCAATGGCACTGGGTCACTTGTGTTTATTGATGACATAACAGCAGACAAGAGTAGCCGGATGAATTCTGAAGTGTACTGGGATATACTTTCAGCCCAGATTCAGCCAAATGCCGCAAAGTTGATTGGACGGCGCTTCATAGTACAGATGGACAATGACCCCAAGCATACAGCCAAAGCTACCCAGGAGTTCATGAGTGCAAAAAAGTGGAACATTCTGCAATGGCCAAGTCAATCACCAGATCTTAACCCAATTGCGCATGCATTTCACTTGCTCAAATCCAGACTTAAGACGGAAAGACCCACAAACAAGCAAGACCTGAAGGCTGCGGCTGTAAAGGCCTGGCAAAGCATTAAGAAGGAGGAAACCCAGCGTTTGGTGATGTCCATGGGTTCCAGACTTAAGGCAGTGATTGCCTCCAAAGGATTCGCAACAAAATATTGAAAATAAAAATATTTTGTTTGGGTTTGGTTTATTTGTCCAATTACTTTTGACCTCCTAAAATGTGGAGTGTTTGTAAAGAAATGTGTACAATTCCTACAATTTCTATCAGATATTTTTGTTCAAACCTTCAAATTAAACGTTACAATCTGCACTTGAATTCTGTTGTAGAGGTTTCATTTCAAATCCAATGTGGTGGCATGCAGAGCCCAACTCACGAAAATTGTGTCACTGTCCAAATATTTCTGGACCTAACTGTATATATATATATATATATATATATATATATATATATATATATATATATATATATTCAGTTGAATTTGGTGAGATATTTAATATAATAGACACATTTATGCTGAGCATGTTCTATCATAGTGTGATAGGACTTGATTAATTAATTTTACTATGTAATTGTAATTGACAGGAGCCACCAAAGAAAACAGTAATAGGACTTTTGGACATTTATGGCTTTGAAGTGTTTGAAACAAACAGGTGAATTGCTCACGTCTCTTCTGATCTGATATAATATTATTTCTTTTGCCATCCATGTAAAATTTATATCTTAAAATGAGTAGTTATTGCCTCATGGTTAGCGGCCTTCTGTATTCATTCCGTCTACCAGGAATCCTATTGTGGAATTGATTACCAACCCGCATGTTATTAATGCAATTTTTATAATTTTTTTTACATGTGATCATGTCTCTATCACGAGGGTACCATGGCGGAGAGTGGTCCCTACTATTTCTGGTGTCCGGAGATCACCAGTCTTCATACACACTTGCTCAGGTTAATACAGCTGGCTGTGCAGATTCTTTTTTTATCTAGCACTGCTAGGATTAAGTAGATCCTCTGGTCTCCTGAACTCTGAATGGAAGGTATAGCCTATAACCAGCTGTTTTGTACTGCTAATTACCTTTGCTATAAAGACTTTTCTCCCAGCCCAAGTAATCGCTGGTGATAGTTTCTACTGAGCGTGTCTCTAGAGGGAACCTGTGAGCTGTGGACCAGGAAGCCATTCAGAGATCTTTTGCTGTGTGAAAGCTGTGTTGAGTTTTTCCCTTCCTTAGTCCTTTTTGGTTTTCCCCTCTGGTCAATTCCTCATTACTACCTCTTGCCATTTGGAGTGCTTTGAATGATTGCTGTTTATTTTACTCCTGTCTGTCTAATCCTCTTTGTGTCTTTAAACTAGAGCGGGACCTGCGTTCCCGCTGCCGCGAGCACTATACGGGGCTAAGTCTAGGGAAAGACGGGGATAGGCACGTGATCAGTGACGGGGTGAAAGAACCTGTATAGGGACATTAGGGAGTGCAAAGATCAGGTGAGTATAGGAGGTGACCATTCTCCTCCTCCCTAAGCGCCGGGGTCCACTGTTGTATTGTGTACCCTGTGTAATGTGGCGCTCGCCGGGGTTTTCCATGTAGCTGGCGGAACCCTGGCAGTCACTGCGTGACAGTCTCCCAAGTGGTAGACTCCTTTCTATCCGATTTTACAATGTAATGCTTGTTCCATAAACAATAAGAAGCACTATATGCCCTGTTAAGTGAAGTGGAGATAGAATATGCTATTAATGCACCATCTTCTGAGAAAACTCCTGCAACTGATGGTTTGGTAGGGGGATTGGTACAAGACTAATTGTGATTTGGTTAGACATCATTTGTTTGAGCTCTTTGAGATAATTTTTAAGGGAGGGGCGTTCCCTTACTCTGAGGGAGGCGCTTGTAGTGGTTTTACTGAAGCCAGGAATGACCCCGTCTCTCCAGATTCTTACTGGCCTATTAACACAGATATTAAAATTCTAGCTAAAATTCTTCCTTTAAGATTGAGTCGGGAACTGTCATCATTAAAACATTCTGACCAAACTGGATTAACTCCAGGTAAAGTGACAGACATTAACATTCAACGGTTATTCTTAAATATGGTGGCTGCAGATAAAATACTGTATATCTTCATTTTCCCCCTGTATGTGCTGCTTCAGTAAGGTAGCCAGGTATAATTTTAATACTATTTAAAGTGCTTAAAAATGCTAATGAAATTCGCAGCAAAAATGCATTGCAAAAAAGGAAAAATATATTAAATAAGCAATAAAAATTCAATATACACAGATGTTTAGTGTTGCATACTTTGGTGTTGTTATCTATTGGGAAAACATACAAACAAATTCTGCTCCATTTCCCCATGTGGGAACATAGTCCCATTTTCTTGTAAGTGTATATGTGAAACACATAAATCTTTAGAGTGTATGTATTAAATTTTAATACTTTATTAATTTCCACAGCTTTGAGCAGTTTTGCATTAATTACTGTAATGAGAAACTGCAGCAGCTCTTTATTGCTATGACACTAAAAGCAGAGCAAGAAGAATATGAAACAGAAGGAATTGAGGTACAGTAATGTACAATATCAGCATAATTTGTATGTTTGAAATATTGGTTTAGGAAAAGTAATTTTTATTTGCTGATTAAAGTTCTAAAATTGTTCTATTAAAGGGGTTGTCCACTACTAGGTCAACCCCCTCTGATTCTACTTGTTTTCCCCAATTAAAATAAAAGATCCTGTACTCACCTCCCATTATGACGCTGTTCGATCTCTGTCAGTAATCACGGTTTGGAGCACACGTGACATTCTGACATCACGTGAGCCCCTGGTCCAATCACTGATGGCTTCTCTCTGTCTGCCTTCGGACCAAATGAGTTACTTAACAGGAAGTTACGCTGTGGCTACTACTTACTTCCTGTTGATTGTTCATTTGGTGAGAGAAGATGGTCATTGGACACAGAGATTGCATAACGTCACAATGTCACGTGAACCCCTAACAGCAATTGCTGATAGTGCTGGAACAGTGCCAGAATGGGAGGTGAGTACAGAGTCTTTTATTTTAGGGGAAACAAGTGGAATCAGAAGGTGTTGTCCTAGTAGTGAACAACCTTTTTAACCAGAGACACTTCAAATCTGGTACTCTCTCAGAAGTAGATTGTTGACAATTAGGCCTCTTACACCACTCTTTACAATCCCTCTTTTCAACCTGGGTTCATGTGATGGTCTTTTCTAGACTGGAGGGCAGTGGAGGACACCCATTTGTTCCAGGTGCTAGAAAGTGGGAAGCTACCTTCATTTGTTTCTTTACAGGCTCAGTCCCCATCCAGAAGACTAAAGTGGTTTGAGTATTTACAGTTGCAGTCGCACCTACAGTGTCTTCTCAGAAATTTGATGGTTTATCTTTGTCTGTCCCCACATTTCTTGACAAGCTGTTTCTACCAGATTCTCCGCCGGGACATGTGATATCTTTAAAGGGGAGGTGTCTTAAAAAAAATAATAATTACTAAAAAAAATATAAATTATTGTTTAATGTCTTGTTTAAATATTATCATTTGTTTTAATAGAACACAATATGAAAAAATAGTTTTAAAAGTATGATATGTTCCACCTTTAAACACTAGGGGGGCAGCTGCTACAAACAAAGTGTAAAATTAGCCTGGATTACAACTGCAGTAAAAGTAGGCAGAATGTGCTCTCATGTGTGTGATGTCACACCTCCTCCTCCCCTTCTGGGTGTTTCCAAAAGGATAAGGGAGGATAAAATTTAGTGACACAGTGCGGAGCCATTTTGTTGGTGACTACAAACTGATCCTGAACTGTGGAAAGTCACCAAGGACGAATAGCATAGTGCTTCACTATATAATGTGCCCCACTATATAATGTGCCCCATTTACTCTGCCCCCATAATACTGTTTCCCCCAGTGCTTTCTGTGTCCCTCCAGCGTACCCCCAGTGCTCTCTGTGCCCCTGCAGCATCCCCCAGTGCTCTGTGCCCCCTGAATTCCCCAGTGCTCTCTGTTCCTTCTGTGCTGAGCACAGAGCACTGACAGGAAGAACTGTCGGGAGCAGAGCTCTAAGGTGAGTACATGCTGCGGCGAGCCGAGATCACAGCCTGCCATCTCCTGTCAGCTTGGTGTTTCTCAGCAGCTCCTCCTGGCAGGGCACAGAGCGCTCACAGGAGTAGCTGCTGGAAGCGGAGCTCCAAGGAGAGTATATGCTGCGGGAGTGGTGATCACAGCCTGACATCTATAATACAATACCAGGTTCATGATGCAGATCACCGCTGACCACTGTGTTCAGGGGGAAGTGGAATGCACAGTATACCCAGCGGGCTCCACAAAGATGGCGGTGGTCTCCTCCCTCTGCTGTGATCTGAACAGCCCAGATTTCCAAAGAGCCTGGAAAAGGTATTAGGAATGGTTTTAACTCTTTTAAACCTGTCTTTTATTTGTTCAGCTTAAGAGAAAAATTATCTTTTCTAGGTGGTATCCTTTTCCTTCTAATCTGCAGATGATGTTTCCAACTGTTTCTAACTGTTGGAGGTGTGAGAATGAGGTAGGCTCTATGCTAGATATCTGGTCGGAATGTGGTAAGATCAAGCCCTTTTAGGAGAAAATATTTTCAAATTATCACCTGATCACTGGAAATAGGATTGTGGGGAGTCCTCAAATTGCTCTCCTCTCTATTTTACCATTGTCATTTGGGTACCAAAAGAAAGATATTCTTCTCTTTTGTTTAACAGCTGCGTGTACAGTAATCCCTAGATATTGGAAAACTTCTCACTCTCACTACGGTGAATTGGTATAAGAAGATGGTTAATATTTGTAGGATGGAGGAACATATTGCTTAAAATACTTGTAATTCAGATAAATATCTGAGGACTTCTGTTTGGATTCTGGTTAAGGATTCATCAGATTTTCATAGATTATTCTGAGACATTCAGAAGTCTC
This sequence comes from Anomaloglossus baeobatrachus, assembly GCF_048569485.1. Lineage (NCBI taxonomy): Eukaryota > Metazoa > Chordata > Amphibia > Anura > Aromobatidae > Anomaloglossus > Anomaloglossus baeobatrachus. Next base: position 668,643,646 of record NC_134353.1, read on the forward strand.
ATTTTGGTAGGTCTAGATTGATGCTGATGGATAGATGCTAGTCCCTTCACGACCCTTCCTTCTAACCTTTCTAGTCCAATTTTTTTCTGTACCTTGTTTATTTTCTTATTCTTTTCTCTTGGGGGACCTTATATCTTTTGGAAAAATTCTATTGGAGGTTGGTGGTTTTGTCCACTTGAATTATTGAATTATTTTCTGTATTTGCTAAGAATCTATATGCTTATGTTCTAATGTGACAATGCTGAAATTTAAATAGGTCTTACTTGATTGTCATATTTGCTATATAATTTATGTAACTTTATTGTGTATTATTGTATAATAATTTATTTGTTTTCAATAAAAATAGATTGTACATAAAATTGTTATATTACCCTATGTATGGTATATGATATAATGTTTGTATATTTTCAGTTCATTTTCATCTAAGCTGCCATTCAAGAGTGTAATAAACAACTGCAGCTCATAGTTATATAATTTTCTCCATCGTTTCATTGGGGGACACAGGACCATGGGTTATGCTGCTGTCACTAGGAGGCTGACACTAAGTAGACATAAAAAGTTACCTCCTCCCCAGCAGTATAACCCCTGAGCCGGAGGCGGACTCAATCAGTTTTTGCTTAGTGTCGTAGGAGGCTGATGTGGGCCGGCTGGGCCCTCTTCAGCCACTTGATTTTTTTGCGTATTTTTTTTTTTTTTTAAAAAAATTTTCTCGGCGACGCTCGTCGCTCTCATCTGTGGTACTTCTGTCTCTACAGGTATCGTTTCTCTACCTCAGCTCTCGCAGCCCGTGTGGGTACCACTCCCCTGGGTCGCAGAGGCTTGAGACGTCGGGCCCTCTCCCCCGTCCAATTTCCGTGGTACCACTCCCGGGTCGGCACGCGGGGCAGAACCTTCCGGGGCACCCCCTATTCACCCTGCGGTATCACCCCAAAGGGTGTAAGGGGCATACAGCAGGGACTGGACCTCTGCAGCGCGTCTGGATGTATGCTGGGGCCCGCAGCGCTGCTACATTTACAGGGGGCTCCCACCCCCCACTGGCGTCCACCTCCCTGCCTTCCTCTTTCTTCTCCCTGGTGCCGCAGCCTTTCCTCCAGGGTGCGGAGCACACAGGAACAGGTGCAGAGCTCCACGCCTGCACACTGGACAGGGGCGCCGCCGCCGACCAGGTAGGACACCCTCTCCTACCTTCCCCTCCTCGGCCGGCGGCGAAATTTAGGCCCCGGTCTGGGCCTAGTCACCGGACGCCCCGGTCCACATCGGGCGACAGAGTGCAGCGGCGTGCACGGAGCTCCCGGCCGGCATCCGGTCATCGCGGCTGCGCCGCCGCCACCGTTCGCTGGCAGGGCAGCCGGTCGGTATCTTCCCTGCACGGGCAGCTCAAAAATTTAGGTCCCGGCTTCGGCCCTGTCCCCGGCGTCCTAGGCCCGCCTCCTGCCGCAGCGCTATTGGCCGCCGGCCGCTCGGTCGCCACCCCCCTCCCAGCCCCAGGCATCACAGGGGGGGCGGTGGAGGGTTTTTTCCCGCTCTCCTAGGCCCGCCTCCAGCCTCCTCAGCATCCATTTTATATAACAAAAAAAAAAAAAAAAGTAGAAAAGAGGGATTATAGCAGTCCCCTGTTCTGCGGATTGCTGAGGCTGCAGCAACCCTCATATCTGGGGAAAAGTTGACCAAAATTAGCCACCTTCTTTTAACGATAGTGGTTGTTTTTCTTTTTGCTGGGCTCAGTTTATTTCAATATGTAAAGGTAGATTTATATATATTTATTAACTCTTACGAGCACTCCTTCGGGTTCTTGGTTAGCATCAGAGATACAGTTAGTATGGGCTGTTCCCTCTGTTGTGAATTACCCAAATGATGTTACATTAGTTTTTTACAGCTACCGCAGCCCCTGGCACTGCACGCCCCTGTATCCCGCCCCTGCCGGCGGGTTAGCGCCCTGTCTTAGGCCCTACATCCCCTCTCCTACGTCCCTCGGGTGGGTGCGCATGCGCTGCGTCCCCGGCCGACGCTCTGTCGTACCATCCGCAAGACTGGCGCAACCGGGGAGATGAGTCCCGTACCAGGGTCCTTTTTCCTCTGCCCAAGGCGGACCCGCCAGGTCTCGTCGTCTGCGCCCCCAGTTTTCACCTTAATCCCCAGGTCCAGACTGCCTCTCCTCTGGTAGCCTTTCGACCTCTGGGGGATGGCCCAGGCGTTCCACCTCTGCTGGACTTCGAGCAGGAGGACCCGGATGTTTGACGCAGGACTAATAGCCTGGTAAGGATGGTGAGTCAAGCCTTAAAGGTACGGACATTCCTTTTCTCTCCGGCACGCACCGGGGGAGGTGAGTCCCGTACCAGGGACCTCATCCACTGCTCGAAGCGGACCCGCCACGTCTCGCCTTCGGCGCCTCCCCCTGGTTTTTCCTTCATTCCCAGGTCAAAAATTCCCGCTCGTCCAGGAGCCTTCCGACCTCTCTGGTGATGACCCAGACGTACCACCTCTGCTGGATTCCGAGCAGGCGCCGAGGTTCGACGCATGGCGATTAGCTGGGAGGAAACGGTGAGTCAGACCATAAGAGCACGGATAGTTCTCTTCTCCTCTCTGAGCACACAGGTCTCATTTAAGACTTTTCTAGCGGACCCATGATGTTTGCAGTGGACATCCAATAGTTCGCAGAGTTACTGCTCCTTCACAGACACCATCCAGACAGGACATTACCAGCGGTAAATTTTGTTATTGTCTTTATCCATTCTCCAAGGGGCTCCGGGGAGAAGGGGCATGCCCCCCTGTGATCCACCCGCCTGGTTTCCTCTTAGCTTATCATCCCTAACGTGACGTCTCTCAGGGACTACACGGACACCCTACGCAGCGGACTACATTCCATCTCTGCCGATTCAGAACTGGTGGACATCTGCGGTAAGTACCTTCTCATCATAGCCCTGGCGTTTTACCAGCTGCACGGCCTGAGCCTGTAGCAGCAGTGTGACTCCCGTCGAGGCCTCTGACTCAGGAGCTGGAACGCGGAGACGACATCTAAGGAGTCGCTTACTTTCCTTCCGCCTTTAGGTGACCGTCCCTTCGGAAATAGGTTAGTCCAGTGGATCCCTTAGGCTACGTGAGGGAAGCGTACATCTTCCCCTAGGCTATGTGAGGGAAGAGCACTTCTCTTCCCAGCATCGGCCCAGACGCTCAGGATCGTCGCCTCACGCTCGGTCCAGTCCGTTCGACCCGCAACCGTCAGGGCGCCTCTATCTCTCAAACAGTCCCTCCGCCTTGCATTGCAGCGGCCAATTCCAGTTTTTAAGAGCGCTTGCGGGGATCAGGGCGCCTGTTCCTGCACATCCTACTCTGCAGGGCCGTTACGGTCACTCCGCCCATAAACGGCCTGGGGGTCCAGACTTCTTCCTTCAAGGATCCTCGTCTTGGGGTTTAGACCCCGTCATCGTCACTTTTTCGCTACTAGGGTAGTTGATCTACCGGTTGGAGTCCTTTCAGACACCGGCCCGGTAGATCATCCCTTTAGGCATGTTATTCGAGACCGCCCAAGGGAAGTTACTCTTCACGCAGGAGTAGTTTTCTTTCCCGCACCAGGTCGGGTTTGGTAGGCGAGTCCGCAGTGGTTGGTGGAGGTGATAGCGGCGGTACACTTACCAGTTTACATCCTTGCCCTTCCATAGGTCCCCACGGAAGAACGGAGATAAATAGCTTCCGTTTGTCCCAGGGACCCGCCATTCCCTTCCTAGTGGACCAGTCTTCGTAACCGTTCCCTGGGAAGATCCCCTCTCCGTCTCCTCTGGAGAATAGCATCAGCCGTTACCAGTCTCCTATGCTAGGGTGGGCTTGTCCAACTTTCCACAGCTCGGTCCCGAGGGACACCCCTTGAGTGTGGTCTCCCCTTCAGCATTCCGGAATTCAGATCCATCCGGTTAGACCGGTAACGTTTTTTCTTCACTGGGGCGAGGTTGCCCGGTCAGGTTCCAGTCGAACCATGCCACAGCGGTGGCGTGCATCATCCACCAGGGAGGCGCAGGAAGTGTCATGACAAAGGAACAGGTCAAGAAGTTCTTGCTCCGGCCGGATCTTGTCGCGCTCTAATCTCGGCAGTACACATCCCTACCGTGGACGTTTAGACGGCCGTTTTTTTCTCAGCAGGAAGGGCCTCGCCTAGGCAATTGGCTCCTCAACAGGGAGGTCTCCAGCCAGATCTACGACGAAAGAAGACGTCCAGTAGTGGTCCTATTGGCCCCCGATCCAGCTTTCTAGTAAACGGCGCGTCTAGGGTGCCCCCTTCTCTGCGCTAGGTGACGACGCCCTCGGCCGGCCGTGAGGCCAGTTCATTCTCTCGGGCATCTTCCCACGGCTTCCCATGATCTCGAGCGTTCTCAAGATGGACCAAGGCAGAAGGTGCCTATGGAGGGGCCCAGGCGAGCATAGTTCACAGAACTCACTCAATCCACTCGCAGATGCCATGTGGCGCTTTCCAGACCGTCCAGTTCTTTCGTGTCGTGGCCCTCTCTTCCACCAGGACTTAGAAGCCCTAAGTTTGACGACCTTAATAGCGGATCCCGGGTTCTAGCTCGCACAGGCCGATTGGCAAGAAGGATGCAGACAATGTGTAGACCGGGAAGCCGGTTCCCTCGAAGATGTATTACCACACGGGTGGAGTTCCTCCGGGGTGTAAGGAGCACTTCTTCTTTTCTCTCTCTCTCTTCCTTCCTGCACTACTGCCAGGTTGGCAGTCAGAGCGGGATGCGGCTTCTAGCGCGTCCCTCTAGGGGCCAGGTGTCGACGCGGTCATTCCGGTTTCAGAGACGTATCACTTCTCGTTCCACGATCAAGGGTTTCACGCAGAGAAGCGTCCATCTGGCTCGGCGGCATCACCGTCCACTAGGAACGTGGGACCTTAATCTAGCGATGGGTTCACTTCACGGCTCTCGGTTTGAACCTTTCCGAGTGCTTCTTACTCCCACCTGTTTTGGATAGGTGGGCTCGTCGTGGCCGTCCCCTTTTTTTTTTTTTTTTCAAGGGGCATCAGGGCGGACAGCTCTCTCTTGTTGCCTTTGTTCCCCCCTTTTTTACCGGGTCCTCCAGGAGGGCAAAGGGGGGGTGCTCCGGCCACTACCCTCCTTTCGGTACAAGGCAGCCCGCCTTCCTTCCAGATAAGGAGATTGGGTTTTCGGGTTCGGTCCTAGTACCTTCTCATCCTGAAAAGGGCCTAATTTTTTCCTGAGCTGGTACGAGCTCTCAGTAGTTGTGTCCTCTGGACCGCACTTTCGGTTTTCACCGACAGTCAGTTCATCTTTTCAGGACAGTTCATCCTTTCACCCGGTCCCAGGAGGCGCATGCCGGCGCCCAGGGCTAAGATTTCCACATGGATCCTTTCCGCCATAGGTGAAGTCTATCGCATGGAAGACGGACCTCCGCCGTTTTTTTCTACCGTCCAAGGGGAGTCTCCTGGATGATTGGACTTCAGACGTCGATGGTCCGATGTCTGCCGGGCCACCACCTGGTCTAGTTGGCAGACCTTACTAGTTCCTAGCAGGTTCACACCCAAGCTTTGGCAGAGGCCAGTCTTGCCGTTATCCTTGTGGGCGGCAGTAGCACGCCTGTAACAAGGTAGGTATCTGTAGGTCTGGGTCAAGCCCGACAGTAGGAAGCGGTTTCCTACCGATCTACGGTGATGGTTCTCTTCCCACCCACGGACTGCTTTTGGACGTCCCATGGTCCTGTGTCCCCCAATGAAACGATGGAGAAAGATAGATTTTTGTGTACTCACCGTAAAATCTCTTTCTCTGAGTCTTCATTGGGGGACACAGCACCCACCCTACTTGTGTTTTTTGGGTTACATTTTACATGTCTGTTGCCTCAGTGGCCTTATTCCCAGGCCATTGTTCGCACGTCTAATTGGTTATAGTTTTTTCCTTGTCTTATCTAAGATTGTTTGGTTCTCCTCCTACTGCTTGTGCACTAAACTGATTGAGTCCGCCTCCGGCTCAGGGGTTATACTGCTGGGGAGGAGCTAACTTTTTATGTCTACTTAGTGTCAGCCTCCTAGTGACAGCAGCATAACCCATGGTCCTGTGTCCCCCAATGAAGACTCAGAGAAAGAGATTTTACGGTGAGTACACAAAAATCTATCTTTTGTCTGCCTCCTATATACATAATATACAAATATCCATAAATCAAAAGAGTAGGGATTAGGAAAAATTCTACCCTACAAAGCACACTCTGAAAATCAGAAAGAACCAGGAGGACAAAACAGAGTAAAGTGCAAAAGTGATTTTAATGATGATGATTAAGACTGGCACAAAAAAGAAGTCAGCAACACAATCCCATGGCATGTGTAACCATATAAAGGTTCAATACAAATAGTTGTTATAGTAAGGTATAATCACATACTAGATGTCACCAGAGCATGAAAGCAGCTGCTTCCAAAATACATAGAATATAAATTATTGACATGAGAAATAATTATAATCATGATTATATAAACAGAGTACATGGCAGCACTTTGCTTGGAGTAAAAAGTGCAATGTGGGAAAACACAAGGTTAAAACCACAAGTATATTGCACAGTGCCCTAGCAGTGTCTGCAAAAAGGTGCAGGAATGTGATGAAAAAATCTGCAGATATATGAAGTACATACCTATTGCACATAGCCCCTATTACACCAATGATTGGAGAATATCGGTATCAAGGCATTGCAAAATCAGACATAACCATGATCAGATTATACCAAACACAGCCCGAGGGGATAGCAGCAAGAGGGTCCCCCTATACCTGGACCCCGACGTACGTTTCATGATCTACTCACAATAAGATCATTTCATCAGGGGGTGAGATGAAATGATCTTATTGTGAGTAGATTGTGAAATGTGGAAGAGAATCAGACTATCATTAGGCTGAATAAAACAAAAAATCCATCAGAGAGCTAGCATAAATGCTAAGAGTGACCAAATCAACAGTTTGGTACATTCCACAAAAAAAAAAAAAAAAGAGTACAGTGTTGAGCTTGGGAATTCAAAAAGGCCTGGACACCCATGGAAGACAACAGAGGTGAATTTGAAATGAGCTGACCCATTGAAGTTTAGACTTGGCTGATTCAGTTCTGCAGCCGGACTTGACCTGAATCCCATTGGAAGTCAATGATTGGACAGTTTGGCTCTCCGAACGCATGCAGCCATATCACTTCCGGGGGAAGGAGGGCTGGGTTTGTTCACTTATTTTTTGTATGTAGTCTCTTATTATTAAAGTAGAAGTCAAGGTTTCACAGAAATCAAAAACAGATACTACAAACGGGTACTGCATTGCGCAGCCGAGGTATCCGCCTCACAACAAGAAAATCAAACATTTAGAACAACAACTGGATTACAACCGAGTACAGTACCGTAACCTAAACTGTGAAAGATCCCCAACAATTGGGGTCTCCAGCCTTTGGTGAAACGAGGCACACTACAGTGCAGTGTAGCTGAAACAAAGAACATAGAAGCAAAAGCAATATAATTAAGGGGTTACCAATAGAAAGAAGAAAGGGGGAGGGGGGGACGGTATCCTCAGTGGTGGGTACTCTAGAGAAAACCTGCACTAAGTATTCCGCGCAGTGTGGTCCGGTTGTGACCTTCCAAGGATGGTCTGAAGTAACGGGGAGTCAAGAAATAGAAACCAGGGGGTCCAGATCTTTAAAAACTTTCCAACTGTATCATTGTAGTCTGCTATTAGAGTCTCCATTTTATGGATGCTGGACATCCCCAATGGTTGATGATGATGATCCCCTAGGGCGATCTCCAATATCTAGGGATCACCATGCAAGCAGCCATGAGACAGTATCTCAACAGGCTCATCCTCTGTGATTTGATTGATCCGGGGAGGATCGAATGTAGCGCCATCTGGGGAGAGCCCACCAAATCTTCCCCGCTAATTTTATTATAAGCTAAGAAGACTGCCAGAATGGTCATATGGTCATGATGCCAGAATGGTCATATGATAGGACAGTCCCACCAGATATGCAGCATTGTTCCTCTGTCCCTCCCATACCTCCAACATCTATTGGAGACCTGTAGTATTAGTGCATGGAGCAAGTCAGGACTCTTATACTATCGGGGGAGTATCTTAAAATTTTTCTCCTGAGCGGCACAGGCAATGGAAAATTTGTGAGTGAATATGAAAGCCTTTTGCTAATCCTCTTTGTAAATGGATAGTCTCAGCTCTGTATTCCATTTCTCTATATATCCATTTCTTTACTCAGAAAGGAGTATATTTGGGAGAGAAGGTGTCTTGGGGATGCCTCTAGTAAACAGAATTGTTCAAACTGCATGGGCGTGGCAGCAATAATCTAAAACCTACAACGCTCCATTAGAAAGGACCTACTTTGGAGGTACTCCAACCACGCCGAAGGACTTCTGACCTCTGAGGATAAGAGCCAAGAGAGAGGGGAAAGCCCTGTTCCTTGTAGAATCTGGCCAAACCGTCTGTCTTTACTCCTCCTCCAGCACAGGTAGCGGTCTACACCCAAGCCCGGGATAAACTCCGGGTTTGTTCACTTATATTTTGTACACACTGCATCCGAAAACGCTGTTTTTACACCCAATGTGAGCCATTGAAACACTGCATGGAGCTCGCACTAGGCTGAGCACCGAGTGCACCTGAGCACAATAATGCTCGCTCGAGTGATTAGCATGCGTAAAGCATCTGAACACCAAACGTTACTGTTTGGGTCCGCTCATCTCTAGTGGTGGATGATTACAGAATACTTTCCATGGGGATGAAAAACTCCTTCACAACATCTACCCAAGCGAAGGTCATTCTCCAGGAATTAGGTGTTTCAGTATCTAAGAGGTACTTCGCACGTTGCGACATCGCTACTCCGATGTCATTGGGGTCAAATCGAAAGGGACGCACATCCGGCGCCAGTAATGACATCGCAACGTGTAAAGCCTAGATGCACCGATAAACGATCGCAAAAGTTTCGTAAATCGGTGATCTGTGTAGTGTCGGTCATTTTCATAATTTCGCTGCAGCGACAGGTACGATGTTGTTCCTCGTTTCTGCGGCAGCACACATCGCTGTGTATGAAGCCGCAGGAGCGAGTAACTTCTCCTTACCTGCCTCCACTGGCTATGCGGAAGGAAGGAGGTGGGCGGGTTGTTTATGTCCCGTTCATCTCCGCCCCTCCGCTTCTATTGGCCGCCTGCCGTGTGACGTCGCTGTGACGCCGCATGACCCGCCCCCTTAGGAAGGAAGCGGGTCGCCAGCCAGAGCGACGTCGCAGGGCAGGTAATTGCGTGTGAAGCTGCCTTAGCGATAATGTTCGCTACGGCAGCGATCACCAAATATCGCTTGTGCGACGGGGGCGGGTACTATCGCGCTCGACATCGCTATAATCGGCTAGCGATGTCGCAGCGTGCAAAGTACCCCTAAGTCTACCAGAAAGAGAAGAGAAAAAACAGAGGTTTTACTTGAATGTGCAAACCATTAATCAGTCTTAAAAATAGAAAGGCCAGATTAGACTTTGTCCCTCAAAAAAACTAAGGGAGCCAGACCAGTGCTGGAAAAATAATCTTTGGACAGAAGAAACTAAGATTAACCTTTTCCAGAATCTTGGAAAGGAGAAAGTATGGAGACAACTTGAAACAGCTCATGATCCAAAGCACAGCTGTACCGCCCCGCGGGCTCGGCTGTGACCACCGAGCCTCTCGGATCCGTGCTCGTACGGTGGGTGGTGACTTGAGACTCTCACGGACTCGGGGGTCACGTCGCTCTGCAAAGGAGTTGGCGCTACACGCAGGGACTTGACGGGGAGTCCACGGCCGGGGCCGCGGTGGTTTGGTTTGGGATGTAAGTTCGTGACTCCACCCACAGGTTGTGGTGAATAGATGGACACCACCGCTGCCGTTAACTAGGCCTCCCAGGGACGGTGTTGCGCAGCTTGGTGTTGACCCCTCCATGGGTAGGGGAGCGATGGTCCTGGGGCCCGAGGGAGGTGCCAAGGCGTGGGAGCGGGTGCGTGCTGGGTGCTGATGCTGTGCGGCGCAGTGCGCGGCCCGAAGGCACTGGTGTACTCACTATGACACAACACACTGGAGTCTCTGGTAAACCAAACGGGGTGATGAACGGGGGCCGCAGCCGGCTGCATCTTCTCCCAGAATAGGTTGGTGGTTTACGCCTTTCTCCTGCAGCTCTTTGTAAGTATGTTTGACTCCTATGCCTAAGCAACGGTAGTCCGCTCCCCGACTGGTATATGTTGTAGGAGCCCATTTGCCCGCAGACGATGGCCCTTTGGGTCTCCATGCCCTGGCGGTGGCTTTACCCTGTATGGTTGGGCTGTTGTCTTCTAACAGGTCTTGTGTGGGATAGGTCCTTAAGTCCTGTCCTCAATCAGTTGACTTGACTCGGCCCTGTCGGTTCAGGGCTTTGTACTGGGTCTGAGTACCCCTCCTGGTGCTCCGGTTTCCAATCGGTTCCCCGGTTCAGTACCGGCGGGCCACCGCCCGACCCCGGTCCCTACGGTTCCACCGGCTGTAATCCCAGCTCCTGCAGGCAGCCACCACCATCTGCCTCCTTGCCAAAGGTGACTGGGCTCCAACCCAGCCACCGGAGTAGTCTGTTGGCAGGCCTGGTCACAGGTCTGCCCTTGAACTCGTCCTCCCTCCTTCACTGTCAAGGCTACTCCCTAGATTGCTCTAGACTTGTCTGAACTTGTGTCTTTCCCACCTCCAGGCTTGTGAACTCCTCGGTGGGCGGAGCCAACCGCCTGGCTCCGCCCCCTGGTGTGGACATCAAACCTGGAGGATGGTGACAAGGGTTTCTTGGTTGGCTGCTGTCACCTACTCGGGGAGGGGGTGGTGTGTGTGTGTGACTACCTGGGACGACCTGACAAGTCCAGGGCGTCACACACCTTGTCCTCTGTAAAACATGACAATGTGGTGGCTGGGCATGCATAGCTACCAATGGCACTGGGTCACTAGTGTTTATTAATGATGTGACTGAAGACATAAGCAGACGAATGAATTCTGAAGTGTATAGGGCTATTCTTTCTGCTCAGATTCAACCAAATGCAGCAAGAGTGATTGGGCAGCGCTTCACAGGACAAATGGACAAGGACCCAAAACATTTTGTGAAATCAACCTAGAAGTTATTTAATGCAAAGAAGTGGAATATTATGTAATGACCAAGTCAGTCACCAGATCTCAACCCCATTGACCATGAATTTCACATGTTTAAGACAAAACTTGAGGCAGAAAGTTCCTGGCAAAGGATCACAAAGGATTAAATCCTGCGTTTGGTGACGATCCTGGCTTCAAGACTTCAGGCAGTCATTGCCTGCAACGGATTCTCTGCAAGGTGGTAAAAATGAATAAATGAATACATTTCTCCAATTACTTTTGAGCCCATGAAATGAGGAGGCTTTGTAGAAAAATGGTTGTAATTCCTAAGTGTTTCACGGAATATTTTTGTTCAATCCCTCTAATTATACCTGAAAGTCTACACTTCAATTGCATCTCAGTTGTTTCATTTAAAAAAAAATAAATAAAAAAATTGTGGTATGCAGAGTCCAAATAACGAAGATTTGGTCACTATCTAAATATTACTGGACCTGACTGTGTACAGGATTGTTGGAAAAGATTCAGTATAACTTGTAATTTATTAATTGAAATCCCTGGTGTTTGTATACATATGACTTAATTGGGCAGTCCTGCTAATAATTGATAGCTATCTCTGCATGCGTATGTCCCACCCCAGGGCTATGGGGTACTGGGTCCCGGGCCCAGTTTTTCAGGGGTTATATCACGGGTGGCCGTTGCCCAGTTCCGTGACCTTGGGGGTTGATTGTACAAGGGAAAAATAAAAATAAAGTGTTTTTCATGACGCCACTTGTGGTTTGCGGCTAGGTGAGGGAAGCCGTCGCTGCAGAGTCTCTCACTACTGGGGCTCGTGGTATTTGGCAGCTTAGGTGTTGTGGCCGCCCACAAGTAGGGCTGAGACCCAGGGGATAACAGGTGGAACAGGTACGAGAAGAACTTAGGTGACACCAGAGTTGCGGTTTACCTTGTATTTTACTCACAGGTTTGATGAGCAGCAGCCCGACTGGTACTGGTCTGTCCCAAGCGGGGCCTCGGTATTCCCTTTGTCCCAGTGTCGGTTCTGTGACCTGGTGAGCTTTTCTTCCTTGCACGTCTCTGGTTGGTGGGTCCCTGTAGCCTGAAGCGTTTTACGGTCCCTTGCTGGTCTTTCAGTCTTGGCCCGTATGCAGGCAGCTTGAACCTTGTTTGGGTTGGACTTCTGTCTCAGCTCCCTGGGTTCTCCCTTTGCTGCTGTGCTCCGGGCTCTCAAGTTGGTGAGGGACCATGAAGATCCCCTCACCGGGCAGAGTTATCAGATGAGCTTGGAGCGTCTGTCTGACCTAGGGTTCTGCACCCTGCCGGTGCCCAGTCCTGTGAGTACTCCCCGTACTCTCCCAGTGACTATACTCCTTTCCACTCAGTCAGTCCCTCCACACTTGTCGTCTGTATGCACGTTAACTTCAGTCCTCCTTTCTCCATGTCTGACTACCGTCAACTGCCTACTGCACTGTCTAGTCCTTCCCCTTTCCTGGTTTTTGACTAGTGGGTTTGGATCAGTCTCCACCATATGTGGCTATCCATCAGGTCCGTCTCTAGCCTGTCACCCAGTCTGGAAGGAGAAGGACATGACTATGAGTGTTTGTTTGGTCTCTACCGGCATTGGTCTTCCAGGAACCCGAGGTTAGCACCGCATCTGTGACTAGATGCAATACCTTGTGGCACCTGACCCATCAGGGGCACCACACATAGTCATACCAAAAAAAAAGTTAATCACTGAATAGGTTCACCTACTGGACTCATATACAGAGATTTCAATGACTAAAGTGCAAGTTTAACTGAAACTTTTCCCACAAAAATCTATATCAATATTGTAAGACCTGCTATATAAGATGCTGCCTGAAGATCAGATAACATTTTCAACATGACAGGTTCCCTTTGAACTTTTTGGCTTCCACAGCTTTCGTGGATTACAGTACATTAGACAAATCTGCCATTGCGCTTGCAAGCAAGTAAAAATTCATACTTCCCAGTGCAGAATTTTTAATTAAACCCTATTGCAAAGGACATCAATAGTAATTTTTCTCATTTATTTTTCCTCAATAAAATTACTTTTCCACAACAAATGTTTATTTTCCAACTGTGCTATATCTTTCTAATACTAAACCTTCCCTGTAAAATTCACCAATTACTTAAATGTTGCTGCAAAATCAGTGGATATAAATATAATGGCACTAAATGCTTAAGGCTGGAATACCCCTCTAAAGGGGTTGTCTCACAAGATATTTGGCTTACCTCTGGGACCTGTTCCTATCTCAGAACAGGTGTCCCACATGCTACATCGGCTGGCATCTGACCACCAAAAAGTATAGAGGTGGTAACACAGGAATTCCAATAACAATGAATGTAGCGACGTTTTCACTCACTTGGACACTGTCCAGGATAGGTGATCGGGGTGGAAGTCCCAGAAGTGAGACCCACATCTATCAGATATTTTTTGTATATCCTAAGGATATTGTAAAAATATACCGTAATTTCTGTTGTGGGACCACCTCTTTACAAATGTCCTTTCAACAAATGTTTCATGTTGAAATGGACATACAATATAATAGTTCCTACAGAGTGTAATAAAGTCTTTTTGTTTTAAATTTAATTTCCAATCGGTTCCCCGGTTCAGTACCGGCGGGCCACCGCCCGACCCCGGTCCCTACGGTTCCACCGGCTGTAATCCCAGCTCCTGCAGGCAGCCACCACCATCTGCCTCCTTGCCAAAGGTGACTGGGCTCCAACCCAGCCACCGGAGTAGTCTGTTGGCAGGCCTGGTCACAGGTCTGCCCTTGAACTCGTCCTCCCTCCTTCACTGTCAAGGCTACTCCCTAGATTGCTCTAGACTTGTCTGAACTTGTGTCTTTCCCACCTCCAGGCTTGTGAACTCCTCGGTGGGCGGAGCCAACCGCCTGGCTCCGCCCCCTGGTGTGGACATCAAACCTGGAGGATGGTGACAAGGGTTTCTTGGTTGGCTGCTGTCACCTACTCGGGGAGGGGGTGGTGTGTGTGTGTGACTACCTGGGACGACCTGACAAGTCCAGGGCGTCACACACCTTGTCCTCTGTAAAACATGACAATGTGGTGGCTGGGCATGCATAGCTACCAATGGCACTGGGTCACTAGTGTTTATTAATGATGTGACTGAAGACATAAGCAGACGAATGAATTCTGAAGTGTATAGGGCTATTCTTTCTGCTCAGATTCAACCAAATGCAGCAAGAGTGATTGGGCAGCGCTTCACAGGACAAATGGACAAGGACCCAAAACATTTTGTGAAATCAACCTAGAAGTTATTTAATGCAAAGAAGTGGAATATTATGTAATGACCAAGTCAGTCACCAGATCTCAACCCCATTGACCATGAATTTCACATGTTTAAGACAAAACTTGAGGCAGAAAGTTCCTGGCAAAGCATCACAAAGGATTAAATCCTGCGTTTGGTGACGTTCCTGGCTTCAAGACTTCAGGCAGTCATTGCCTGCAACGGATTCTCTGCAAGGTGGTAAAAATGAATAAATGAATACATTTCTCCAATTACTTTTGAGCCCATGAAATGAGGAGGCTTTGTAGAAAAATGGTTGTAATTCCTAAGTGTTTCACGGAATATTTTTGTTCAATCCCTCTAATTATACCTGAAAGTCTACACTTCAATTGCATCTCAGTTGTTTCATTTAAAAAAAAAATTGTGGTATGCAGAGTCCAAATAACGAAGATTTGGTCACTATCTAAATATTACTGGACCTGACTGTGTACAGGATTGTTGGAAAAGATTCAGTATAACTTGTAATTTATTAATTGAAATCCCTGGTGTTTGTATACATATGACTTAATTGGGCAGTCCTGCTAATAATTGATAGCTATCTCTGCATGCGTATGTCCCACCCCAGGGCTATGGGGTACTGGGTCCCGGGCCCAGTTTTTCAGGGGTTATATCACGGGTGGCCGTTGCCCAGTTCCGTGACCTTGGGGGTTGATTGTACAAGGGAAAAATAAAAATAAAGTGTTTTTCATGACGCCATTTGTGGTTTGCGGCTAGGTGAGGGAAGCCGTCGCTGCAGAGTCTCTCACTACTGGGGCTCGTGGTATTTGGCAGCTTAGGTGTTGTGGCCGCCCACAAGTAGGGCTGAGACCCAGGGGATAACAGGTGGAACAGGTACGAGAAGAACTTAGGTGACACCAGAGTTGCGGTTTACCTTGTATTTTACTCACAGGTTTGATGAGCAGCAGCCCGACTGGTACTGGTCTGTCCCAAGCGGGGCCTCGGTATTCCCTTTGTCCCAGTGTCGGTTCTGTGACCTGGTGAGCTTTTCTTCCTTGCACGTCTCTGGTTGGTGGGTCCCTGTAGCCTGAAGCGTTTTACGGTCCCTTGCTGGTCTTTCAGTCTTGGCCCGTATGCAGGCAGCTTGAACCTTGTTTGGGTTGGACTTCTGTCTCAGCTCCCTGGGTTCTCCCTTTGCTGCTGTGCTCCGGGCTCTCAAGTTGGTGAGGGACCATGAAGATCCCCTCACCGGGCAGAGTTATCAGATGAGCTTGGAGCGTCTGTCTGACCTAGGGTTCTGCACCCTGCCGGTGCCCAGTCCTGTGAGTACTCCCCGTACTCTCCCAGTGACTATACTCCTTTCCACTCAGTCAGTCCCTCCACACTTGTCGTCTGTATGCACGTTAACTTCAGTCCTCCTTTCTCCATGTCTGACTACCGTCAACTGCCTACTGCACTGTATAGTCCTTCCCCTTTCCTGGTTTTTGACTAGTGGGTTTGGATCAGTCTCCACCATATGTGGCTATCCATCAGGTCCGTCTCTAGCCTGTCACCCAGTCTGGAAGGAAAAGGACATGACTATGAGTGTTTGTTTGGTCTCTACCGGCATTGGTCTTCCAGGAACCCGAGGTTAGCACCGCATCTGTGACTAGATGCAATACCTTGTGGCACCTGACCCATCAGGGGCACCACACATAGTCATACCAAAAAAAAAGTTAATCACTGAATAGGTTCACCTACTGGACTCATATACAGAGATTTCAATGACTAAAGTGCAAGTTTAACTGAAACTTTTCCCACAAAAATCTATATCAATATTGTAAGACCTGCTATATAAGATGCTGCCTGAAGATCAGATAACATTTTCAACATGACAGGTTCCCTTTGAACTTTTTGGCTTCCACAGCTTTCGTGGATTACAGTACATTAGACAAATCTGCCATTGCGCTTGCAAGCAAGTAAAAATTCATACTTCCCAGTGCAGAATTTTTAATTAAACCCTATTGCAAAGGACATCAATAGTAATTTTTCTCATTTATTTTTCCTCAATAAAATTACTTTTCCACAACAAATGTTTATTTTCCAACTGTGCTATATCTTTCTAATACTAAACCTTCCCTGTAAAATTCACCAATTACTTAAATGTTGCTGCAAAATCAGTGGATATAAATATAATGGCACTAAATGCTTAAGGCTGGAATACCCCTCTAAAGGGGTTGTCTCACAAGATATTTGGCTTACCTCTGGGACCTGTTCCTATCTCAGAACAGGTGTCCCACATGCTACATCGGCTGGCATCTGACCACCAAAAAGTATAGAGGTGGTAGCACAGGAATTCCAATAACAATGAATGTAGCGACGTTTTCACTCACTTGGACACTGTCCAGGATAGGTGATCGGGGTGGAAGTCCCAGAAGTGAGACCCACATCTATCAGATATTTTTTGTATATCCTAAGGATATTGTAAAAATATACCGTAATTTCTGTTGTGGGACCACCTCTTTACAAATGTCCTTTCAACAAATGTTTCATGTTGAAATGGACATACAATATAATAGTTCCTACAGAGTGTAATAAAGTCTTTTTGTTTTAAATTTAATTTCCAATCGGTTCCCCGGTTCAGTACCGGCGGGCCACCGCCCGACCCCGGTCCCTACGGTTCCACCGGCTGTAATCCCAGCTCCTGCAGGCAGCCACCACCATCTGCCTCCTTGCCAAAGGTGACTGGGCTCCAACCCAGCCACCGGAGTAGTCTGTTGGCAGGCCTGGTCACAGGTCTGCCCTTGAACTCGTCCTCCCTCCTTCACTGTCAAGGCTACTCCCTAGATTGCTCTAGACTTGTCTGAACTTGTGTCTTTCCCACCTCCAGGCTTGTGAACTCCTCGGTGGGCGGAGCCAACCGCCTGGCTCCGCCCCCTGGTGTGGACATCAAACCTGGAGGATGGTGACAAGGGTTTCTTGGTTGGCTGCTGTCACCTACTCGGGGAGGGGGTGGTGTGTGTGTGTGACTACCTGGGACGACCTGACAAGTCCAGGGCGTCACACACCTTGTCCTCTGTAAAACATGACAATGTGGTGGCTGGGCATGCATAGCTACCAATGGCACTGGGTCACTAGTGTTTATTAATGATGTGACTGAAGACATAAGCAGACGAATGAATTCTGAAGTGTATAGGGCTATTCTTTCTGCTCAGATTCAACCAAATGCAGCAAGAGTGATTGGGCAGCGCTTCACAGGACAAATGGACAAGGACCCAAAACATTTTGTGAAATCAACCTAGAAGTTATTTAATGCAAAGAAGTGGAATATTATGTAATGACCAAGTCAGTCACCAGATCTCAACCCCATTGACCATGAATTTCACATGTTTAAGACAAAACTTGAGGCAGAAAGTTCCTGGCAAAGCATCACAAAGGATTAAATCCTGCGTTTGGTGACGTTCCTGGCTTCAAGACTTCAGGCAGTCATTGCCTGCAACGGATTCTCTGCAAGGTGGTAAAAATGAATAAATGAATACATTTCTCCAATTACTTTTGAGCCCATGAAATGAGGAGGCTTTGTAGAAAAATGGTTGTAATTCCTAAGTGTTTCACGGAATATTTTTGTTCAATCCCTCTAATTATACCTGAAAGTCTACACTTCAATTGCATCTCAGTTGTTTCATTTAAAAAAAAAAAAAAAAAAAAATTGTGGTATGCAGAGTCCAAATAACGAAGATTTGGTCACTATCTAAATATTACTGGACCTGACTGTGTACAGGATTGTTGGAAAAGATTCAGTATAACTTGTAATTTACTAATTGAAATCCCTGGTGTTTGTATACATATGACTTAATTGGGCAGTCCTGCTAATAATTGATAGCTATCTCTGCATGCGTATGTCCCACCCCAGGGCTATGGGGTACTGGGTCCCGGGCCCAGTTTTTCAGGGGTTATATCACGGGTGGCCGTTGCCCAGTTCCGTGACCTTGGGGGTTGATTGTACAAGGGAAAAATAAAAATAAAGTGTTTTTCATGACGCCACTTGTGGTTTGCGGCTAGGTGAGGGAAGCCGTCGCTGCAGAGTCTCTCACTACTGGGGCTCGTGGTATTTGGCAGCTTAGGTGTTGTGGCCGCCCACAAGTAGGGCTGAGACCCAGGGGATAACAGGTGGAACAGGTACGAGAAGAACTTAGGTGACACCAGAGTTGCGGTTTACCTTGTATTTTACTCACAGGTTTGATAAGCAGCAGCCCGACTGGTACTGGTCTGTCCCAAGCGGGGCCTCGGTATTCCCTTTGTCCCAGTGTCGGTTCTGTGACCTGGTGAGCTTTTCTTCCTTGCACGTCTCTGGTTGGTGGGTCCCTGTAGCCTGAAGCGTTTTACGGTCCCTTGCTGGTCTTTCAGTCTTGGCCCGTATGCAGGCAGCTTGAACCTTGTTTGGGTTGGACTTCTGTCTCAGCTCCCTGGGTTCTCCCTTTGCTGCTGTGCTCCGGGCTCTCAAGTTGGTGAGGGACCATGAAGATCCCCTCACCGGGCAGAGTTATCAGATGAGCTTGGAGCGTCTGTCTGACCTAGGGTTCTGCACCCTGCCGGTGCCCAGTCCTGTGAGTACTCCCCGTACTCTCCCAGTGACTATACTCCTTTCCACTCAGTCAGTCCCTCCACACTTGTCGTCTGTATGCACGTTAACTTCAGTCCTCCTTTCTCCATGTCTGACTACCGTCAACTGCCTACTGCACTGTCTAGTCCTTCCCCTTTCCTGGTTTTTGACTAGTGGGTTTGGATCAGTCTCCACCATATGTGGCTATCCATCAGGTCCGTCTCTAGCCTGTCACCCAGTCTGGAAGGAAAAGGACATGACTATGAGTGTTTGTTTGGTCTCTACCGGCATTGGTCTTCCAGGAACCCGAGGTTAGCACCGCATCTGTGACTAGATGCAATACCTTGTGGCACCTGACCCATCAGGGGCACCACACATAGTCATACCAAAAAAAAAGTTAATCACTGAATAGGTTCACCTACTGGACTCATATACAGAGATTTCAATGACTAAAGTGCAAGTTTAACTGAAACTTTTCCCACAAAAATCTATATCAATATTGTAAGACCTGCTATATAAGATGCTGCCTGAAGATCAGATAACATTTTCAACATGACAGGTTCCCTTTGAACTTTTTGGCTTCCACAGCTTTCGTGGATTACAGTACATTAGACAAATCTGCCATTGCGCTTGCAAGCAAGTAAAAATTCATACTTCCCAGTGCAGAATTTTTAATTAAACCCTATTGCAAAGGACATCAATAGTAATTTTTCTCATTTATTTTTCCTCAATAAAATTACTTTTCCACAACAAATGTTTATTTTCCAACTGTGCTATATCTTTCTAATACTAAACCTTCCCTGTAAAATTCACCAATTACTTAAATGTTGCTGCAAAATCAGTGGATATAAATATAATGGCACTAAATGCTTAAGGCTGGAATACCCCTCTAAAGGGGTTGTCTCACAAGATATTTGGCTTACCTCTGGGACCTGTTCCTATCTCAGAACAGGTGTCCCACATGCTACATCGGCTGGCATCTGACCACCAAAAAGTATAGAGGTGGTAGCACAGGAATTCCAATAACAATGAATGTAGCGACGTTTTCACTCACTTGGACACTGTCCAGGATAGGTGATCGGGGTGGAAGTCCCAGAAGTGAGACCCACATCTATCAGATATTTTTTGTATATCCTAAGGATATTGTAAAAATATACCGTAATTTCTGTTGTGGGACCACCTCTTTACAAATGTCCTTTCAACAAATGTTTCATGTTGAAATGGACATACAATATAATAGTTCCTACAGAGTGTAATAAAGTCTTTTTGTTTTAAATTTAATTTTATATCGTTTGCTACGATATTAGCAATCAAAGTATTTGGTATCTAATGAGTTAAGTTTTGTTAAGTCAATCAGATAGTTTTCACTGGAAGCATACATTTTTTCCTCCTGAATTATGCCAACCAATAAAAAGCAGGCAGCAACACACTGGAGAAAGAACATGCCCTCACAATAGCTAAGAGCAGGTATGGGAGATATAACTATACAGCTCTGATCTCTTGATCTAACCTGCATGATTGAAAAGTACTGTTTACTTTCATCGGGAATTTTTTGGTTGTTTTTTTACATTTTTATCTGTTCCAGTCTAAAAAGGAGCTTTAATTCTCCCAATGGGCATTGACACAAATGTAATATCTGTTGTTCTTTGTTTGTTAGACAGATTGTGTTCTAATAAGATATTTATCATTCACAGTGGTTTTTCAGAACAATGTCACGACAATCAGTGTTGTGTAGGGGCAATAAAGCTAAATTTAGCTGTGTCACATTAACCGTAGAACGCGCTACCATAGAAATCTACAATAGAAAACAAGCAACCTAGCAGGCCTGCGAGGCCCCAGGTATGCGTTCTACAGTTAAAAAACCTTCTATCAGGTATCCTCCTGTCTTAGCACTGTCGAGAGCTAATAGATAGGTTTGTAATGTGACACAGCTAAACTTGACAAAACTGCCCTTCCCCACACAGGAACATCATCTGAAGGGTCTTAGTTCTCCATGCCCTACTTGTAACACTTTATAATCATGCAGGAGGTTAGACCAGGAGATCGGAGCTGTATTTTTACATCTCACACACTGAGAAATCTGCTCTAAGCTATGGTGGGGGCGTGTTCTTCTTTCTTCAGTGTGTTGCTGCCTGCCTATGATTGGTCAGCATCATACAGGGAGAAGAAGTAAAGTGAAAACTAAATAAAAATAACTAAAATAACCAATTACTTGCCTATTTAACCCTCTGCAGCTTGTGCGCTGCTGATCCCTGCTGGCCCTGCAGTAACCCATTGTCCACATGTTTGCTACACCTAAACAGGAGTAGGAAAGAAATAGCTGATCTAAACACCAAAGGTATATCTCAACCTTATTAAAAAATAAAATAATATAATTAAAAGGGCAAAACATAATAAATAAAAAATCTTAAATGATGGCCATCATTAAGATTTTGGTGTCCAGAACCAGAGGATCATTTCATTTTGTTTAATATCTTAGTAGAATGGACTTAAGAAAGTATGCAGAATGTGATAACTTACGTGAACAAAAAAAAATAACAATTGTGTTTATTCTTAATAGTGGGAACCTGTCCAGTATTTCGACAACAAAATTATTTGTGACTTAATTGAAGAGAAGCACAAAGGGATCATTGCTATAATGGTAATATATAACATTTTAAACTTCTATCCTGCCCACCCTTCCTCCAGCATTTCCAATATTACATTATATAATGAATCAATAATTAAAGCACACATATGGCAATTTGGCTCTGTAATCCAAGTCACCATGGTTCTTTATGCAGAAGCTAGAATGAGAGGTTCTTGTTTTTAGGCTACATGCATGCCTTCTTGCCTATTTTTATATCTGTGTATAACAGACTGTCACGCTCCCCGGGTCCTCGGCTCCCCTTCCCGGGTCCTCTGTTCCGCTCCCCGGGTCCTCAGCCCCGCTCCCCGGCTCACCTGCCACGCTCCCCGCTCTCCAGCCTCCGGTGCCCGTCCTTCCCAGGCCCCCTGGTCTCCGATCCCGGCGCCCGACGGCTTCCCAGGCCCTGGCCGGCTCCCCTGCGTCCTCCTCTCAGCTTCCTTCCCTGGCTTCTGGCACCCGGGCCGCGCGCATGCGCATTAGGGCGCGCGCGCGGTCACTGACCCTTTCTTAAAGGGCCAGCGTCCATTAACAGGAAATGAGGCTAATCAGGTACAGGGTATAAAGGGGTTTATTGTCCAAGGGGGCGGGGCCTGATCTTCGTGTTTCCTAAGCTAGGAGTCAGGTCTCCTGGTGTCTCTGTGCATATACTCACCTATCTCTCTTGTAGAGCCGTGCCTGCCTCGCCATCCAGTCCTGCCGTATCCTGAACCCCGAACGCTGTCCATCTGCCATCCTGACAGTCCGCACCATCCCGGATCCCTGCGGTGACTCGTCATCTCGCTCCAAAGGTTCCGGACCCCGCCTGACATCATCTCGGCTTCCGAACCTGAGCTGCGTCACCCGGACTACCACCCGTGACTCCGTGGTCCCAGGGACTTCTCCGCTATACTCGTGTGCACGGACTGTTCTGCTGTTTATAGTGTTCCAGCTACCGGACTCTTTACTACCATCTAGGAGTTCGGCCCAGTGGATCCACCTCCTGGGTCTGCCCGTCCACCTGGCCGTGACAGTAAGATCAGGCCATGGATCCCGCTGCAGCACTAGCAGCCGTACAGGAGGAACTCCAACGCCAGCGTGAAGTCCAGACCCGCATGCTGCAATTCATGTCTTCTGTGGACGCTCGCCTGAACACGCTACAAGCGGCAGTTACGACTTCAACATCCCGGGCTTCCACTAGTCAATCCACGGATCCAGCTCCTGTGGCGACTTCTTCAGATACCACCAGACTTCGGTTGGCTTCACCACCCCGGTACGCCGGAGACCCCAAGACCTGCAGGGGATTCTTAAACCAATGCTCCCTCCATTTCACGCAGCTGCCGCATTTGTTTGCCTCCGACCAAGCCAAGGTCGCCTTCATCATGTCCCATCTAGAGGGTGAGGCACTGGCGTGGATGAACCCCTTGTGGGAGAAGGGGGATCCTGTGACCACGAACATCCAGGACTTCCTGCAGGCATTCCGTGGTACCTTTGATGAGCCCGGACGCGCCTCCGCGTCTGCTTCGTCTCTTCTCCGGTTACGTCAGGGGACTCTGACGGTGGGTCAATACGCGATCCGGTTTCGCACCCTGGCCTCAGAACTCGGGTGGAACAATGAGGCCCTAACCGCCGCCTTCTGGGAAGGACTCTCAGGGCGAATTAAAGACGAGCTGGCGGGTCGTGACGTACCGACCACCCTGGATGCCCTGATTGCCCTAGCGACTCGAGTGGACATTCGCTTTCAGGAGCGATCCAAGGAAGTGTCCCGTGAGAGACGTCCGGTACGGCATTCCTCTCCTCCGCAGAAACCCTCCGTACTTCAGTCATCGACAGCTGGGGCTCCCGTCCACGAGCCCATGCAGATCGACCGAGTGCGTCAGTCTGAACAACGTCGAGCAGAGCGGCTCGCCAAGGGTCTCTGCTTTTACTGCGGTGAGGGCACACACCTGCTACGCTCCTGTCCAGAGAGGCCGGGAAACTCCAAAGCCTAGGGTTGGTAGGAGAGGCCACCCTAGGTGCTGGGACTCTCTCTGACCCGGTTACATGGACAGTGCAAGTGACAACGGGAGAGACGCGGTTCACGGCTGATGCCTACCTCGATTCCGGGGCAGCAGGCAATTTCATCCAGCAGGCCACGGTGGACAAGTACCGGGTGCCTGTTATTCCACTCGACAAGCCCCTAGTGATTGCCTCGGTGGATGGGAGACCCCTCTCTGACACCATCTCCTGGATCACCAGGCCGGTCGAACTGCGTATCGGTGCCCTTCACACCGAGAACATCGCTTTCTACGTCCTCCCACACATGTCCCACCAGATCCTGCTGGGACTTCCATGGTTGCGGACACACGAACCATCAGTTACCTGGGGCACTGGCGAAATCACCCGATGGGGCTCTTCGTGTCATGAGAGGTGCCTAAAGTCCATACAACCCATCCGACGACCTCCGGTCCCAGAGAACCTACCGGGGCTGCCCTCGGCCTATTGGTCCTTTGCAGATGTCTTTGATAAAAAGGAATCCGAGGTACTGCCGCCACATCGTCCATACGATTGTGCCATCGACCTGCTCCCAGGAACAACACCACCACGAGGACGGATATATCCTTTATCTCCAGCCGAAACAAGGGCCATGTCTGCTTACATCTCAGAGAGCCTGGCAAGGGGGTTCATTCGGAGATCCTCCTCTCCTGCTGGAGCAGGTTTCTTCTTTGTCAAGAAGAAAGAGGGCGACTTACGCCCATGCATAGACTACCGGGGTTTGAATCAAATCACCGTAAAAAACAAGTACCCTCTGCCGCTCATTCCCGAATTGTTTGACCGGCTTAGAGGAGCTCGTGTGTTCACCAAGCTGGATCTTCGGGGTGCTTACAATCTGGTACGCATCCGCTCTGGTGACGAATGGAAAACCGCGTTCAATACGCGCGATGGACATTATGAATACTGCGTGATGCCCTTCGGCCTGTGTAACGCTCCTGCCGTCTTTCAAGAACTGGTGAACGACGTGTTCCGGGACCTTCTCTACATCTGTGTGGTAGTGTATCTAGATGACATCCTTGTCTTCTCTCCGGACCTCCAAACCCACAGAGAAAACGTACAGCTGGTTCTACAAAGACTGAGAGAGAATCGTCTGTACGCAAAGTATGAGAAGTGTGTCTTTGAGCAGTCTTCTCTCCCCTTTCTGGGGTACATCATCTCTGATACTGGACTGCAGATGGATCCCAAGAAGGTCTCCGCCATTCTCAACTGGCCTCCTCCTTCTGGACTGAAGGCAATCCAACGCTTCCTGGGATTCGCCAACTACTACCGCCAGTTTATCCCTCACTTCTCTGCCTTGACTGCTCCTCTCTCCGCTTTGACTAAGAAGGAGGCTAATCCAAAGGACTGGTCACCTGCGGCTGACGCCGCGTTTGGCTCTCTGAAGCGGGCTTTTGCTTCCTCTCCTGTACTCCACCGTCCGGAGTTAAACCGCCAGTTCACCTTGGAGGTGGATGCCTCCTCCTCAGGAGCCGGAGCAGTGCTCATGCAAAAGTCCTCCTCCGGGAAGATGGTGACTTGCGGATTCTTCTCCAAGGGCTTCTCAGCGCCTGAACGCAACTACACCATCGGTGACCGAGAGCTCTTGGCAGTCAAACTGGCTTTGGAGGAATGGCGCTACCTCCTGGAAGGGGCAGTGTACCCCGTGATTATTTACACGGACCACAAGAACTTGGAATACCTACGGTCCGCTCAGCGTCTGAACCCACGGCAAGCCAGGTGGTCCCTATTCTTTGCCAGGTTTGATTTCCAGCTTCACTTCCGACCCGCGGACAAGAATGTACGCGCTGATGCCTTGTCCAGGTCTTTCATGCCCATGGAGCAGGAGGAAGAGACTACCCAACCCATCATTTGTCCTAGTAAAATCATTCCGGTGGCCCCTGTCACCCTGGCCCAGATACCGCCCGGGAAGACCTATGTCTCCGAGGTAGACAGGAAAAAAGTGTTACACTGGGGTCATGCCTCGAAAACAGCCGGTCATGCTGGTCAGAAAAAGACATGGGGTGCGATTGTACGTCATTATTGGTGGCCATCCCTTCGCACGGACGTCGCTGCTTTTGTATCCGCCTGTTCCTCTTGTGCCAGGAACAAGACGCCCAAACACCTCCCATATGGCCGTCTTCTGCCTCTGCCGATACCCTCAGTTCCGTGGCAACACATAGCAATGGACTTTATTACGGACTTGCCATTGTCCTCCGGACACACAGTCGTATGGGTCGTGGTGGACCGGTTCTCTAAAATGGCCCATTTCGTCCCTATGGCTGGACTGCCCTCTGCTCAGGAACTCGCGGACGCCTATATACAACACATCTTCCGCTTGCATGGCTTTCCATTACACATCGTATCCGACAGAGGAACTCAGTTCACCTCCCGCTTCTGGAGGGCTCTCTGTAAACATCTGGGAGTGACTCTGGACTTTTCATCTGCATACCATCCTCAGTCTAATGGCCAGGTAGAGAGGGTCAATCAAATCTTGACCTCTTTCTTACGTCACTATGTTAACGCCCATCACGACGACTGGTCCGCTCTTCTTCCTTGGGCTGAATTCTCCCACAACCACCACATCAGTGAGTCGTCCTCCAGCTCTCCCTTCCATGTCGTTTACGGACTTCAGCCTTCCATCCCTTTGCCTGTATCTCCTTCTTCGGATGTCCCTGCTGCAGATACAGTAGCCCGTGACTTTGCAACCATTTGGGACTCTGTCAAAGCGTCCCTTGGGCGTGCTTCCCTGCGGATGAAAAGACACGCAGACAAGAAACGTCTGTACCCTCCGTGTTTCTCTCCTGCAGATCTCGTCTGGCTTGCTTCCCAGTACGTCCGCCTGAAGATACCATCATACAAGCTGGGTCCTCGCTACATTGGGCCGTTTAAAGTCCTCAACAAGATCAATGAGGTCTCCTACAAGCTACAGCTCCCGGCCACGATGAGGATACCCAACTCATTCCACGTCTCCCTGCTCAAGCCGGTTGTCCTTGGTCCCTTCTCCGCTGCTGCCAGTCCGGCTCCTCCACCTATTGCCGATGACGACATCTATGCGGTAAGGGATATCGTGGCCATGAAGACCGTACGAGGTCGACAGTTCTTCCTGGTGGACTGGGAAGGGTATGGTCCTGAGGATAGGTCCTGGGAGCCCAGGGAGAACGTGGGCACTCCTCTGATCCGTGCCTTCATGTCCCGGTTGCGGGGAGGGGGGCGTGGGGGGGGGTACTGTCACGCTCCCCGGGTCCTCGGCTCCCCTTCCCGGGTCCTCTGTTCCGCTCCCCGGGTCCTCAGCCCCGCTCCCCGGCTCACCTGCCACGCTCCCCGCTCTCCAGCCTCCGGTGCCCGTCCTTCCCAGGCCCCCTGGTCTCCGATCCCGGCGCCCGACGGCTTCCCAGGCCCTGGCCGGCTCCCCTGCGTCCTCCTCTCAGCTTCCTTCCCTGGCTTCTGGCACCCGGGCCGCGCGCATGCGCATTAGGGCGCGCGCGCGGTCACTGACCCTTTCTTAAAGGGCCAGCGTCCATTAACAGGAAATGAGGCTAATCAGGTACAGGGTATAAAGGGGTTTATTGTCCAAGGGGGCGGGGCCTGATCTTCGTGTTTCCTAAGCTAGGAGTCAGGTCTCCTGGTGTCTCTGTGCATATACTCACCTATCTCTCTTGTAGAGCCGTGCCTGCCTCGCCATCCAGTCCTGCCGTATCCTGAACCCCGAACGCTGTCCATCTGCCATCCTGACAGTCCGCACCATCCCGGATCCCTGCGGTGACTCGTCATCTCGCTCCAAAGGTTCCGGACCCCGCCTGACATCATCTCGGCTTCCGAACCTGAGCTGTGTCACCCGGACTACCACCCGTGACTCCGTGGTCCCAGGGACTTCTCCGCTATACTCGTGTGCACGGACTGTTCTGCTGTTTATAGTGTTCCAGCTACCGGACTCTTTACTACCATCTAGGAGTTCGGCCCAGTGGATCCACCTCCTGGGTCTGCCCGTCCACCTGGCCGTGACACAGACATTTTCTCTCTCATGTTATCCTTATTGCCGCCGGTTTGCATCTGTGTTGCATTAATTTTTTTCTCGGCCAGTGTCAGAGAACTTGTCATCATGATCTTATACCCCAAACTAATAACTGCACTTATTTATTCCAAAGGGTGTGCAACCAAATAATAAAATAAAATATTGAGGGTGCCAACAGTTTTGTAATGGCTATTTTTTGTGTGTGTGAAATTATGTCCAGTTTGCTATTTTTTTGTGTTGCTGCAGTGTGCCGCCCCTGCAGCGGATCGAACCACTTGGATCCGGGGGTGATGATTACTCGTGGCTCGAGGGTCTCTGGACCCGGGGGCTAGGGGCCACACTCAAATGGAAAGGGGGTATTTACAGGTGAATTGATATAGTTCGTGACGCCACCGATGGTGTACGGTAATTGGGAGTACCGCCGCTGCCGTTGGGAGTACTGGGGTGATGGAGTGGGGCACCTAAATGTAGTCACCCTCCACGGGTAGGGGAAGGCGCCGTGACTCTGGATGTTGGGGTGCAGGGGAGCACAGGGCTGCTGGAAGCAGGGAATGACCATGTGCTCACTCAGGCCAGTTATCGTGGTGCTGGTTGATGTTTTCTAAAATCATTACACACACAGGCTGCAGGTGAACCAAAAGTCCCAGTACACCACTGCTGCTTAGGAAGGAGAGCACGTCCAGGTATCCGCTCCCAATAGTATTGTTGTGCTGTGTCCCAATTTAGTCCAGCCTCTCGGGAGCTTCGACTCCTCGGCCCCTTACACTCTGAGGGCCACTACTTCACTTTTCCTGGGGGCTCCAAGCCCCGGTCCCCTCTCCCTTTGGAGAGTTTTTGCTTCACTCCCTCTCCCTTTGCTCCCCTGGAGCCACCTCCCACTAGTCTGCTTAGCCCTTCGGTGGGCAGCCCTTTCCTCTCTAGACCTACCCACTGGCTTGTCTGTCCTGTACTAGTGTGAGTGTGGATTAGGGGTTTGAATGCGGTTGATAGCAATACCACTGGGTGGAACCTGGAACCAAGGAAAGTGGGTTTCCTCACTATAAGGACAGGAGTGCAGTTCCCTGCGACACCCTGACTAGTGCAAGGGCGTCACATCAGCACACATAAAAGAATTAAATATGTGTGCAGTATAACAGTATGTGTAATTGCACACATTTTCTGGGAGAAATACTTCATTTTCTGGAACAATTTCAAGGGTGCCAAGGTGCCGCCAATGCTGCTCGGATCCGGATCTACGGTATGGCTCGAGGGGTTTTCCGGACCCGAGGATCGCACGGACACTTTGAATAAAAGGGGGACGTAATTGTACGGGATTTGTTGTAAACTGTCTGTGATGCCACCCACGGTGTGTGGTCAGATTTAGCACCACCGTTTCGGTTATGGGATACCGGGGGAGATGTTTTGGCAGCTGGATGTTAACCCCTCCGTGGGTAGGGATGGATGCCTCAGGGCCCAGTGTTGTGCAGGGTTGCAGGGATCAGCACACTTACAGTTCGGTTGTCCTGGTACTGGACGAAGCTGCGCTAAGGTGTGGAGTCAATAAACACACAGTTCTTTTGGGAAACCAAGGTGATGGTGGCCAGCCTCCGAAGACGGGTGTGTCAGGTTCCACACCCGGGCTAGTAGTCAATGCCTTTCTCCTCTGCACTTCGTGTTGCTCTAAGATAGACTTCCCGGTGTGAAACACGGGGAGTCTGCTCCCGTTCCTTTGGTTGGGAGTCGTGCCCGTCAGACACTGACCCATTGGGATCTACCAGACCCTGGTGGATGCCCTATCCCTCTCTGTGGGTGGTTGTCTACTTTTTGGGACTTAGGTTTGGACAGGAACTGTAATCCTGCCCTCAATTGGTTAATTAGCTAGGCCGTTGGTGCCAGTCCTGGCTTCAGGGTCCGAGTACCCCCTCTGTGCATGGTTTCTGGGTCGGTTCTCCGGTGTCGACACTGGCGGGCTACAGCCCTTTCCCGGTCCACCTCGGATCTCTGGCAGCTGTCTTCTCGTCTCCTACTGGCACTGGCTACTGTCTGCCACCTAGCCAAGGTGTCAGGGCTCCGACCCTGGTACCTGTCAGCTTCACCTCCACCCCACACAACTTGACTCTAGACTTATCTAGACTTAACTTATCTGACTGTTTTCCCACCCTGAGCTCTCCAGACCCCTAGGTGGGCGTTTTCCTTCTGCCTGGTCCCGCCCACTGGTGTGTCTGTCCTTCCCTGAGGGGGGTGACTAGGGTTTTAGGTAGGCTGTTTTAACCCTGTGTGGGAAAGGTGTTGTGTGGGGGCTAAACTGTGTGACTACCTGGTTTTGCTTTGCCAGGGGGTCACACCAACACTTTCAGCCATGACTGTAAATATCAGATATTAGACCCTAGTTACTCTATTCATACTCTTGTTGTGTTAGAGACATATGTACATTTATCATTCCTGAGTTTACTGTCTCTACTTACTATATATTGTAGGATGAAGAATGTTTGCGTCCTGGGGAAGCCACAGATCTCAGTTTTCTAGCAAAGCTAGAAGAAAAAGTTGGAGAACACCCTCACTTCCTAACGTAAGCACAAAATCCCTAACATTTTGAATTATATTATTATTGTTGATAAAGTAGCAAGAACATTAGCAATAGATAACAGTAGTGATAATATATTGTATACATCTAAGTTTGACAAAGAAAAGAATTTCAAGAATATACTGCATTTATTGAAAACCTGCTTTATTTATAGTTAATGTTGAACTACTGTACATCTTGGACACACTGGGACTAAAATACAAAATAACTCACTATCATTTACCACCTCAAATCTCCAGTGGCTTTGTGCCAAAGTGACTGCTGAGCCATATATCCCAGTAAAAATGTTGGCCCTGTCATTGATGGACACAACCCTTAACAAGGTTGTCCAGTACTTTTACATTGATGACCTATTCTTAGGATAGGTCATAAATATCTGATTGGCCGGTGTCTGACACCCCACACCCTCGCCGATCGGCTGTTCTCGGTCCCAGCGGTGGCAGCAGGTGGCCGGAAATGCTCAGTTCCGGAGCTGCTCCATCTTCTGATAGCGGCTGTGCCCGGGTTCTGCACATTTGCCTTCCATTCAGATCAACAGGAGGTGGATGTGCAGTATCCAGCTGCGGCCACTATGAGAAGACGGAGAAGCTCCAGAACTGAGGATTTCCGGCTGCATACTGCCGCCGCTGGGACCAAGAACAGCTGATCGGTGAGGGTGCAGGGTGTCAGACCCCAGCCGATCAGATATTGATGACCTATCCTAAGCATAAGCTATCAATGTAAAAGTAGTGGACAACCCCTTTAAAGTTAATTAGCTTTTATTGCTGATTTGTTTTGTTATACCTGTATCAGCTTTCCCTATGGCATTACATAGTTCTGATGTGTTTTCTACAGCCGCAAACTAGCAGGTCCTGGAACCAGAAAGTCAATAGATTGGGTTGACTTCCAGCTGATCCACTATGCAGGAGAAGTTACATACTGTGCTGTAGGTAAGTAAGAATGGCTAATTGGAACTTTAACAATCTCAGTAAGCGATGGAAAATAATAAAAGTTTAAAATATTAATATTTGTGCTTCCTTTGTTGGAATAGTATTCTGGTACTATTAAGAAAAAAATTATAAAAATAGCCTCTTTAGCTGTTTGAGTCATTCTAGAAGCTGTGGATGATCTGGTCTACCACTACTGAATGCAATGCAATGCCAGCTTCTATCCTGGAAACCTAAATAGTACTGTGTAAAGGTTTTAGGCAGGTGTGAAAAAATGCTGCAAAGTAGGAATACTTAAAAAAAAATTAGAAGTGGTATAGTTTTTTTATCACCAAAATGCTAAGAGAAAAAATAAAGGATAAATCTAAGTGAAATCAATATTAGGTGTGACCACAAGAGATGAAAGAGTTGCTCGGTGCTCGGGGGCTCGGTAAGCCTAATGATCATTTTGATGCTTGGGTGCTCAGTACTCGTTTACAGATCGTAATGGAAGTCAATGGGGAACGCAAGCATTTTTGAGAAAAATCTTCCAGAAAAATGTTTGAGTTCTCCATTGACTTCATTATACTCTGTAAACGAGTACTGAGCACCCAAGCATCAAAATGCTCGTTAGGTTTACCGAGCACCGAGCAGCTCTTTCATCCCTAGTGACCACCCTTTAGCTTCAAAACAGCATCAAAGCATCAATTCCTCTAGATATTCTTGCACAGTTTGCAAAGAAACTCAGCAGAGGGATTGTTCCAAACATCTTGGAAAGTAAATCACAGATCTGTAAATACAGGCTTGTAGAAATCCTTCTATCTCTTCATATAATCCCAGACAGACTCAATGAAGTTGAGAGCAGGGCTCTGTGGGAGCCATAACGTCACATCCAGGTCTCCTTGATCTTCTTTACGCTGAAGACAGTTCCTAATGACATTGGCTGTATTTTTGGGTTTGTTGTCCTGCTAAAGAATACATTTGGAGCCAATCAGACAAATCCCTGATGGTGTTACATGATGGATAAGTATCTGCTTGTATTTCTCAGCATCTCAATGATCATTAATCTTAACTAAATCCATAACTACATTTGCTGAAAGAGAGCTCCAAAATTGCAAGGAGCCTACACTATACTTCACTGTTGCCTGCAGACACTCATTATTGTACCACTCTATAGCCCTTTGGCAAACAAGCTGCCTTTTGTTACAGGCAAATATTTCACATTTTGACTTAGGGGTGCTTCACACACAGCGAGCTCACTGCCGAGATCGCTGCTGAGTCACGGTTTTTGTGACGCAGCAGTGACCTCATTAGCGATCTCGCTGTGTGTGACAATGAGCAGCGATCTGGCCCCTGCTGCGAGATCGCTGCTCGTTACACACAGCCCTGGTTCGTTTTCTTCAAAGCCGCTCTCCTGCTGTGACACACAGATCGCTGTGTGTGACAGCAAGAGAGCGACAAATGAAGCGAGCAGGGAGCAGGAGCCGGCGTCTGACAGCTGAGGTAAGCTGTATCCAAGATAAACATCGGGTAACCAAGGTGGTTACCCGATATTTACCTTAGTTACCAGCCTCTGCAGCTCTCACGCTGCCTGTGCTGCCGGCTCCGGCTCTCTGCACATGTAGCTGCTGTACACATCGGGTTAATTAACCCGATGTGTACAGCAGCTAGGAGAGCAAGGAGCCAGCGCTAAGCAGTGTGCGCGGCTCCCTGCTCTCTGCACATGCAGCTGCATTACACATCGGGTTAATTAACCCGATGTGTACTGTAGCTAGGAGAGCAAGGAGCCAGCGCTCAGTGTGCGCGGCTCCCTGCTCCCTGCTCACACTGGTAACTAATGTAAACATCGGGTAACCATACCCGATGTTTACCTTAGTTAGCAGTCTCCGCAGCTTCCAGATGGCGGCTCCGTGCAAGCGCAGCGTCGCTTGCACGTCGCTGCTGGCTGGGGGCTGTTCACTGGTCGCTGGTGAGATCTGCCTGTTTGACAGCTCACCAGCGACCATGTAGCGATGCAGCAGCGATCCTGACCAGGTCAGATCGCTGGTCGGATCGCTGCTGCATCGCTAAGTGTGAAGGTACCCTTAGGGCGGCTTTGCACACTACGACATCGCAGGTGCGATGTCGGTGGGGTCAAATTGAAAGTGACGCACATCCGGCGTCACTTGCGATGTTGTAGTGTGTAAATCCTAGATGATACGATGAACGAGCGCAAAAGCGTCGTTATCGTATCATCGCTGCAGCCTCCGACATTTCCATAATGCCGGTGCAGCGACAGGTGCGATGTTGTTCCTCGTTCCTGCGGCAGCGCACATCGCTGTGTGTGAAGCCGCAGGAGCGAGGAACTTCACCTTACCTGCCGCTGGCTGCAATGAGAAGGACGGAGGTGGGCGGGGTGTTTACATCCTGCTCATCTCCGCCCCTCCACTTCAATTGGCCGCCTGCCGTGTGACGTCGCTGTGACGCCGCACGACCCGCCCCCTTAGGAAGGAGGCGGGTCGCCGGCCAGAGGGACGTCGCACGGCAGGTATGTGCGTGTGAAACTGCCGTAGGATAATAATCGCTACGGCAGCTTTCACTAGATATTGCACGTGCGACGGCGGCGGGACTATCGCTGCAGCATCGGTAACACATTGTTACCGATGTCGCAGCGGGCAAAGCCCGCCTTAGTCCACAGTACCTGCTGCAATTTTTCTGCATCCGAGTTTCTATGTTTCAATGTACAATTGAGATGCTTGGACTTGTTTCCATGGTATAGTTTTTGCCCACAATTCGTCCACGAGGTCCACGTCTGGCCAGACTTCTTCAAATAGTAAATGGCTAACTCTGGGTTCTCCTGGATGCTGCAAATTATGAGCCGATGGCACTACTGGACATTTTCTGATTACATGTAAAATTTATTACAGATTGTAGAGTACCTGTATTTCTATCTGTTTTATGCTACATGATGCTCTATAAAGAGTGATCCTAACCCCCAAGTCCTCACATCGACTATAGGATTTCAATAGTTCTAAAGTTCAGAAAAAGTACTTTTATATTGATGGGTTCTCAATTATTGATTGCTGCGGTTCGACCCCACCAATCAGCTGTTCACAGTTTTGGTGGCAGCCTGTGGCCACAAATGTTCAGTTCCTGAGCTGCCCCGTCAACTGAACATCCGCCTTCTAATCAAATCAATAGGAGGTAGATGTGCAGTACCGCTATCAGAAGACAGGGCAGCTCCAAAACTGAACATTTCCGGCTGCCTGCTGGGGCTGTCGGCACAAAGAACATCTAATCAGCAGGGGAGCCGGTTGTCAGACCACGGCCAATCAGACATTGATGTGTCTTAAAGATAGGCCATCAATGTTAAAGTAGTGGACAACTCCTTTAAGAGCTACTGGGGGCTCCTGCAATCCTGCTAACAGGGATGTAGATATAGAATATACTGCTGCCTCGGATTGATAATATTTTCCTAAGTAAAATGATGGGGCTGTCAAGGCTGAGGATTTAATTTGTGGAGGCACTAGTCAACTTATGTATTTGCAGCAACAGCCCCTTCAGTTACTGGGGAGGATTGATTCACCATATGCCTGTAGGGATTACGTGAGTCTCCACTATACATTAGATTCCTGTTAATGCTAAGATACCCATATAGTATATAATACTATTTTCCATTATGATTTCTTCTAAATATTCTGGTATATTCTAAATATTATTGGTAATAATCAGTTGTCAGTAGATTGCCACTTTGTGTATGAATTTCCAAGTGAAAACATTCTATGTCTCTAATTTTATTTTGCTTGTTTAGGATTTTTGGAGAAAAATAATGACTTGCTTTACAGGAATCTAAAAGAGGTAAGCACTAATATTCTGAGATTTTGTGTATTATGAAGCAGATTTGAAGCAGAAGCATAATTATTGTTAAAATTGCAGAACCAAAATTATAGAATTATACCATAAAACTGCACTGGAATAGAATAACACATAGAATATTAGACATAAAACATAAGCAGGTAGAACATTTTAATGGAGTTTCCTGGGTGCAGAAAAACATGGCTGCTTTTTTAAGAAAACAACACCAGACCTGCTTACAGATGGTGTGTGATATGATTGTTCAGCCCTATAAAATCAGTAAATGAGTTGTTGAACAAACAAAGTACATATTAATCAATAGATCTTGGAGTAATAATAAGTTCCGCAATTGTGTGTGTTTTTTTTCTTGTGCTGAGATAATCTTAAAAATGTGCCCCTGCTATGTACTGTGTAATGGCTGTGTCTGACCAAACAGTGCTGCTCCATTTCATGGTCAGCACATATCACAGTTCCTGGTCAGGGAAAAAGCATAAGTCACTTATGATAAGTGAGTATATAGACATCTGTGAAGCCCCACAGGTGTTGTGTCGGTGCATTACCTTCAGGGACTCCACGTAGCTGGATCTGGTCACAGGTAGGAGATCTTCTTCTTGTCGTGACGCCACTCTCAGAATTGCGGTCAGTGGGGACCGCCACTGCAGGTTGAGGGTCGCCTGGGGCTGATGATGTGTGCAGTTAGTTGGAATAGCCTCCTGAGAGTGAGGCAAGCCCCAGGGCCCGGTGTAGATGCGTAGTACCACAAGGCGCAGAATAACTCCACACAGGCAGAATGTCTTTCAAGGGCTTTACTCACATTTGATGGCAGGGTGAGTAGCCCGGGCGTAGCTGAGATGAACCAGGTGGGAACCAGGTATCCTTCAGGCTGACTTTATGAGGGTGACTACCAACTCGCCTTCCTTAGCCCTTGGTGGTTTGGGGTGACCCCGACTTTTAGTCCCTATGGGGGTCACCCAGGGAAGTTGCTGAAGCCTCACTCCCCTTCGTTTGCCGTGTGCTTGTCGCCTGGGCCAGATCACTCCAGCTTCTTGCCTCCTGTGAGCTATGGGCCCTAACTGTGGCTACGTGGCTGCGGCTTTTGTGGTGTTGTGGCGTGGGCTTTGAGAGCCCCACACCGGCAGGTTTAGCAAAAGAAAGCTGGATCTATCTCCGCTTCGGGATCTGCCGCCCGTTTGGGCCTGGTACTCTCTAGCAGTCTCCTTACTTCCCACTCCGTTGCTCTTCTCTCTAGCTGAGATGGGTTTCGGGTAGCACTCCTAGTTGACCGTTCTCCCCCGTCAGTAGCCACTGCGCGGGCGCTGTTAGACAGCAACAGCCCCACAGGTCTGCTCCTCACTGAGCCCTATGGAGTTCTGCTCTAACTGACTCACTGCCCCTCCTCTCCTGTTCTTGCCTACGCCACCTAGCAACCAGATTCTCTTACCACACCCCTTGAGAGGAGATGGAGGCTTTTGGCCCCCTCCACTATTCCAGTGAAGGTCAAGGCTTTTCCCCCTCCTGGGATCCCCAGGGGTCCTCTCATGGGTACATGTGTGAGACCTGATCACTATGCGCCTGTGTTCCACACCCCGGTCAGCCTTCTGGATTACCTGTATTGTACTGTCCCCAGCATGGGTGCAGTACTCAGTGGTGCCTGACCAGGTCAGGGGCGCCACATTCCCCCTTAGTTATCACCAGCACGTCCTCGGGCTGCAAGACAACATTTTAAAATGCATAAAACATTAAAACATGTAAAACATTTTTTTAAAAGCACCAGGTACCCTACATCACCACCCTCCACCCACAAGTCCGTTAACCCACCCAAAACCCTTTCACGTTGGCCGCGACTTCAGCCACTTCTGGCAGGATGTAGAGGCGGCTTTCATGGGCTGGTGGTCTTCAGGGTATACCTGGCCTGGTGGATCCGCGCCTTCAGCCTCTTCTGGCAGGATGCAGAGGCGGCCTCCACAGTTGGTGCTGACCAGGTACCCTCTTTGTGGTGGAGAGCCAGGCCCCATAAACAGGCATGCTCTCTGGTCGCAGGTAAGCCAAGGCCCTATATACGGACGGGCTCCTCCTGGTTGCAGACGAGCCAAGCCCCTAAACAGGCTGACTCTGGTGGCGGTGGTGCCCTCTGGTGTAACTATTTACACTGCGAGAGTTTGTGGCTATAGCCAGTTCATAGCCTTAAGGTTTATTTCTCACAATAGTTTTTGTGGGCACATGCTTAAACGTAAACGTTGCAAAACAAACTTTTCAAAACTTTAACTTTCTAACTGCTGAACTTCTTACTTTCCTTTACTCCTCCATTTCACCAGGGCTTTGGCCTGTTGGGCTGCGGCACCTGTTGCTTTCTTGCTCTTTGTCGTCGTCTGAGGTAGTTTCATCTGTAGGTTCCTTGTCTTTTCTTTCTTGATCTTCATCTGTTTCCTTTGCTGCATCTGT
This sequence comes from Anomaloglossus baeobatrachus, assembly GCF_048569485.1. Classification (NCBI taxonomy): domain Eukaryota; kingdom Metazoa; phylum Chordata; class Amphibia; order Anura; family Aromobatidae; genus Anomaloglossus; species Anomaloglossus baeobatrachus. Next base: position 668,680,947 of record NC_134353.1, read on the forward strand.
TTCTGTATCTCTGTCTTTTCTTTCTTCCTTGGGACATGGCACTACATCAAGCGCATACAATCCTCTTTCGCCTTCATGCATAGTGAATTGTACTGTATTTCCCATCTTTAAGTTTCTGCCAGGGTGTCCTCTAGGCAGATGAGCGTTCACATCTCTTCTGTTGACAAATATCCCTTCTTTGATACCAGGGGCTACAATGAATCCATATCCACTTCTCAAATTGAAATCCTCTACTACTCCTCTGCAAAGGGGTCCTCTGACCTGGGCTTTGGCTCTTCTCAGGAACCTTTTCTCCTGTAGATCTCTGGCTGTGACTTCTCTCTGCTCTGGAGACTGTGGTGCAGGGGACAGCGTTGTTCTGTTGCGACGCCTTGTCTTGCGGCCTGAACTCTGCGTGGTACAGCTTGCAAGCTCCCAGGTGAGACTTTTAGGCAGATCTTCGTCAGCGGACGGTGTCAGGTCTTCCTCATCCCAACGGGAATAGGGCAACATCTCCGGCTCTGAGTATGGATCCACTGCTGGTGGCTCCAGAGTCAGCTCCTCAGCTTCCTGGCCTCCTCTCCCCCTTAGTTCTTCGCTGCACTCTGGTTGTGGCAGCGCTGGGGATGAGTGTTCCTCAGCTGGCCCAGGCGGTGGACTCTTCGGCGTGGTCGCTGCAGGGGTTGCCTGAGTCTCCTTGGGGGTATGCGGAGGGAGCAGATACCGATCCACCATCTCTTGTGGGAACTGGGCCTCTAGGTCAGCCTTCAGCTTCCAGTATTCGGGGTCCTCTCCTATCAGGGTCTTCCTAGCAGGGACCTCTTTGGACTGGGGAGCGGTGTCTGCTCTGGCCTTGCAGGCTGGGGTAAATGATGAGGTAATCTCTTCTTGGCGGGCCGCGCCTGGCATGGCGGCGGCCTGGTCTTGGCGGGCCGCGCCCTGTTTGGCGGCGGCCTGGTCTTGGCGGGCCGCGCCCGGCATGGCGGCGGCCTGGTCTTGGCGGGCCGCGCCCGGCATGGCGGCGGCCTGGTCTTGGCGGGCCGCGCCCGGCATGGCGGCGGCCTGGATCGGCGTCGCAGCTGTGATGGAATCTGTGCAGGCTGGGCTGGGCGTCGCTGCAGGGACCGGGTCTTGGTGGGCCGAGCAGGGCATCGCTGCGGCGGCCGGGGCTTGGCGGGCCGCGCCTGGCGTGGCTGCGGCCTGGTTCAGCACCTCACTTGCGGCGCGGACGAGCGTTGCTGCGGCGGTGGGGTCTCGGCGGGCCGGGCCTAGCAGGGCGGCGGCCTGGGTCAGCGTTACGCCTGCGGCGCGGATGAGGGTCGCGGTGGCAGCCGGTTCTTTGCGGGCCGGACTGGGCGTTGCTGCAGGGACCGGGTCTTGGTGGGCCGAGCAGGGCATCGCTGCGGCCGCTGGGGCTTGGAAGGCCGCACCTGGTGTGGCTGCGGCCTGCTTCAGCGTCGCCGCACCGGACACCTCTTCGGGGACCGCGGGCGTGGCAGCAGGGGTCGGGGCACTTGCGCTGGCCGGGGCATCACTCGACTCACCCACCGGTGGCAGCATCGGGGTCTGCGTCATCGCCGTCCTGTCTGGCACTCGGCGCGCGGCTCTCCTTTCATAGGCCCGAACCGCCGCGGTCATCTCCAGCATTTCCATTCGTTCTTCCCGGATCTGCTCCACAACCCGGGTCTCCAGTCGGTCGCAGAACTGGGCCAGCTCCCGATACCACCAGGCAGCGGAGCCCGGTTCTGGATTTCTGCGGTCAGACGCCATTTCTTCTGCGCCCTCTTCTGCACGACTCTCCAGCTGTGGACTCGCCGTTGCCTCTGATAGCAAGCTGTTCAGTTTCTGCTCTGCCTCTTTCAGCAGCTCCTCTCCCAGCAGCAGGCTTGTGGCTCCCTTTCTGTCCCGACGTCTCTGGACGCTTCCACTCTCATAGCTGGCAAGGTCAGAACTCTGCAGGGGATCTCTGGGTAGCCACACCTCTTCGTGGGCGGTAACTTCTCCCAGCGCGGGCTGCTGTTGTTTTTCAGCGCGCTTTTCATGGTGGCAATATGGCGGCGCTTCCAATTTTCCAAGCGGACCGCCCAGGCACATGGTCACCTGTCTGAACAGGTCTAGTCCTTATCCTGTTCGTGACGCCAGATGTGAAGCCCCACAGGTGTTGTGTCGGTGCATTACCTTCAGGGACTCCACGTAGCTGGATCTGGTCACAGGTAGGAGATCTTCTTCTTGTCGTGACGCCACTCTCAGAATTGCGGTCAGTGGGGACCGCCACTGCAGGTTGAGGGTCGCCTGGGGCTGATGATGTGTGCAGTTAGTTGGAATAGCCTCCTGAGAGTGAGGCAAGCCCCAGGGCCCGGTGTAGATGCGTAGTACCACAAGGCGCAGAATAACTCCACACAGGCAGAATGTCTTTCAAGGGCTTTACTCACATTTGATGGCAGGGTGAGTAGCCCGGGCGTAGCTGAGATGAACCAGGTGGGAACCAGGTATCCTTCAGGCTGACTTTATGAGGGTGACTACCAACTCGCCTTCCTTAGCCCTTGGTGGTTTGGGGTGACCCCGACTTTTAGTCCCTATGGGGGTCACCCAGGGAAGTTGCTGAAGCCTCACTCCCCTTCGTTTGCCGTGTGCTTGTCGCCTGGGCCAGATCACTCCAGCTTCTTGCCTCCTGTGAGCTATGGGCCCTAACTGTGGCTACGTGGCTGCGGCTTTTGTGGTGTTGTGGCGTGGGCTTTGAGAGCCCCACACCGGCAGGTTTAGCAAAAGAAAGCTGGATCTATCTCCGCTTCGGGATCTGCCGCCCGTTTGGGCCTGGTACTCTCTAGCAGTCTCCTTACTTCCCACTCCGTTGCTCTTCTCTCTAGCTGAGATGGGTTTCGGGTAGCACTCCTAGTTGACCGTTCTCCCCCGTCAGTAGCCACTGCGCGGGCGCTGTTAGACAGCAACAGCCCCACAGGTCTGCTCCTCACTGAGCCCTATGGAGTTCTGCTCTAACTGACTCACTGCCCCTCCTCTCCTGTTCTTGCCTACGCCACCTAGCAACCAGATTCTCTTACCACACCCCTTGAGAGGAGATGGAGGCTTTTGGCCCCCTCCACTATTCCAGTGAAGGTCAAGGCTTTTCCCCCTCCTGGGATCCCCAGGGGTCCTCTCATGGGTACATGTGTGAGACCTGATCACTATGCGCCTGTGTTCCACACCCCGGTCAGCCTTCTGGATTACCTGTATTGTACTGTCCCCAGCATGGGTGCAGTACTCAGTGGTGCCTGACCAGGTCAGGGGCGCCACACATCTGCTACCTTCTGAGGTTCAAACTGTCTCTCCAGGAAAGGAGACAAACTCTAGCGCAGCGCCAGCTATTGGAAGTAGCGATCCTAAAAGTCATAAGTGGATTTTTAACAATCCTTTGCATATGACTTAGGATTTATGCCAGATCAGAATCCCAATTTGCAGACACGGTGTTTCGGGGTGCTTGCCCCTCGTCAGTGCAAAGTATGGGGTGTCTGATCCGGCTCATGAGAAGCTATGTAAACTCTATATATATAAACTCTAGTGTAGCGCCACCTATTGGAAGTTCTTTTGAGGTGACATTCCCTTTTTTGTTTAATCATAGAAGTGATAGTTTCTGCCTCATCACCAGTCCTGTGAGCTCATCATTAATCAAGTCAGCAACAAATAAGCTTAAGGGCCACTGAAGCTATTATATAATTTATTCGATTTATGATGAGCTCAGAGAGCTGGCGGCATGGCAGATCATTCAATTCTGTATTTCTTCAGGCAGGAAGATATGTTACCTCAGGTAGCGAAATGTGCTGCCTTATAAAGCAGAAGCTGTGAGCCCCTGCTGTTTCGTCTGTATACTCAATTATCATAAGTGATTCTTCCCCAGCCAGTAGCTGTGGTATCTGTCGACCATAAACTGGATCAGCTTTGAATAGTCATATACAGTCATGGCCAAAAGTTTTGAGAATGCTACAAATATTAATTTTTACAAAGTCTACTGCTTAAGTTTTTCTAATGGCAATTTGCATATACTCCAGAATGTCATAAAGAGTGATCAGCTTAACAGCAATTACTTGCAAAGTCAATATTGGCTAAGAAAATGAACTTTAACCCCCAAAACACATTTCAACATCATTGGATTCCTGCCTTAAAAGGAGCAGCTAACATTGTTTTAGTGATTGTTCCATTAACACAGGTGTGGGTGTTGATGAGGACAGGCCTGGCGATCAATCAGTCACGATTAAGTAAGAATGACACCACTGGACACTTTAAAAGGAGGCTGGTGCTTGGTATCATTGTTTCTCTTCAGTTAACCATGGTTATCTCTAAAGAAACACGTGCAGCCATCATTGCTCTGCACAAAAATGGCCTAACAGGGAAGAGTATCGCAGCTATAAAGATTGCACCTCAGTCAACAATCTATCGCATCATCAAGAACTTCAAGGAGAGAGCTTCCATTGTTGCCAAAAAGGCTCCTGGGCGCCCAAGAAGGACCAGCAAACGCCAGGACCGTATCTTAAAACTGTTTCAGCTGCGGGATCGGACTACCAGCAGTGCCGAGCTAGCTCAGTAATGGCAGCAGGTTGGTGTGAGTGCTTCTGCATGCAATGTGAGGCGGAGAATCTTTGAGCAAGGCCTGGTTTCAAGGAGGGCAGCAAAAAAGCCACTTCTCTCCAGAAAAACATCAGGGACCGACTGATATTCTGCAAAAGGTACAGGGAGTGGACTGCTGAGGACTGGGGTAAAGTCATTTTCTCAGATGAATCCCGTTTTCGATTGTTTGGGACATCTGGAAAACAGCTTATTAGGAGAAGAAGAGGTGAGCGCTACCACCAGTCTTGTCTCATGCCAACTGTTAAGCATCCTGAAACGATTCATGTGTGGGGTTGCTTCTCAGCCAAGGGAATCGGCTCACTCACAGTCTTGCCTAAAAACACAGCCATGAATAAAGAATAGTACCAGAATGTCCTCCAAGAGCAACTTCTCCCAACTGTCCAAGAGCAGTTTGGCGCCCAACAATGCCTTTTCCAGCATGATGGATATAAAGCAAAGGTGATCACTAAATGGCTCATGGAACAAAACATAGAGATTTTGGGTCCATGGCCTGGAAACTCCCCAGATCTTAATCCCATTGAGAACTTGTGGGCAATCATCAAGAGACGGATGGACAAACAAAAACCAACAAATTCTGGCAAGCATTGCTTTAGCAAGAATGGACAGTTATCAGTCAGGATTTGATCCAGAAGTTGATTGAGAGCATGCCAGGGTGAATTGCAGAGGTCCTGAAGAAGAAGGGTCAACACTGCAAACATTGACTTGCTGCATTAACTCATTCTAACTGTCAATATAACCTTTTGGTACTCATAATATGATTGCAATTATATTTCTGTATGTGATGTAAACATCAGACAAACACAATTAAAAACCAGAGGGAAACAGATCATGTGAAAATATAATTTTGGTGTCATTCTCAAAACTTTTGTCCATGACTGATTTTTGATAACAATGAAAGATAATTACCTTTCACAAATGGTACAGGACCCCACAAGAGGGGGAGCACTACTAGACCTTGTACTAACCAATAGGCCAGACCGCATATCAAATATACAAGTTGGGGGTTACTTGGGGAATAGTGATCACAAAATAATAAGTTTTCATGTATTCTTTAGTAAGATGTCTAGTAGAGGGGCTACAAGGACACTAAACTTCAGGAAAGCAAATTTTAAACGGTTGAGAGATGATCTTAGTGCAATAAACTGGGATGATGTACTAAGTAATAAAAGTACACAAAGCAAATGGGAGACTTTTATGAGCATCCTGAATAGGGCTTGTGCAGAAAATATACCCTATGGGAACAAACATGCTAGAAATAGGAGGAAACCCCTATGGCTAAATAGAGCTGTAAGGGAAGCAATAAAAGAAAAACAGAAAGCCTTAAAAGAATTAAAGAGGGTAGGTAGTGATGAGGCATTATATAATTATAGAAAATTAAATAAAATATGTAAAAAGCAAATTAAGTTAGCTAAGTTTGAGACAGAGAGACTCATTGCTAGAGAAAGTAAAAATAATCATAAAATATTCTTTAACTACATAAACAGTAAAAAACTGAAAAGCGATAGTGTTGGCCCCCTTAAAAATAGTCTTGGTGAAATGGTGGAAGGGGATGAGGGTAAAGCCAACCTGCTGAATGACTTTTTTTCTACGGTTTTTATACAAGAAAATGCCATGGCAGATGACATGACCAGTGATACCATAAATTCACCCTTGAATATTACCTGCTTAACCCAGCAGGAAGTACGCCGCCGCCTCGAAATCACTAAGGTTGACAAATCTCCGGGCCCGGATGGCATACACCCCAGAGTACTACAGGAATTGAGTTCTGTGATAGATAGACCATTATTTTTAATCTTCTCAGATTCCTTAATAACAGGGTCGGTACCGCAGGACTGGCGCATAGCAAATGTGGTGCCAATATTCAAAAAGGGGACAAAAACTGAGCCGGGAAATTATAGACCGGTAAGTTTAACCTCTACGGTTGGTAAAATCCTTGAGGGTTTCTTGAGAGATGCTATACTGGAGTATCTCAAGAAAAATAACCTTATGACAGAGTATCAACATGGGTTTATGAGGGATCGATCCTGTCAAACTAATTTGATCAGCTTCTATGAAGAGGTAAGTTCAAGCCTGGACCAGGGAAATGCAGTGGATGTTGTGTATATGGACTTTTCAAAAGCTTTTGATACGGTGCCACACAAAAGGTTGGTACATAAAATGAGAATAATGGGGATAGGGGAAAATATTTTAACATAAATCCCCTTAAAACTTAACATTTAATATTGATGTTTAAAATATATATATAATATACCACACTATATGATCAAAGTGAAATGGTGCACAGGAGAGAGAGGGAAAAATATCCCTACAATATCCACTCCCTCCTGTACTCTACCTAACCGTGGAGGTTGGCACCCTAAAGATACGTAGCCACTCCTCGACGGCTGTCCCTACTGATAACCCTATGAGCCCCTAGCCAAAGGATAATGTGCAGTGCAAGCAATTAAAGTGCAGTGCCAACATATATATAAAGTGACTTGTGCAAAAACTGGAGCTCATAAAAAGCCTCAATTGATAAGAGGCCACAATCCTATCTCAAATGAGACCCTCGATAGTAGCAGGGACAGCCAGACTTAGCTTTTTATGCCTCAACGCGTTTCACCATCTCATGGTTCATCAGGAGGCCGATGTCCATATACAGTGGTATGATAGACCAGTGGCAGTAACCGTGCTGCCAGATTCACATGATACTGAGGATACCCTCAGTATCATGTGAATCTGGCAGCACGGTTACTGCCACTGGTCTATCATACCACTGTATATGGACATCGGCCTCCTGATGAACCATGAGATGGTGAAACGCGTTGAGGCATAAAAAGCTAAGTCTGGCTGTCCCTGCTACTATCGAGGGTCTCATTTGAGATAGGATTGTGGCCTCTTATCAATTGAGGCTTTTTATGAGCTCCAGTTTTTGCACAAGTCACTTTATATATATGTTGGCACTGCACTTTAATTGCTTGCACTGCACATTATCCTTTGGCTAGGGGCTCATAGGGTTATCAGTAGGGACAGCCGTCGAGGAGTGGGGGCGCCACTACGTATCTTTAGGGTGCCAACCTCCACGGTTAGGTAGAGTACAGGAGGGAGTGGATATTGTAGGGATATTTTTCCCTCTCTCTCCTGTGCACCATTTCACTTTGATCATATAGTGTGGTATATTATATATATATTTTAAACATCAATATTAAATGTTAAGTTTTAAGGGGATTTATGTTAAAGTGTTGAATACCCTATTACTAGTGAAACTTGATAGGGGAAAATATGTATAACTGGGTTAAAAAGTGGCTCAGTGATAGGAAACAAAGGGTGGTTATTAATGGTACGTACTCGGACTGGGTCTCAGTTTATAGTGGGGTACCACAGGGGTCAGTATTGGGCCCGCTTCTTTTCAACATATTTATAAATGACCTTGTTGGGGGCATGCGGAGTAGAATTTCAATATTTGCAGATGATACTAAACTCTGCAGGGTAATCAATACAGAGGAGGATAATTTTATATTACAGGGAGATTTATGTAAATTGGAGGATTGGGCTGAGAAGTGGCAATTGAAGTTTAATGTAGATAAATGTAAGGTCATGCACTTGGGTAGAGGAAATAACATTTATGATTATGTACTTAATTGTAGAACACTGGGTAAAACAGACACAGAAAAAGACTTGGGTGTATGGGTGGATGGTAAACTTCACTTTAGTGGACAGTGTCAGGCAACTGCTGCCAGGGCTAATAAAATAATGGGATGTATTAAAAGAGGTATAAGTGTTCATGAAAAAAATATAGTTCTACCTCTGTGCAAGTCACTAGTGCGACCGCACTTAGAATACTGTGTACAATTCTGGTCACCGATATATAAGAAGGACATAGCTGAACTGGAAAGGGTGCAGAGAAGAGCGACCAAGATTATTAGAGGAATGGGTGGGCTGCAATACCAAGACAGGTTATTAAACTTGGGGTTATTTAGTCTGGAAAAACGAAGGCTTAGGGGGGATCTAATCCCAATGTATAAATATATGAGGGGACAGTACAGAGACCTTTCCAAAGATCTTTTTACACCTAGGCCTGCGACTGGAACACGGGGGCATCCGCTACGTCTTGAGGAAAGAAGGTTTAATCATAATCACAGACGAGGATTCTTTACTGTACGAGCAGTGAGACTATGGAACTCTCTGCCGCACGATGTTGTAATGAGTGATTCACTACTAACATTTAAGCAGAGCCTGGATGCCTTTCTTGAAAAATTTAATATTACCAGTTATGTATATTAGATTTTATGACAGGGTATTGATCCAGGGAACTAGTCTGATTGCCGGATGTGGAGTCAGGAAGGAAATTTTTTCCCCATTGGAACTTGTTTGCCACATTGGGGTTTTTTTTTTGCCTTCCTCTGGATCAACATGTTAGGCTACGGGTTGAACTAGATGGACTTGAAGTCTCCCTTCAACCTTAAAAACTATGATACTATGATACTATGATACTATGACTGTATAGCCATTGCACAGTACATAGCAGGGACAAATTTATAAGATTATCTTAGCACAGAAACTTTTTTTAACACATTCAGTTGTGGAATTGATTATTATTCCAAGATTTATTACTTAAAATGTTCTTAGCTTAATGGCGTTGTCCTATAAACAAAGCTGCAGGAGCAGACACAACCCATGGACAGGTGTGGTGTTGTTTCTGGTAAAATCAGCCATAATTTTCTAAACCTGAATAACACCTTTTAGTCGGTTGACAATGCCAAAGTCCCATTTGGTGTGGCAGAGAAAAACTGATGACTGGAAAATATCCTAAGAAAGAAATAAGAAAGGAGCTAGTTAATAACTGAGTAAGAAGAAGTCACCTACTGCATTTATAAGCATTGGTATTATTATCCAAGGTAATCGCTGGAAGCAAAAAAGTTCCATTGAAGCATACCCAGTACTACTAATATAAATCCTTTCCTAAAACATACTTGTCTCTGTATCATACTTGTAATCATTTTTTGTTTGGAGAGAACTAGTTTACTTTTCATTTGCAATGTTTTATTGGACAGAAGGAAGACTAGAAAGAATGGAAAAAACTTGACATGACTTTATCTGCCCAGTATGCTTTCCGCATATTTACAGCAACTCATGTTTTTCAGGTGCTTATAAAATCTAAAAACTATATAATAAGAGACTGTTTCCACACTTCGGAACTCGACAATAGAAAAAGGCCTGAGACCGTAAGCTTTATTTTTCTATCATATGTACTAGATATTCTTGATATATTATTATTTTTATGAGTGGATTTATTTGTGTGGTGGTATGAGCCCTTATCCTCTTCTCGACTGCCCACTGTAAATAAATGTGGGTGCATGCTGGGTTTTGTGCAACGTTACTCTACAGTAGGCGGTAAGGCTGGATTCAGGACCTCCAGAGTCCTGCAAGCATCTGGATTCTGGTGCAGAACTTTAGTTCTGACCAGCAACATCATCAGGACCTGATTGGATCAGTTCACGGTGATGTTAACCCTTTGCTATCTTCCATTTTACTTTACTACTTCCCCGCAACAAAGCAGAATTTTTCCTATGGTTTAAATATATTCAAACCCAATTGGCAGATGATGCTTATTACTTCTTCCTTTTCAATGCATGCAATTGCTCTGGAAGTGTGGTAGATTTTATTCAATTTGGGATTTTGTTGTTTTTTTTTTTACTTTTATCTGACAGGTTTTAACACGGTTCGTGCCCTTCTACCTGCTGCTCCCCCTGACTTAACTTATTCTAATGAAATCCCCTTTGTTTGGTTTACAAATGTTATTTAACAATTTAGAGCGCTAGTGTTGGATTTTGTTTTAGTAATTCCTCATATGACTCTGTTGGCAGATTTCTGCCATTGATTTATTTATTCTTCCTTCCAAAGATCACAGTGAAGCTTGACTCACATTTAGTCTGCACTCTACGCTGAGCGCTTACACTGAGATTTACATGTAAAACTCTTAAATATGTGATTCAGATGAAACCCCAGAAAGCAGATTCCCTATAATGAAGCAAAGGGAACCATTTTAGACTATGTCTGCCTATGATCTGGTGGAGTCCATCTTTTCAGAGGTGCATAAAAGTGCAGTCAACCAGTTTTGTGCTCTTCTGAGAAGGACACAGCTGAACAGAGGCCAAACAGAGGCCAGACTAACTCTGCTGCCTCTTTATTGTAAATGGTTCCCAGTCAGGGGTGTCATCTAGATCCTATCATTCAGAGATTTTGATGGAAACCGCAATGTAATGTAATGTAATGTAAGTGCTCAGCGTAGATCATGGGTTAATTTTGATACAAAATGTTATGTCAAATGTTTCCAATAAAAGCTTCAATTCAGTCCACAAAAAAACATGTCCCAACTTGCAGTTTGACAATTTTCTTGGCTGAGAGACCACTATCGATGAACTGGATGATGCTGTTTCTCTATTCTTGAGAAATCTACTTCATGGCTAAGCTATTAGGGAATGTAAAAACAGGTTGCAATTTTTAGTATACAGGAAGAAAATACATTTTCAAACATGAGGAGCAAAACAGTAACAGTGCTGTGACATGACAAGAATCTGCATAACTAATCATATGCTAAATAGTTGCAAGTCAAATTTATGTATGAGATAGCCAAGATGATTGTCTATGAAATGAAGATAGTCTAAAGGCCCCGTCACACACAGAGATAAATCTTTGGCAGATCTGTGGTTGCAGTGAAATCATGGACATATTGTTCCATTTGTACACAGCCACAAACCTGGCACTGATTGTCCACAATTTCACTGCAACCACAGATCTGCCGCAGATTTATCTCTGTGTGTGACAGGGCCTTTAGCTCAAAGCTGTTAGGTAAACATTATTACCCTTCGGTTTGTCAGTGTATATTCATTTCTGAGTCCCCACATAGCCGCTTTGTACATTATGAGCCCTCACACAGTGTCCTACATACTGTGCATGCAAACATCCCATACACATGAAAATAAAACAAAACACATAATTACATTGCTCCCGTTCCCCTGGTGCTTTGCTCAGGCCTCTGATGCATTGACACTCCACACAGCACACGTGATGATGTGACATCATCGCGTCTGCTGTGTTTCACGCTGATTGCTGGAAGACAGAGCCAGCGGCACTGTCCTTCACCAATGTGTTCATCACTGTCTGCATCCTGTGGATGCAAATAGAAGTGACATGGGGTGGCAGGTGGCAGTGGTAGAGGGGGACATAGTGAGGCCCACAGTTCATTGCTTTCAGCCCATCGGATGTCTCAGTCCACGGACTGGAGTGGAACAGCCAGAGGCTTGAATGTCACGCATGGGCCACACTTTGCCCAGCCCTGAAATAGTCAGTCACTTACATCACTCTTGTGATGTTCTGACTATAATTTCCACAACATGTCATTCATTTGTCACACTTCAATTGCACAATGTAGTAACGAGCATTAATAAAACAAATCAAAAGCAGTTCTATACATTGTACAATGTATAAGTAACTGGAATAGACAGAGAGATACCAAGTAATAATGCCTCACTAGTGGTACAAAGGACGCGTTTTACAAAATAAAATAGCACAAAGATATGGAATTTCCATAAAAATAAAATAACTTAATTAATCAGGTGGTATCTATAATGCAATAAGCCAACAGTAATCTTTGCTGACGCCAGTAATCTATGGCATCAGCAAAGGATGTGAAATCCCAGAACACTATTTGGCTCAAGTTCTTTATTTCTGTAAGATTGTGGCAGATCCATTTTTAATCCTCTTATATGTCTTGATGATCATGGATGACAAAAGTGAGTGTAAAGGTTAGGAGTGTGTTGATGCTTAAAGGGAACCTGTCATCAGGAATTTGGCTTTCAACCTAAACGTTTCCCCCTCTGCAGCTCGTGGGCTGCATTCTAGGAAGGTTTTTGTACTTTTTGTGCCCCTTTTTAAACCAAAATAAACACTTTATAAATGTGTACCTTTCTGTTTGAAAATCTTGTTAATTTTCCATGGGGGCGGTCCGTGTGGCGTCCGTTGCTGTAGCTTACGCCGTCCCCCATGCTCCAAATCATGCCTCATAACGCCGCCCACTGCGCCGAGGTCCCGTGCACGCCGGGACACCTAGTGACGTGGTCGCAGGCACGAGAGTATGGGCGGCGCTGTGATTGCATCGCAAGTGCGCGCCCATACTCTCGTGTGCGCGCTCTCCCCTCTGTACGTCGCTCAGATCCTCTGCTTCTCCTGTGCTCCGCTCCTCCCATCTATTTCCTGCTGCAGGGTACGATGGGAAGGAGGTGACGTCGGACCGGCGCAGAACGCTGGAGGCAGTGGGGGAAAGGGCGGGCACGAGGGTATGGGCGGGCACTTGCGATGCAATCACAGCGCCGCCCATACTCTCATGCCTGCGACCACGTCACTAGGTGTCCCGGCGTGCACGGGACCTCGGCGCAGTGGGCGGCGTTATGAGGCATGATTTGGAGCATGGGGGACGGCGTAAGCTACAGCAACGGACGCCACACGGCCCGCCCCCATGGAAAATTAACAAGATTTTCAAACAGAAAGGTACACGTTTATAAAGTGTTTATTTTGGTTTAAAAAGGGGCACAAAAAGTACAAAAACCTTCCTAGAATGCAGCCCACGAGCTGCAGAGGGGGAAACGTTTAGGTTGAAAGCCAAATTCCTGATGACAGGTTCCCTTTAATTAACATTTCTTTGTAAATATGTTTCTAAGTTTATGATGATTATTTATTTTTTTTTTAATAAAAATTAAAGCGAAGGGGGGCCAATTGTGACTCAGTCACCCAAGGGCCCACATAAACTGTACTCTACATATAAAGAAGATATGGAGAACTTACCCACTTCACCCTATTTACTATACTCTTTTAGGTGACGACCCAGTTCAAGAATAGTTTGACAAGTCTAATAGAAATCCTGATGTCCAAGGAATCTGCATATATTAGATGTATCAAACCAAACAATGGCAAGCAGCCAGGTGAGAAGAGAATGTTATATATAATGCAGCCATGGTTATAGCTCAGAAAAAAACAAAAACTAGGATGGTTAATAATATATAGGAAATAAACTTTTATTTTCAGTTTGAGATTGCAATTTACTACACAAAAGACGTATGGTAGTGCCACCATCTGACATTTCACCCAAAATCATGTATGTTAAACGAAAACTGCTTTGTGAAATGTTAACAGCATACCCATAAAAAATCCTATCTGGACAATCATTGTACATTGGACTCTATATAGCTAACTGGAGCACATTCATTAATCTCATTGAGGTACTATTCATGGACAACCAAACCAGGTCTGCCAGCATAGTTCCAATATCAAAAGAAAAGAAAAACTGTACAATGGCAACTTATGAAAATAGATATGTTTATTTGAATAACCAATTCAGAAAAAACATGCATAAAAAGATTAAAAAGGAACTTTGGTGAGAGGACCAGCAGGTGGCGCACTCACTCCACAGCTCAGTGACCAAGAGTAAAAAGGTATTGAGAGAAAAGTAGCTGCACAAGAACACCACACAAGAATGTCCGCCGAAAACCACATATACAATTAAATGTGAATGGCTGCCATAATGCATACCCCAAAGACCAAGTGTCCAAAAATCAGCAAAATATGTGGTACCCAGGGGACAACAAGTGGGCGCAATTGAATTAGCAGAAAAAAGCTCTTCAACACAACAAAGAATGTATCATATACCTGAGTCATGGAGTGAGGATCCAAGAAACCCCGACCTATAGGTTTCGATCCAATGCCTTCTTCCGGGGGTGGCCTCAAGTTCAAAAGGAGCGCCCTTTTATATCAGAATGCACCAATGGAGGAGCAGGAGAAAACACCAATCAAAATTACCCTTTCATCAGCCAGTATGTCAGATTTAAAGCGTATCTCCCCATTGGTGTTTAAAGGAGTATGTAAAACCGGTGACGTATTACATTACCATGGTAACATAAAAACACAATACCACAGCGCCCATACTCCACCCTAACTGCAAACATCATAAGCAGAAGGGGAAATATCACATATGGAAGCCAATCAAGATTCCAGTTAGATTTAGGGTGTTTTAATCGGTTTTAAAACCGCTTGCCAATGGTGCATTCAGGTGGGTGTATTCATATAAGGACATCACTAAAGGGGTGTTGCCAGGAAACTAGCGAGACACCATCAACGCCCAATAACAGAGTAAACCTAAAACAGGGAGAGGGTATGACAGCACATTAAACCACCCAACAGAGTCCCACGGCCGAAGCGGCGCATGAACGGATGCCCTGGGACTCAGCAATCACCGCGGGCGCGTCCAGCCGCCGCCATGGAGACAGCCACTCGCACAGGGAGAGTGGGCATCACAAGGGCGGCAGCACAAATGACGCGCCCAGGGAGAAGCCGAGCCGCCCAGACAAGCGCACAGGCAGACAGGAGACTGTTAGGGGAATCACCAGCAGAACACACAGTGTTTATATAGAAACTTAAGTGCCAGGTAAACCATACGGCACCTAGATGCATACAGAACTGCTGGGTGCGTCATAAGGGGATGACACTGTGCCGGGTATGAACAACAATATGATACAGATAGAACCTACAATACGTTTATAGAAACAATAACATATTTAAACCACCAGATGTATTTCAATTGAAGCCATGTGCGTTGCGAGCATATTAAACATGCCCAGGACTGTAATGTTATCTAGTGTTTTTACATGTATATCCAGGATGATATCTTATAAACGTAGGTTCTTCTGTATAGCCCAGCATGGATAAGGTTTCAGGTACTCAAGATATGGGTCAAGTCCAAAATTTAAAGCCACCATTGCTTCAGGAACAAAGAATATAACCAGAGGGCACGCACTAAAATATAAAAGATTTATAAAAACAAATTAAAATGAGACCAGTTTAACAGTAGAACATATATATATAAAGAGGCGTTACAGAAATGGAGCAAAACTCATACATTCATTTAACCCAGATGGCTGCAGGGTTTTGAGAGTCCAGATCCATTTCATTTCGAATTGCGCGAGAAGGCGACTAACATTACCCCCCGAATATTCATTACTATTTGGTCAATACTAGTGTTGAGCGGACTCGAATCCTCAAAATCCGGATCCGCACGGTTTGAGCGCCCGATCCGAGTCCGACCAGTACCCCGGATTCGGGCTGCACGATCCGGATCCGTTTTTGGTTTTTTTTCTCTCTCTCTCCCCCTCCCTCTCTCTCCCCCCCTCTCTCTCTCTCTCTCTCTCTCCTTCCCCCCCCTTCGGCGGTAACCCGATCCGGATCTGCCGGACCCGGATTATGACCGATCCGCTCAACTCTAGTCAATACCACGTACCTTCAAAAGATTAGGGTTACACTGATGGAATAATTTAAAGTGTTTGGGTAGGGTTTTAAGGCCCTTTTCGTGTTCCTCATCTCTTGCGGCCAGAATTTTGCAAACGTGTTTAGGACCTTTAGGGCCCGTGTCATCAGGCCGACATAGATACGGGGCAGGGGCATGTTGCGTAGTAGACTACTGCTTTTCATAGACAGTTAATCCTCTTCCTAATTGGAAAGATGTTTCCATCAGAGGAGGCAAAATCGCTAGCTACCTCGATATTGGGGCATGCTATGCATGACCCACAAAGTGAACAGCCACTCCTATTGCTACGCACAATAGGGGCGAGGGAAGGAAAAAGAGGGGCGGGTTTGTCTCGTTTGTCATAATGACTCGTGGTCAGTAGGTCTTTAAGATTTCTTGCACGTCTAGCGACAATTGATGGTTTCTGGGGAAGATAATGTCGTAGAATTGGATCAATGGTCAAAATAGACCAATGTTTGGACAATACCTCCGTCATCCTGCCCCAGTGCGAGTGATATTGGGTAATCATTCTCACAATATTATCAGATATTTTAGTTTTCCCTCCGAACAACAAATCTACCCATGAGGCGTTCTTTGCCCTGTTATAGGCTCTCTTAATAGAGTGATTATTATAGCCGCGGTATTGGAATCTTTTTTCAATTTGAGAGCCCTCAATTTGAAATCAGATTCCGATGAGCAGATACGTCGGATACGTAAGAATTGTCCTAGCAGAATAGCACATACAGTGTGAGCAGGGTGGGCAGATGTAGCATGGAGTACAGAGTTAACCGAGGTAGATTTCCGGTATAAGTCTGTTTGTAATAGTCCATTACCGTCACGTGTAACCAACATGTCAAGGAATTCGAGGGACTCCTCATGGAACTTATACGTGAGGTGTAAATTCACATTATTGTTATTCAAGCCCTGAAAAAACAAATCTAAATCTCTGAGATTCCCCTGCCAGATAAAGAAAATGTCGTTGATGTACCGCGTCCAAAAAGGGACGCGGTCCATCGACGGCACCGAATCTGACAGGAGAAGGTCCCTCTCCCACAGCCCCAGGAACAAATTTGCATATGAGGGCGCAAATGCTGCCCCCATTGCTGTCCCCTGGAGCTGTAGGTAGAGGGACCCCCCAAAAAAGAAAAAGTTATGGGTCAGGGCAAATTCCAATAGGTCCATGACGAAGTCCCTTTCCTTCCCAGACATGTTGGACATGGACAAAAAATATGAAACAGCCCGTAGTCCGTCGCGATGTCAAATGCTAGTATATAGCAATTCGACATCGCAAGAGACCAACAGGGAATCGTCGCTGACGTGCAAATAATCGACTTTCTGCAAAAGACTACTGGTATCCTTCGTGTACGAAGGAAGAGTTTCAACCAGAGGTTTAAGCAGAGAGTCGATATAAATACAAATCCGCTCCAAAAAATTACCCACACCAGATACTATGGGTCTACCTGGAGGTATATTGCTATTTTTGTGCACCTCGGGCAGTAGGTACAGTGTCGGTATCGTCGGCTCCAAAACCAACAAGAAATCAAACAAGGTCTTCTCAATAGTCCCATGATCCAAGGCACCCTTCAAAAGAGTGTGCAACTCCTTAGTGAATTTGGCTAGGGGGTTGAAAGTAAGTCGCTGGTAACAATCTCTGTCCCTCAGCTGTCTATTCGCCTCCCTCTCATAGAGCATACAGGGCCACACCACAATACTCCCACCCTTGTCGGCCGGCTTAATCACAACATCATCCAATCTTTTGATCCTGTTTATGCAGCTTCTCTCCTCATTGGTTAGATTGTCTCTATAGATGTTACTTGGGAACTTAGAGAATTCCTCAGATACTAACTGCACAAACAGGTCAACACTGGGACAGGTCGACAAGGGTGGAAATTTCTTAGATTTCATACGTAATGATGGAGGTATCTTACCCAGTGCACATGAATCATGCTCCACGGATAACTCCTCTAAAATTTGTAGAGCTGTCTGTTCGGCCCTTGTTGGAAAAACCTTCCGTAGATCTTCATCGTGGAACCATTTTTCCATAATTAGTGCACGGGCGAAAACATGTAGGTCCTTCACTGCTATGAAAGAATCGAAACGTGAACTGGGAGAAAAGGTGAGCCCCCTAGATAGAACACTAATATCCATACTAGAAAATTCGTGCTCGGACAGGTTAAGTACCTTGGGGGTTCCAGCTGGTTTACCAACTGCTGGAGGCTTCTTAAGGCTACTTTACACACTGCGATATCGGTCCCGATATCGCTAGTGTGGGTACCCACCCCCATCTGTTGCGCGACACGGGCAAATCGCTGCCCGTGCCGCACAACATCGCCCAGACCCGTCACACATACTTACCTGCCCGGCGACGTCGCTGTGACCGGCGAAACCGCCTCCTTTCTAAGGGTGCGGTCCGTGCGGCATCACAGCGACGTCACTGAGCGGCCGCCCAATAGCAGCGGAGGGGCGGAGATGAGTGGGACGTAACATCCCGCCCACCTCCTTCCTTCCTCATACGGCCGGGAGGCAGGTAAAAAGAGCTTCCTCGTTCCTGCGACGTCACACATAGCGATGTGTGCTGCCGCAGGAGCGACGAAGTACATCGTTACTGCTGCAGTAACGATAATCGAGAATGGACCCCCATGTCACCGATGAGCGATTTTGCACGTTTTTGCAACGATGCAAAATCGCTCATCAGTGTCACACGCAGCAACATCGCTAATGCGGCCGGATGTGCGTCACAAATTCCGTGACCCCAACGACTCCGCATTAGCGATGTCGCAGCGTGTAAAACCCCCTTTACTGGTATTCCCGGCCAATCTAAGTTCACCTTTTCTTTTAATTCCCAGTCGTGTAGTCATAGGGGAGAGAGACTGTTCAGAAACGTCACCTGAAGATGAAACCGACGAAACCGACACTGAGCGACCACGGGAAATCCGTGGCGCACGTCTACACCATCTATATGGCCCCTAGCCAAATGCATACCCCAAAGACCAAGTGTCAAAAAATCTGCAAAATATGTGTTACCCAGGGACAACAAGTGGGCGCAATTGAATTAGCAGAAAGAAGCTCTTCAACACAACAAAGAATGTATCATATACCTGAGTCGTGGAGTGAGGATCCAAGAAACCCCGACCTATAGGTTTCGATCCAATGCCTTCTTCCGGGGGTGGCCTCATGTTCAAAAGGAGCGCCCTTTTATATCAGAATGCACCAATGGAGGAGCAGGAGAAAACACCAATCAAAATGACCCTTTCATCAGCCAGTATGTCAGATTTAAAGCGTTACTCCCCATTGGTGTTTAAAGGGATGTGTAAAACCGGTAACGTATTACATTACCATGGTAACATAAAGACACAATACCACAGCGTCCATACTCCACCCTAACTGCAAACGTGATAAGCAGAAGGGGAAGCTTCAATTAAAATACATCTGGTGGTTTAAATATGTTATTGTTTCTATAAACGTTTTGTAGGTTCTATCTGTATCATATTGTTGTTCATACCCGGCACAGTGTCATCCCCTTATGACGCACCCAGCAGTTCTGTATGCATCTAGGTGCCATATGGTTTACCTGGCACTTAAGTTTCTATATAAACACTGTGTGTTCTGCTGGTGATTCTCCTAACAGTCTCCTGTCTGCCTGTGCGCCTGCGCGCTTGTCGGGGTGGCTCGGCTTCTCCCTGGGCGCGTCATTCGTGCTGCCGCCCTTGTGACGCCCACTCTCCCTATGGGAGTGGCTGTCTCCATGGCGGTGGCTGGGTCCCGGGGCATCCGTTCATGCGCCGCTTCGGCCGCGGGACTCTGTTGGTTGGTTTAATGTGCTGTCATACCCTCTCCCTGTTTTAGGTTTACTCTGTTATGGGGCGTTGATGGTGTCTTGTTAGTTTCCTGGCAACACCCCTTCAGTGATGTCATTATATGAATACACCCACCTGAATGCACCAATGGCAAGTGGTTTTAAAACCGATTACAACACCCTAAATCTAACTGGAATCTTGATTGGCTTCCATATGTGATATTTCCCTTTCTGCTTATGATGTTTGCAGTCAGGGTGGAGTATGGGCGCTGTGGTATTGTGTTTTTATGTTACCATGGTAATGTAATACGTCACCAGTTTTACACACCCCTTTAAACACCAATGCGGAGATACGCTTTAAATCTGATATACTGGCTGATGAAAGGGTCCTTTTGATTGGAGTTTTCTCCTGCTCCTCCATTGGTGCATTCTGATATAAAAGGGCGCTCCTTTTGAACATGAGGCCACCCCCGGAAGAAGGCATTGGATCGAAACCTATAGGTCGGGGTTTCTTGGATCCTCACTCCATGACTCAGGTATATGATGCATTCTTTGTTGTGTTGAAGAGCTTTTTTCTGCTAATTCAATTGCGCCCACTTGTTGTCCCCTGGGTACCACATATTTTGCTGATTTTGGACACTTGGTCTTTGGGGTATGTATTATGGCAGCCATTCACATTTAATTGTATATGTGGTTTTCGGCAAACATTCTTGTGTGGTGTTCTTGTGCAGCTACTTTTCTCTCAATACCTTTTTACTCTTGGTCACTGAGCTGTGGAGTGAGTGCGCCACCTGCTGGTCCTCTCACCAAAGTTCCTTTTTAATCTTTTTATGCATGTTTTTTCTGAATTGATTAATCAAATAAACTTACGGTATATCTATTTTCACAAGTTGCCGTTGTACAGTTTTTCTTTTCTTTTGCATTTATGTTCTGTATATGGCTTTATCCATGTACATAGTATGGCACGGTTTAAAATTCCGTGTATGTTGGTTGTTCTAACCTTTCTCATAGTTTCAATACCTTAGAGTTCACAGTTTAGAGCAGTGCCATACATGCGTGTATGTTTTACAGCCCTAAAACGGAGGCCAAAATAGTGTCCATTTGGCCTTCATTGTGGTGGTATATGTCAGCATAAATTGACTTTATAGATTGAGCTTTTCTATGCAGAGGGCCAGTGAGAAAAAATAAGCATATACTACATTGTATTTGTTTTTTTTTATATAATAATAGTTAACCCTAGAACGCATACCTGGGGCCTCTCAGGCCTGCTAGGTTACTTGTTTTCTTTTTTTCTGCAAGATTACTTTAGTTAGAATTTTGAAACTCTAGGTATTCCTCAGGTATATAGTTGTGAGTAATTTCCAGTTATTTATGTTCCAGTTATGTTATTTGCACACAGGCCTAAAAGGCCCCAGATATGTGAAAGTGTAGATTTATATGGTTGCGCGTTCTAGGGTTAATGGAGAACTTATGCCTAGAGATGAGCGATCCTTTCTTTCTTTTTTTCTATGTATTGTTTTTGCTGGGGAAAAAAAAGACTATATTATTTGTGTTGTGTAACTATGTTGGTTAATAAAAATTACCTTGATTTAAAAAAAAAAGAGATAAGCAATAGTGTTGAGCGAGTATGCTTGTCACTACTCGGTACTCGCACGAGTATCACTGTACTCGGGCTACTCGGCGGGGACCGAGTAATCTCGCGATACTCGTGCTGTACTCGTGGTCTTCATCCCTGCATGTTGGCGCTCTTTTGAGAGCCAGCCCTCATGCAGGGATTGGCTGACAGACCACTGCAATGCCACAGCCCTGTTAGTTGTGGAATTGCAGTGATTGGCCGGCCTACACAGCGTGACCGAGCCTTTATACCGGCGGGCGCGCTGTGCTCTGCACACAGCCATCCAGACAGTCAGTGCAGGGAGAGTGTTGCTGCTTCAGGGAAAGGTTTGCGGCCCTTTATAGTTATTTCCGTAGCAGGGCTGCAAACAGTGTGACCAGAAGTCCTTCTCAGGACTATTGTAGTTGTATACAGGCAGGCAGGGTATATCCAGGTCGGAGTACAGAAGCAGAATCTTTCTCAGGACTATTGTAGTTGTATACAGGCAGGCAGGGTATAGCCAGGTCGGAGTACAGGAGCAGAGTCCTTCTCAGGACTATTGTTGCTGTATACAGGCAGGGCAGGCAGGGTATAGCCAAGGTTGGAATACAGGCTAGTGACCAGAAGAGTCCTTCTCAGGACTATTGTAGCTGTATACAGGCAGGCAGGCAGGGTATATAGCCATTCCTAGTGGTGACCGTATACCAGCCTTCATCATATCTGGGGCTGGTGTACACAGTCTAAAACAGTCCTGATAGTGTTAGACTTCTCAGTAATTGTCGCTCCTAAAAAGCTGTTAGGTTCTTAGTGCGTCCGTGCGTGCATTTAAAAACCGCACGTGTGTGCCTGTTGGTGGCAGCGTACAGGTGCACTTGTGTGCATTTTGCACAAACTAGTATATAACGCACAAGTCTAGTGAATAATACACGTCAGTCAGCAGTGTCTGATAGTGTCAAACTTCTCAGTAATTGTCGCTCCTAAAAACCTGTTAGGTTCTTAGTGCGTCCGTGCTTGCATTTAAAAACCGCACATGTGTGCCTGTCAGTGGCAGCGTACAGGTGCACTTGTGTGCGTTTTGCACAAACTTGGATATAACGCACAAGTCTAGTGAATACACGTCAGCACAGCATTGCAAAATGCGCAAGGGCGTTGTCAACGAACAAGGAAGTGGACGTGATGGTGGTGCAGGCAGAGGCCGAGGTCGTGGGCAAGCTCTAATTTTGCCACAACAAAGGGCCACATCTACTCGCTCGCACGTCCTGTCCCAAATTCTTTGGGACCGCAGCAGTACACTGCTCTTGAACCAAGACCAGTGTCAACAGGTTGTTAGTTGGATAGCGGATAATGCTTCCAGTCAGATTGGCACCACCACAAACACTCTGTCTTCCACACGGTCAAGTGTCAGTAGCAGTGATACTGCACCGCACATTTCAGAACCTGATCCTCCTTCCTACGACAAGGCTGAGTACACGTCCACGGACATTACTGATCCCACACTTGGACACTCGGAAGAGCTGTTCACGTTTCCATTCGCACATTCTGGCCTCTCGCCAGCTCCTGTTGAAGTGGGTCATGAGGAGATCGTATGTACAGATGCCCAAATATTTGAGCAGCCACGTTCTCACGAAGTTGGCAATGTGTCTCAACAAGGGGTGGACGATGATGAGACACAATTGTTAGGAAGTCAGGAGGAGGAACAGGGTGCGGAAGAGGAAGACGACGTGGTGGATGATCCAGTAACTGACCCAACCTGGCAGGAGGATATGCAGAGCGAGGACAGCAGTGCATAGGGGGAGGGAGGCGTAGCATCACAACAGGCAGTAAGAAGCAGGGTGGTGGACAAGGCAGAAGTCAGGCAACCGTTCCCCGGAACAACAACACGACACAAGGTGCCTGTACAAATGTTAGGTCTTCCCGAGTCTGGCAGTTTTTTAAGTTGGCTCCAGATGATTCTAAAAAGGCCATTTGCAACACCTGCCGTGCCAGCATCAGCAGGGGTACCAAAACTAGCAGCCTGACCACCACCAGCATGATCAGGCACATGTCAGCCAAGCACCCGACTTTGTGGGAGGTACAACAGAGTCGAGGAGCAGTGCTTGCTGATGTCACTGCTACGTCTTCGCTTGTTGTGCATGCGAGCCAATCCCCTGTCCATGCTGCCTGCGAGCAAGCCTCCTCCGGCCCTGCACCTGCAGTTGCCTACGCAGAAATAACACCATCATCAAGCACGTCCATGTCCCAGCGCAGCGTTCAGTTATCCATTCAGCAAACCTTTGAACGCAGGCGCAAATACACTGCCAACGCCCCACATGCCATAGTTCTAAATGCTAACATTTCGCGACTGCTTGCGCTGGAAATGTTGCCTTTTAGGCTGGTGGAGACAGAAGCATTCCGCGACCTGATGGCGGCAGCTGTCCCACGTTACTCGGTCCCCAGCCGCCACTATTTCTCCCGGTGTGCCGTCCCCGCATTGCATAACCACGTGTCACAAAACATCACACGTGCCCTGAACAACACTGTTTCAGCCAAAGTCCACCTAACCACAGACACGTGGACAAGTGCTTGTGGGCAAGGCCGCTACATCTCGTTGACGGCACACTCGGTTAATATTGTGGAAGCTGGGACCCAGTCTGAGCGAGGGACGGAACACGTCCTTCCCACACCAAGGTTTGCAGGCCCTACCTCAGTCAGGGTTTCACCCACACTCTACAGCTCCAGAATGTCATGCTCCTCAGCTTCATCCTCCTCCTGCGCATCCTCATCCACTTTACCCTCCACACCAGTCCCAAGCTGGAAGCACTGCAACACTGCCTCGGCGAAGCAGCAACAGGCTGTGCTGAAGCTAATCTGCATAGGTGACAAACCCCACAATGCAGAAGAGGTGTGGACAGCTCTGAAACAGCAGGCAGATCACTGGCTCACACCTCTTAACCTAAAGCCAGGAAAGGTCGTGTGTGACAATGGCCGGAACCTGGTGGCGGCTTTGAGGCGAGGCCAGCTGACACATGTTCCATGCGTGGCCCATGTGCTCATCCTCGTGGTTCAGCAGTTTCTAAAGTCATACCCAGAGCTGTCTGATCTGCTGGTAAAAGTTCGCCGCCTGTCTGCACATTTCCGAAAGTCACCTACTGCTTCAGCCGGCCTTGCTGTCTTTCAGCGCCGTTTGCATCTTCCGGCTCACAGACTGGTGTGTGATGTCCCCACGCGTTGGAATTCAACTCTGCACATGTTGGTCAGGATATGTGAGCAGAAGAGGGCAGTTGTTGAGTACCTGCATCACCTAAGCCGTCGGGAAATGGGTCAAACTCCACACATAACACCTGAGGAGTGGAGATGGATGTCCGACCTATGTACCATCCTCCAAAACTTTGAGGACTCCACCAAGATGGTGAGTGGGGATGACGCCATTATTAGCGTCACCATACCGCTTCTCTGCCTTCTAAAACGGTCTCTGCTCAAAAACAAACATGATGCATTGCAGGCGGAGCGCGATGAGTTGGAGCAATAAACAGTAGTGGGTGTGGGTGATAACACACAGCCGAGCCTCGTCTCATCACAACGTGCAGTGGAGGACTATGACGAGGAGGAGGATGAAGACATGGAGCAACTCTCCGGCCAAATTGAGGATATGACATGCACACCAGTCATATCCTCGGTTCAGCGTGGCTGGCCAGAGGACAGGGTAGATGAGGAGGAGGAGGAGGACAGCATGTTCAGTCATCGTGTTGGTCAGGATACTGAAGTACTGGCTGTTAAGAATCTGGCGCACATGGCTGACTTTATGGTAAGCTGCCTGTCTCGTGACCCTCGCGTTAAGAACATCTTGGCCGACAATCATTACTGGTTGGTAACACTGTTAGACCCACGCTACAAGGAGAACTTTATGTCTCTTATTCCCGAGGCGGAGAGGTCAGCCAAAATGCAGCAGTTCCAGAAGGCCATAGTCACGGAAGTAGGCAAAGCATTCCCCTCACAAAACGCTAGCGGCATAGGTCAGGAATCAGTGGACAACCAAGGCGTACAGCCGAGAGGGGCACAAGTCCAATGCGCCAGAGGTAGGGGAACAGTCTTTAAGATGTGGGACAGTTTTCTCAGCCCCTCACGTACCACAGCCCCTGAGGTGCGGGGTAGTGCCACAAGAAATCCTAAGTTTGCCCAGATGCTCAAGGAGTACCTTGCAGATCGAACAACTGTACTCCGACATTCCTCTGTGCCTTACAATTATTGGGTATCCAAGCTGGACACGTGGCATGAATTGGCTCTCTACGCCTTGGAAGTCCTGGCCTGCCCTGCCACTAGCGTTTTGTCAGAGCGTGATTTTAGTGCCGCAGGTGGAATCATTACAGATAAACGCACCCGCCTGTCAACTGAAAATGCTGACAGACTGACTCTGATCAAGATGAACAAGGGTTGGATTGGGCCAGACTTCACCACACCACCAGCAAATGAGAGCGGAATTTAAAGTTTGTAACGGGAATTTGCCATGTACCTCCACTCACCCATGGGTACACACTTCTGGACTTTGGATAATCGCTGGACTGCTCCTCCTTCTCCTCATGCGCCACCATGATGACCATTACAATAGTTAGGCCGTTGTTTCAGGTATACCCCCAGTGGTAAATTTTTTCGCCCATTCTTTCAGAATGGACATTACAACGACAGGAGACCCGCTCCTTTGCAATGGGAACAATGTTTTGAGGCCCTCATGCACATCTCTATCCAGGGACAATGTGGAGCCTCCCAATTTTTGGCTGCCCTGCCAAAGGGCTATACTACAATAGACCCACTTCCTTACAATGGGCACTTCTGGTTTACAGGCCCTCATGCACGTCTCTATCCAGGGACAATGTGGAGCCTCCCAATTTTTGGCTGCCCTGCCTAAGGGCTATACTACAATAGACCCACTTCCTTACAATGGGCACTTCAGGTTTACAGGCCCTCATGCACGTCTCTATCCAGGGACAATGTGGAGCCTCCCAATTTTTGGCTGCCCTGCCTAAGGGCTATACTACAATAGACCCACTTCCTTACAATGAGCACTTCAGGTTTACAGGCCCTCATGCACGTCTCTATCCAGGGACAATGTGGAGCCTCCCAATTTTGCTGTCCTGCCAAAGGGCTATACTACAATAGACCCACTTCCTTACAATGGGCACTTCAGGTATACAGGCCCTCATGCACGTCTGTATGCAGGGGCATTGGTGAACCTCACAATTTTGGACTGCCCTGGCAAAGGAAAATACTACAAAGACTCACTTCCTCAAAATGGGCACATTAGACTCAAGAGGCCTTCATGTACGTCTCTTCTCAGGGACATTGGAGTGCCACACAATATTTTCCCGTAAAATCTTTCATGTAATCTCCAAAAGTAACATACACCAGCTCTATCTCACTATTGGGTATGTGCCCTTAACATTTCCGCCATGAAAATTCATTTTGGTGTCATTTTTGAAGGTTTTCTGGTGAGTCCGTAAAAATGGCGTAAAACGCAGACAAAATTGTTCACAGCTGTGACTTTTGAGTGATAAATGCTTCAAGGGGTCTTCCCCATGCTGTTGCCATGTCATTTGAGCACTCTTCTGAGACTTTTGTGACATTTTAGGGTTTCTACATGCTGCTGGGGGTCATTTCATAAAAATACTCGGGTCTCCCATAGGATAACATTGGGCTCGGTGCTCGGGCCGAGTACACGAGTATCTTGGGATGCTCGGCCCGAGCCTCGAGCACCCGAGCTTTTTAGTACTCGCTCATCACTAATAAGCAATCCTGCCAAGGATCGGATCGGTTCAGGATCACTGAGCCCGCCTGAGATCACCGATCAGATCGTAAATCCTACCCAATCCGATTGCCGATCCTAGCCAAACCCATTAAATTTAATGGCAAGCAAAAGTAATGTGTTGTAAAATGGTGTAGAGGTTGCTGTAAAAGAAAGAAAATAAAAAAGGGTTAAAGCAGTACATACTTACCGTTTCTTCCTGCAACTGCAGTGCTACTTCCGGGGCCGATAATTATCCCTCATACATATTCACTGCTTTCCCCTTCCACCAGCATCTCTGGTTGCTGCTGGACCATGCCTCCACCCACTGAGATAGTGCCTTTGGTTGGAATTACAAATGCTGTTTGTGTCCTTAAACTAGGGATAAATAAATAAAAATATTGTAGGGTCCCCCTTGGTATTGATACCAGCACCGAGAAAGCCATGGCTACAGGCTGCAGCACCCAGCTATGTGCTTATTTATCTTGGCTGTGTATCAAAATAAGAAGCGCATGGGGATTTTTAAAAAAATATTGAACTAAATATATAATTTTAAAAATGGTGTGCGATCCCCCGCCAATTTTGATACCCAGCCAAGATAAAGCCTGACAGCTGGGGGCTGGTATTCTCAGGCTGGAGAAACCCATGCTTATTGGAACCCCAGCCTAAAAATAGCAGCCTGCAGCAACCCATAATTGCTGCATCCATTAGATGCGAAGATCCCGGCAATTTACCTGGCTCTTCCCGATTGCCCTGGTGTGGTGGCAATTGGTGTAATAAGGGGTTAATGACAGCTGTGAGCTGCCACTATGTCCTGTATTGGTGATAGCTAAAGGTCTATGAGACCTTTAAGTAAAAAAAATAAATGCAAACACACAGAAAAATACTTTATTTAAAAAAAAAAACAAAAAAACACCCTCTTTCACCAATTATTTTAGCTCCCCAAGTCTGAAGTAATCCACACTACAAGGTCTTATAAAAATTTCAGCTCTGCTACATCTGAAGGCACAGCACACGGTCATAGAACAATGACCGCCTGCTGTGAGCTTCAGGTAGAGAATAAGCCTCAGCGATCAGCGGTGACATCACTCTGGTTAGTTGCGCTCACAGCTGGATGTTCCCACGGTCCTTCATCTGTGATTGCAGGTAACCTGATTTTAGGTGACCTCATTAAACTGTGACCTCACCTTAGAAGGTCCCCTGAGGTCAGGCTACCTGTGGTCACAGGTGGAGGGCCATTGGAACCTCAAGGTGTGACCGCAGCTAACCTGAGTGAAGTCACAACTGATCGCTGAGGCTCAGTCTCTGTCTGAAGTTACAGCGGGTGGTCATGTTCTATGGCCGTGTACTGTGCCTTCAAATGTAGCAGAGCTGGATTCACTGTGGGACCTCGTGTAGATTACGTCGGACCTGGGTCTTTTGAGTTTAATAAAGTGGTGAAAGAGGGTGGGATATTTTGTATTGTATTTCAAATAAAGGATTTTTTTGGTGTTTGTATTTATTTCTTTCCACCTACAGATTAGTAATGGGGATCTCATAGACGCTTCCTATTACTAATCTGGGGCTTAGTGGCAGCTGTGGCCTGCCTTAACCCCTTATTACCCCCATTAAGACCGCACCAGGGCAATCGGGGTAAGCCAGGTAAAGTTCCAGGATTGCCACATCTAAGGGATGCGACAATCCTGGTTGGCTGCAGTCTGCTATTTTTAGGCTGGGGGGACTGTAACCATGGGTCTCCCCAGCCTGAGAATACCAGCCTTCAGCTGTCAGGCTTTATCGTGGCTGTGTATAAAAATTAGGGGGGACCGCACATCATATAAATATTTTATTGAATTATTTATTTAAATAATTAAAAAGAAAATCCGCATGCAGTTCCTCTTTTTTTGATACACAGCCAAGATAAGAGCATGGCTGGGGGCTGCAGCCTGCAGCTGTATGCTTTATCTGTACTCGTATCAATATATAGGGGAACCATTTTTTACATTTATTTATTTATTTATTTATTTTACACCAGAAGTATAACGCTGTCAGAGAGGGTCGAGGTGGAGTCTGACTGCAGCCAATCAGACGCCAGTGGGTGAGTAAAGCAGTGAATATATATGAGGGATAATTATCTGCCCTGGAAGTAGCGCTGCAGCTGCGTGGAGACTTGGTAAGTATGTCCTGCTTTAACCCTTTTGCTTTCTTTTTTTTACAGTGGCCAATCACAGCCATGACAATACTTGACATGGGTGTGATAGGCAGGGAGATGATTGTTTTTGCCGTCCTCCGAACTTTTACCAATCCTTGGCAAGATCGCTGACTTTTGCGGTAAATGTTCGGATTTCCGATCCTGATCCGATCCAGCAAAAGATCGTACGATTTTAACATTTTCCAATCTTTGCCAATCAGGATTTTTCATGTCTATGCCACTTTTTTAGCCAGACAGTAGCATATGACAAGAAATCTTACTAGAATATACTTCAAGCAAAATGTTCCGATGAAATGTAGAGAGAAGCTACAGATTTTGTTATCTACAAACTTCATTATGATATTATTTCTTTCACTTCAAATATAGAGTTTGACATTTATCGTTTGTAAACTTCATAGAGAACATTTACTAACGCTGGTGTAATGCTCCGAACAATGACAAAGTGTCATTCTAGTACAACTTGTGCCAGATTGTACCAAACCTTTCAGGAATACAGTGCGGCTTCTGTAACAATGCAAATGTAATGTCAATAATGTAAAGTAAAAGTACCAATATGTTTATTTTATAATGGTTGCTTCAGACAAGTGTATAATGTACACAAGGCTTACAAAGATTATATAAATTTATTCAATTCAAAGTTTACAAAAGGTATAAAAAGATTAAAAAAGGAATTGAAATGAGAGAACCAGCAGGTGGCGTACTCACACCACAACTCAGTAATCAGGTCTATAAAGGTTAAATTGGCTGTACTAAAGCACCATACTGAGATACATACCAAACACTGCTTGTGTGATGATGTATAAATGGCTGCCAACCGGCATGCCCTGGGGACCGATGGTCACACAAAAAGAACCAAGCAGTGTCAGGAGATAGAACAGTAGGTGTATGTAAAGGAAAATACGTATCAGCACATTATAAACAGAAGTATCATATACCTGAGTTGTGGGGTGAGAGTCCGAGAGAACCCGACCTAGGTTTCGATCTTAATGCCTTATACCTTTTGTAAACTTTGAATTGAATAAATTTATATAATCTTTCTAAGCCTTGTGTACAGTCTTTTTCCTCTTCATTTGAAACTATATCTGTATATGGCTATTTCCATGTACATATTATGGCACGGGTTCCTTTCCCGTGTATGTTGGTTGTTCTAACCTTATAAGTGTATAATGTGCTGACCATGAGAAAAACGAATAGCATACAGGGAACACACAGATCTACGTAAGCCAATGGTATAGTTCACCTGAACTTTCTACACATGGATCAATGCTGAATGCCATCCATTTTAGTTGGTAACATTAAAAACTGTATTTGCCTGATATGATTTCTAAATTGTGGATGTATAAACACAGATGTTAATTGGATGCCCCATGAATATAAAAAAACAGACATGCAGATGGTATATGGATGACAATACAGGTGAAAAAATGAAAATTGCTCTTTTTTTCCTAACTTATATTGAAACAGGTATTAGCTCAGCTCTTTGTCTTCCTCAATAATCTTACGCACTTTTTCTGAAAACTTTTCATGTCCTTCTACTTATCACAGGAAAATTTGATGATATATTGGTTCGCCACCAGGTAAAATACCTAGGTTTAATGGAGCATTTAAGAGTCAGAAGAGCTGGGTTTGCATACCGCAGGAAATATGAGACATTCTTAGAGAGGTAATTTATTTCTGACCTTTGACATTTTTTTTTATTAATTTCTGTGTATTAGTTATGGAATAAACATTTATTTCACAAAAACAAATTGTAATCTAGAGAATATTAAGTTAAATAATGAAACAGTAAAAATTCTGAGATTCATTACTCATACACAACAAAGAGTCAAAAGTTATTGAGACGTTAAGTAACCATTATGGCTTTTGTTATGGAAATGCAGGTAACACGTAAAAACTTCAGAATGGGGTCAGAATAGGAATAAGGGAATGAAAAAAATGGGAAAGATGAGCAGAAATCAAGGAAAAAAGGGTAATGGAAAAGGATACAAATGAGTCATTTATTGATCATGAACCAGTCCATGTGCAAAAACATAATCTTAAAGACTAACCAAACTCATTTTGTAATATTTTAGGCACTTTAATGATTCCTTGCAAATATGTGTGGTCTGAATCCTCAAACCCCCATCAGTCATTCAAAAAATCTCTGAAAAGTGAGTAGTTCAGGAGGCAGAAGCACATAAGCTCCTGCCTGAACGCTAGAGCAGAGGATAAAATCATAAATTTCCTATTGAATCCAGGGGCGGACATGCCATTGGTGCAGCCTGTTCCACGACACATGGGCCCAAAAGGTAAGTGGGCCCATTTCCACCTCCGAAGCAGCAAGAACT
Source organism: Anomaloglossus baeobatrachus (assembly GCF_048569485.1). Classification (NCBI taxonomy): domain Eukaryota; kingdom Metazoa; phylum Chordata; class Amphibia; order Anura; family Aromobatidae; genus Anomaloglossus; species Anomaloglossus baeobatrachus. The sequence goes on from NC_134353.1 coordinate 668,712,523, forward strand.
ATCTGTCATTTGAGAACCTTTGGACTCCAAAAGGCCCATATACTTTTCTTGCACAGTGGCCCTTTTCTGTCTGTTTCCACCTTTGATTGAATCCATACTCAGTTGCATACTTTGCTCATATGCTTTCTATTGAATCAATACTTAGTTCCTTACTTTCTCTTGAATCCATACTTGGTTCCATACTATGTTTATAGATTTTCTATTGAATCCATACTCAGTTCCATACTCTACTAGTAGAACTTTCTGTTGAATCTATACTCGATTCCATAATCTTCTCATAGACTTTCTATTGAATCCATACTCCGTTCCATACTGTGCTCATAGACTTTCTATTGAATCCATACTTGGTTCCATACTGTGCTAATAGACTTTATATTGAATCAATACTTAGTTCCTTACTCTACTCATAAGCAGGCTTTACACGCTACGATATCGATAATTATCGTCGGGGTCACGGTGTTTGTGACGCACATCCGGCATCATTAACGATATCGCAGCGTGTAACACTTATGTGCGACCTTAAACGATCGCAAAAGCGGGCAAAATCGTTTGCCGCGGAGAGATCGTCCTAAAACAAAAAATCGTTTTCCTCTCATTAGCGATGTTGTTCCTCGTTCCTGCGGCAGCACACATCGCTGTGTGTGACACCGCAGGAGTGAAGAACATCTCCTTACCTGCCTCCACCAGCAATGCAGAAGGAGGAGGTGGGCGGGATGTTACGTCCCGCTCATCTCCGCCCCTCCACTTCTATTGGCCATCTGCTGTGTGACGTCGCTGTGAAGCCGCACAACCTGCCCCCTTAGGAAGGAGGCGGGTCGCCGGCCAGAGCGACGTCGCAGGGCAGGTAAGTGCGTATGACGTGGGTAAGCGAGGTTGTGCGGCATAGGCAGCGATATGCCCATGTCGCACAACCGACGGGGGTGGGTACGATCACTTGCGATCTTGCTAGCGAGATCGCAGCGTGTAAAGCCCACTATAGACTTTCTATTGAACCCATACTTTGTTCCAAACTGTGTTCATAGACTTTCTATTGAATCCATACTTCCCTCCATACTTTGCTACTAGACTTTCTATTGACTTCATACTCGGTTCCAAACTCTTCTCCTAGACTTTCCATTGTATCCATACTCCGCTCCATACTCTCCTCATAGACTTTCAATGAAATCCAAACACCTTTCTTTGTGAGTGCTCAGGCAGTCGCTGTCCTGAGCTGTGCACTTCTATGTCCTGAGCTGTGCACATCTTAGGCTATGTGCGCACGTTGCGTACAGTCACTGCAGCCCCTGCTCTGTCTATGGCAGGAGCTGCAGGCAGAGCGCATGGAATCGGCTTTTTTTTTTCACTGCGGACATTTTCTGCAGCGATTTGAAGCGCACATGTGCTCTTCAGATCGCTGCAGAAATTTCTGCAGTGACTGTACGCAACGTGCGCACATAGCCTAAGACGCCACGTGCGCACGGCCCCTGCATAATCTTCATAGATTATGCAGGGGACGCAGGACGCATGCAGTTACGCTGCGCTACAAAGCACAGCGTAACTGCATATAATTACGCAACGTGCGCACATAGCCTTAGACATTTTTGAGAATTCGCTTTCTCTGAGGATCTCTAGATCCAGATCCCGCCCACATGCAGAGAACTGAAGTGTTGAAAACATTTTTTTTAATTAAATTGTCATATGTTTAGTTACTGTTTAACATTGTCTCCAGAATACAAAGAATTATCAGAACTCCCAGTAGGAAAAAGTGTCAAAACGATAAATGATTTTTTCCCCCAAACATGTAATTTGTCCTATATCTTGCCACCCATATAATTTTATATTTGCCAGTAGGCAACAACACAATTGCGAGACGTGTTCTGACTGACCGAGATTTTCATTAGCAATCATAGAGACATTTAGATGAATATTGATAATTTATTCAGTACAGATGCCAAGGGGGATCTTCTGATTTGTGCTTATAGAATCAATCAATATGTAAGAGAACACGGAATTTTTGGAGCATGGAAATAGGTTACTCTAGTGGAAACTAGACTTGTGCCCGTATATCATAGTTTTGTCATTGTTTTCCTATGACTTATGATTCTGCATTGTGCAGCAAATCTTTTGCCACTTTGGCAACTCAAGTCACCTGCAAAGATACCTGGATCCTGGGCATCCACCCAGATGTCTCATTCAGCAGAAGAATAATTCCATAAAATCTGTATTATGACTCTTTTTAGAAATGCACAAATAGATTTAGGTGTCTGTTTATTTCAAACGGAACCAACCAGAAGGATTTTCATGTGTAAAGTAAAGCCAGTGCTATACTGGTGCTAGGATGCTGAATCTAAGCAAACCTTTTGTTAAGAGATTGGATGTTTTATTTCAGAAATACGTGCAAGTAAAGTTCCAGCAATGCACTGCTATTTGATTGATAGGTGCAACAGGTAGGGAATATTTGGTTTGGGCCTTGCTATATATTCCCACCCTTGTCTATCTGCCTGCACCGGAATTAACGTCTATGACGGCGACAGAGGAAGGAAGGCCAGGCAGGCAGACAGGGGCGGGAATAGATAGTAAGATCGGACACACATATTCCCCTCCTGTTGCACCTGTCAATCAAATTGCAATGCATTGCTAGAACTTTACTTGCACATATTTCTGAAATAAAACCTTCAATCTTAGAACAAAAAGTACGATTACATTCAGCATCCTAGCGCCAGTATAGTACTGACTTTACTTTATACAATATATGCAAATACTGCTGGTTGGTTCCCTTTTTCCATTTTAGCAACATGGCAAAAATGAATATTACTCTACTATGTCCTAAGGTTCACTAATCACAAACTGGCACGTTTTTTAAAATTAATTGTGAGTCTTCATAGCACAAAATAAACTGATATAATATATTTTTTTGCACTGTAGATATAAATCATTGTGTCCAGAAACATGGCCAAACTGGGCTGGTCCTGCACGAGAAGGAGTTGAAAGATTGGTGAAGCATATTGGTTATCAATCGAATGAATACAAACTTGGAAGGTAATGTCAACCAAGACAAATTTAACCAACTTTGTTTTTATGGGTTTCCATGACTGAGCAGAAGATTATAAACTATCATCAAAAATTCTCAGCGTTTGTCAAAATATTTCCTGCTTGTGCTACCCCTGACACTTTGATCCAAGGAACTAGTCTGATTGCTGTATATGGAGTCGGGAAGAATTTTTTCCCTAATGTGGTGCTTACTGTCTGTCGAATGGGTTTCTTTTGCCTTCTTCTGGATCAACATTTAGGTTTGGTCATGGCTTGAACTCGATGAACTTAAGACTAGCTTCAACCTTAAACACTATGAAACTTTGGGTGGGGCTTAGCAATGGGGCATGTTCTATTATCGTGCAATAAATGGATTATAATTCATGCTAGGATTATAGCATACATTGTAGCTGAAATTTGTGCCAGCTCATGACTCGTGGCGATGTCTCTATCTGGAGTAGCGGTAGCCCAAAGATACAGCAATTGTTATATTAGGTGTGCTTCTTGTAAATATTTTGTTGCACCTTACTAGAATCAGCTATATTTTTCCTTGTTAATTAGAAAAGGAAGCAACTTTTTAAATTGTAAATTTTTCAATATCATAATACTTTGTGTACATAGCTTCTATGCAAACCTATGTGTCTCCATGGTTACAAGAGATAAACAAATCCTGAGTAAACATGAAGATGGGGTTGTATAAATCTTTCCTAAAATATTTATAATAATATTTAATTTTTTTTTACTAATTTTCAGGACTAAGTTGTTCATACGTTTTCCTCGTACTTTATTTTCCACTGTGGATGCCTTTGAACTGAGGAAGCATCAGTTGGGTAACGTTCATAATTACTAACCTATCACCCATCTCAGTCTCATTGACTATGTTGCCACATTTATTATAAATTACATTGTTTCTTTTTTTGTTTGTACTTTTGCCCTAAATTTACTTTTTTCTTTAATTTTTAGTTTCTAAAATCCAAGCCAAATACAAAGGGTGTTTAGGGAAGAGAGCTTTTTTGAAAAAGAAGAAAGCAGGTACAGTGACCCATGGATTGTGCTCTTATTTCCTTACTCCAGTAACTTGTTTGCTTTAAAGATACCTATATAATGGTGCTGGTAAGAGGTTCTGGAGATAAGGGCAAGGATATAAATGATAGTCTAAAGCTGGGTTCACACTAAACGACAGCGACAACGACGTCGCTGTTACGTCACCATTTTCGGTGACGTAACAGCGACCTTGTAAGTCGCTGTTATGATCGCTGCTTAGCTGTCAAACACAGCAGAAGCAGCGATCATAACGTCGCTGTGTTACATGTTCAGAGAGCAGGGAGCCGCGCTTAGCGCTGGCTCCTTGCTCTCCTAGGTACAGTACACATCGGGTTAATTAACCCGATGTGTGCTGCAGCTACATGTCACAGTGCAGAGAGCAGGGAGCCGCGCGCACTGCTTAGCGCTGGCTCCTTGCTCTCTTTGCTACAGTATACATCAGGTTAATTACCCGATGCATACTGCAGCCACATGTCACAGTGCAGGAGCCGGCGCTGGCAGCAAGAGCGGAGGCTGGTAACCAGCGTAAACATCGGGTAACCAGGGAAAGGACTTCCCTTGGTTACCCGATGTTTACGCTGGTTACAGCTTACCGCAGCTGCCAGTGCCGGCTCCTGCTCGCTTCATTTCGTTGCTCTCTCGCTGTCACACACAGCGATGTGTGTGTCACAGCGGGAGAGTGACGACGAAAAAGTGAAGCTGGACATTCAGCAACGACCGGCGACCTCACAGCAGGGGCCAGGTCGTTGCTGGATGTCACACACAGCGACAGCGACGGGACGTCACTGCAACGTCACAGAAAATGGTGACGTAGCAGCGACGTCGTTGTCGTTGTCGCTGTGTGTGACACCAGCTTAAGGCTATGTGCGCACGTTGCGTAATTTAATACGTTTACGCTGCACATGCGTCCTGCGTCCCCAGCACAATCTATGAAGATTGTGCATAATCCATCCGCACGTTGAGAGCGCAGCGATTTAGATGCTGAAATTTTGATCCAAATCGCTGCGCTCAAAAAAGCAACATGTCACTTATTTTGTGCGCTTTGGATGCTGCTTCCGCTCTGTCTATGGGGGAGGCAGCATCTAGAGCGCATGAAATCGCCATCTATTCTGCAGACACACTGCATCCATTACGCAGTGTTTCTGCAGCGATTTGAAGCGCACATGCACTGCCAAATCACTGCAGATTTTTCAGCATGGACACTACACAACATGCGCACATAGCCTTAGGACTATGAAAGTATGTTATTTTTTACAGATGAAATGCTCAAAGCTTAAACTTATTGCCACATGGAAGGGGAAAATTGTAGTTATCCCACTTCTTTACATCAATTTAGCTGGTTTCCAGCACTTTAGAAAGTGTCAATTTTATGAAGCATTTGTGTCAATTTTAGGCTGTGCTCACATTGCCATATTTCCTAAATGCCATAAAATTAGCCAGACAAGGTTAATGACACTTAGGTCAAATTCTGATCTGAGTGTGAGCCGAGTGTCATTTTACTGTGATCTAATTCTCTTGCATGAGAGAATCGGAGCACAAGTCAGTAAAAGATGGAAAACTTAACTTCTCCTTTTCTGTGCTGGCGTAAATCGGACTCAGTTGACATCCCAGTGCAGTCCGATGTTTTGCATGCGCCAATAGACTTGAATGGGGTTGCGCCATCTGATATCCACTGTGTTATACGCGCGTGTGAATAAACCCTTATGTCTCTCTCTATATCTTGTTATCCTGTGGTTTGACACAAGAAAAAGAGCTTTGCACTAACACATGTGCACACCGAGAATAAATATAGACAATAAGTTTACATATTTAATATCAAAACCATTTTATTACAATAAATGCCAACCACAAGCAATGATAAAAACATTTAAAATAGCAAGCAACCCCCACACCCCAAGTGGATCAAGTCCACAATAGAGTAACTGCCCCAATAAGCAATGCAATTGTATAGAAGGGAACCTGTAGTAATCAAGAAAAACAAAGCACAATAGCCTCAGCACAAAATCTGGAGGACCAGAGTAAAATAGATGGCCAGGATATAAAAGCCGCCGTCAATAAATTATGCACATAATAGTAAGCACACCAATTGCATATAAAGAGCTTCTGTGCATGATAGGTGCACTAATCAAAGGCAGAAATCCACCAAGAGGACTCGGTGGATATGCTATATGGTGTGGTAAAAAGCAACAATACAATTAGTAAATGATAGGCCCAGGGCCAGATAAAGCTGAGCCCAAGGCAGGGCACATAGGCCAAGTAATAAGAACCCTGTAGTTCCAGGGAAGGAAATTGAGAGGCACAGGAGGACCCAAACAGACCTGGGGGTGGAGGTAGAGAAGACCCTACGCGTGTCGCCGCGCACAACATTGCATTGCTTATTGGGGCAGTTACTTTATTGTGGACTTGTTCCACTTGGGGTGTGGGGGTTGCTTACTATTTTAAATGTTTTTATCATTGTTTGTGGTTGGTATTTATTATAATAAAATGGTTTTGATATTAAATATGTAAACTTATTGTCTATATTTATTCTCGGTGTGCACATGTTCACGCAGAGCTCTTTTTCTTGTGTCATTGCTTTATTTCTGCACGTTGCAGCACCCATGATTATTTTTATGTAGCAACATTGGTGCACCCCACACTATATATATTTTTTAGTGCTGTGATTTGAGTCTATTGAGCTTTTCCAATATATGACATGTAACTGTTTAAACAGCGTGCCATTTTACTCTACTTTTCCCATGTTATACATAGAAATCCAAACTGATTCATTGTCATAAATTAACCAACTGTGCATAAAGTAAACAAAAAAAAATCAGACATATGAAACACTTCCTGCACTGTGGTTTATATATTATAGCATTTTTGAGGCCATGGCCATTGCAGCATATAAATTATTATTTTCAAACTGAAATTAATATTACAATAATTATAATAATTTGATCTGTAACCTTAAAATAAAAGCAGTGGTGTTACTAGAGTCCAATGGGCCCCGGTGCAAAGTTTGATCCGGGGCACCCTATATTTGGGCCATTGTAGTATCCTGGTATACATGGCCCCATCATGTCCCCATCCTGGTATATAGCCCTATCCTAGTATATGTCCCCATCCTGGCCACATCCTGCCATATAGCCCCATCCTGATATATGCCCCAATCTGGTATATATGGCCCCATCATGTCCCCATCCTGGTCTATATAGCCCCATCATGTCTACATCCTGGGATATAGCCCCATCCTAGTATATGTCAACATTTTGGCCGTATCCTGGTGTATAGCCCCATCATGGTATATGTCCCTATCCTGGTCACATCCTTGTATATAGCCCCATCCTGATGTATGTCCCAATCATGTCCCCATCCTGGTATATAGCCCTATTGTGGTATATGTCCACATCCTGGTAACTATGATCCTGCAGTGCACCACATACAGTAAAAAAAAACCCTAAACGATTACACTCCTCTTCCCGCCACTACCCCGGTGTCCTTCTCCAACGATGGCAACTGACCAGCGTGTAAGCGGCGCAGTGCATGACATTACTGTCATGCGCGTCCACTTACAGTGCTGTCAGCAGTGTCCGAATATTCACCGCTCCCCATGCCCTGGATTATGGGTGTGGGGAGCAGTGAATATTTATAGCCGTAATTAGAGGCTGGCACATCTCAGCACAGGGACCTGACAGGTCTCTGTGCTGTGATATATTTCAGAAGTATGAGTGCCCTATGATGCACATGCAGCTGAAACATGTGCTGGGGTCGGCGGGCCCCCTGCACCACCGGGCTCGGTCGTGATCCCTGCAACCATGATTGTTACACCCCCGAATAAAAGTGCTATTGCTTGAGACTCTTACCTGACCTTAAAATACCTTTGACCTCTAAAATTTCTTAGAAGATTTTTAATATTGGACAAAAGTGTGAAAACTTTGAGGTGCATTTATCCATACTGTCTAATTCTCAAACATTGTAAATTTAGGGCTTATTCAGAGTTTTTCTCCTACAAATTCTGATATTTTACAGATAGAACTTATGCCTATTATAATCTGTAGGGATGTTCACAAGTCCCTATATTTTTGTAGCCTGATTTGTCTGCATGAAATTAAGTAAACACGAGCGATTTTGATATGCGTCTCTGATCAAACTAATGCTATCCGCGTGTTGTCCATTTTTCGTTCACTGTTTGACATGAGATACTTGAGAGATTTCCTTTAGTTATTTCTTTCTCCAAGAAAAACTGATGAAACTCTAAACAAATTCTGATGGTAGAAACTGACACTGACCAAATTCTGATGAAAATCTGATCAAAAAGACTGATGAAAAAATCACAAACGTCTTAATGAGGACTTAGAATAGTATTTGATGAGTTTTTGATGTTGTAGATATTTTGCACCTATTAGCTTGTTCAGGTTACTTGCCTTTTGTTTGTTTTTTTTTCATTATGTTTTTTCACATGGGTTTTTATCCTGTTTTTTTCCTCTGAGGTTTTTGTTTCTTTTTACTATGTCATGTTTTAAATAAGAAAAGGGAAAGAGAAAGAGCTCTCCATGAGTGTGTCGATCTAATAGAAATTGTACAATGATGGTGATCCATACCGCTCTCCTGGGCAAGTTGTGCTAATATCAAGCACAACAGTGCAAAAAGGCTCAAGGCACTCCCCAGCCAGCCGCTGCACCGATCGCTCATTCCTAATGCTTCCGAACAGAATCAGGGAAATAGATGAATGTGAACAATTTATGATATGATATGGGCGCTATTCTAAAGGAACATCTGCCATTTCCAAGAGTCAAGAGATCATTAAAACAACGCGTTTCAAGGACGGTCCGTCTAGTTCATCAGATATAACAAAACAGAGAGTCATTTCCACTCATATAGAAGTAGCTTCTAAAACATTAACCTAATCAAAAATTCACACACATACACACACACACACACACACACACACTTTATATATACACAGTATAAATAAAAAGGAAATAATATATACATACATGCATATATAAACAATATCTTGAAAATCCTTTATCCTCCATTGGGTTAAATATTAATTATATCTCACACATGGACAACACAATTTCTTAGCTTGTACTCTCGCGTGTATTGGTTTATATTGCTGAATGATTGGGTTCCAAAGTAATACCAAAAAATCCTAGTTAGTTTTCAGGAGAAATAAAAACCTGAGAAATTATTTAGCACGTAGTCATATCGACACAAAGGGTAAATATGTGGTAAGTAAGAATCATTTGTGCCTCTTTCCCGAATTAGTAGGTACTTATTGGTGTTAGAGGGGGGGGTCAACTGTCTATCTTGTGTCATGTTAAAACATGGGTTTAGGAACTTTTCTTCAGCAGCTAGCGGTGAAAAATTTCCCATCAACCAGTTTTTAAACTGCAATACTTCTATGTAGTTTACTTACTGGAATGCAGTTTTAACCTGCAATATGTAGGTCTTACTATATAACCGGTGCATAATGGAATGAACAAACATAGATCAGATATTAAAAATGGAATAATGAATCATAGTCTGTCTAGGCAACTGTAAAGTTCGGGGTTCGTACCCAACACGAACGTTTAAAAAAAAAAATCAGTGTACAAGTTAGAATTGAAGTGTTTTACATATGCTAATCATTCCATGGAGCATCACTGAGTTCAGGTACACTCGGTGCTTGGCCCAGTACGAGCCACTTGCAGTTTCTGAATGGCTCTCATTGGAGGTAAAAATAACATTTTCGGATGTAGTGTGTCTCAAAAAAAAACTTACCCTCCCTGCCCTGGAAGTGCTCTGTATATGGCTGGCTGTATGTAGGCTGTGAGCCGAACTGCTCAATCAGTGACTTCGAATGGGGTTCAGGTCTAGTTTGGGTCCCCAACTGAACTTTACCTAAAGTCTGGCTGAACCCGGCGAACCCGAACTTCCACAGGTCTGCTAATCTCTAGTTAGAGCATATGCCTGAAAAAGTTCCTGGCAGATTCCAAAAACTCATAATCAGAGAATCCTTTTGTATTTTTAAATTATCAACCCTAACACCAGAAGGTTTAAGTAGTGTATAGAAATTACACGCTAAGTAATTGTTTTTTCTGTGTTTGAGATAAAATTAATATTTAATAATTTACTTTTAATGTTAAATGGACGATACAGGATTTATAATTTATTATTTATATATGCATATGTGTATATATTATGTGCTTTAGTTTGAGATATATATATATATACAGTAAGTAAAAGAAAGAAAAAACATCCAGCTCTTCAGGCGAGGAAAGCCATGGTCTTTATTTCAGCATGCAGACAGCGAATGACATGACCAGCACAGCACTACGCGTTTCAGGTGAAACAATCACCCTTAATCATGATGCTGGGAAGGCGGCACTACAAGGTTTATATACAATTACTGATTGACAACACAAGTGTTTAAATTACTTGAGCACCAGACATACATGTTAAAAATATTGCTTTCATAAAAAATATATTTTTTCTATATATAGTACAAATAAATAATCAATTTCTTTAAATATCTTTACATTTCTGGACTGGGTTTAAATGTATATTCTATAATACTCATTATGGTACACCAATATATGTATGCACATATACACAAAGGCATGTGCATATACATGTGCATAAACAAGCATGCATATGCATTCATTTTTCTATATTTTTTTCCTCCATTTCCATTTATGTTATATTTTATGAAATTTAAATTAGAAATGAATATTTTCAAATTAAATGCCATTTTATATGCATATATCATTAATTAACCATATTTTTCCAAGAATATCTCTAAATACAGATAAACCCAATTCATCCATTTTTTGTACACATTCCATTCTCCATTGTAATGAATTTATGTTGTTGAAAGGCCAATTTTCATGATTTTATACTGTCGGCATAAGTGAGATATAAGTTGTAATTTATACTAAGCAAAAGCTACTTTGATTTTATTTTAGTTCACAGGTATTTACATTAAACTGTCATTTATAATATATCCCTTGCTTTTGTTTTACTCAGAGTGTGGCAACACATTTGTACATACTAATTAGAGCTCATTAAGATAGTGCTAATCCAGCAAGTCACTATCAGATCAGATCGCATGCTGTGAATAGAGCAGTTCAGTCCCCGATGCGGCCCGTTCATGAGTTTCACATGAATTTACATATATTGCAAGCACTGGGAATCACGCTCATAAACTTTTAGGAGCAAAATCACACCCTGCAGATAGCGACCTCCATAGTCAGCACACAGGAGAAATTTATATGCTATGGATAAGACAGCTAAATTCTCCACATAGCCGCACATGTGCACCGCATAGGAGTCGCACACACTGCAGGTAATGTGAATCAAGTTTGTAAATCCCACATTTTGAGGCAGAATCCCATGCTGCAAATGGTTGCTTACTAAGTCAATACTTGGGAATAAGTCCATATACTGCAGATGAAACGATTAAAATCTCAATATGATTGCACATGTACAAAAATAAACCGCACATGTGCAAGCAGTGTGAACCTACTCCAAAGAAAAAACATTATTTATTGGATTGCGCTTCTCACACACTGAGTCAATTTTAGCAACGTTAGTGGTAGACAGTTAATTTACGTATTGTGGAAAAATAAATAAACCACAATATAACAGCATGACGAGGCTTATTTATTATATGTTTTTAATAATGAATCATGAGGTCTCTGCGGAGATTCAGACCATCTGGAAAAGTGGTTCCTAGTTTGAATATCCACCAGACCTCTCTTTTGCGTAAGATTTTTTCTATATTACCTCCTCTATGTGGTCTGTGTATTTTTTCTATACCATATACCTGCAAAGTATCAAATTTCCCATTATGTTTATTTATAAAATGTTTTGATAACTGGGAGATACCTTTAGATATTTTTTTATGTGTTATATCATGCAGGTGTTCTTTTATACGTATGTGTAATTTCCGTTTAGTACTACCAATATATTTTAGTTTACAAGTTGTACATTCTGCCAAATAAACTATATACGTACTTCTACAATTTATGAAAGTTTTAATTACATAACTGCTACTGGCATTATTATTACTGAAAGATGTGGGGTTTTTTAGGGGTTATTAGACACAATTTACAGTGTTTTCTTGCACATTGATAGAATCCTTTTAGAGATAACCAGTTAGTGCCTGTGAGATTCGATTAATTTCACTTGGGGAAAGTTTATCACCCAGGGAAATTGCTCTCCTGGCAACCACTCTACAGTTGTTATCTAGAATTCTTCTCAAGGTTGTGTCTTCTTTTAGTATGTTTAAATTGCGATAGAAAATCTTACGTATATCTTTAAATTGATTACTGTATTGTAAAGCTGGTGTCACACACAGCGACAACGACAACGACGTCGCTGCTACGTCACCATTTTCTGTGACGTTGCAGCGACGTCCCGTCGCTGTCGCTGTGTGTGACATCCAGCAACGACCTGGCCCCTGCTGTGAGGTCGTTGCTGAATGTCCAGCTTCATTTTTTCGTCGTCACTCTCCCGCTGTGACACACACATCGCTGTGTGTGACAGCGAGAGAGCGACGAAATGAAGCGAGCAGGAGCCGGCACTGGCAGCTGCGGTAAGCTGTAACCAGCGTAAACATCGGGTAACCAAGGGAAGTCCTTTCCCTGGTTACCCGATGTTTACGCTGGTTACCAGCCTCCGCTCTTGCTGCCAGCGCCGGCTCCTGCACTGTGACATGTGGCTGCAGTATGCATCGGGTAATTAACCCGATGGGTACTGTAGCAAAGAGAGCAAGGAGCCAGCGCTAAGCAGTGCGCGCGGCTCCCTGCTCTCTGCACTGTGACATGTAGCTGCAGCACACATCGGGTTAATTAACCCGATGTGTACTGTACCTAGGAGAGCAAGGAGCCAGCGCTAAGCGCGGCTCCCTGCTCTCTGAACATGTAACACAGCGACGTTATGATCGCTGCTTCTGCTGTGTTTGACAGCTAAGCAGCGATCATAACAGCGACTTACAAAGTCGCTGTTACGTCACCGAAAATGGTGACGTAACAGCGACGTCGTTGTCGCTGTCGTTTAGTGTGAACCCAGCTTAATGCTAAGGTAATAACTGAATTAGCAGTAGGCCGATTTTTGGGTAAATTCTGAATGGAAGCTTTAGATAAACTATTTTTAGATTTTGCAATTTTTTGTGCTCTGCTGAGCATCCAATTTTTATATCCTCTGTTTTTAAGTCTTGAGTTTATTGTGTTAATTTCAGTATGAAGGGTTATTTTTGAATTACAGTTTCTATATGCCCGTTGGGTTTCCCCCACTGGTATGGCCTTAATGGTATGCATGGGATGATGACTTGCTGCATGCAATATTGTATTTCCTGATACTTTTTTTCTGTGGGTGCATGTTTCGATGTTTCCATTATTCTTACCCGTCATTCGCAAATCAAGAAATTCTACAGCATGTTGCTGGAACTCCACCTTAAATCTTAAGTTGAGAGGATTGTTGTTTAAATAAGTAGTGAGGTCTGATACGAGAGGTCCACAGCCCGCCCACACAAGGAGGACGTCATCGATGAATCTCCCGTGCCAGACCACACACCTAGCAAATGGATTAATGTCACTGTAAATGTACATTTCTTCCCACCAACTCATAACAAGATTTGCGACTGACGGGGAATATTTGGCACCCATAGATACTCCGGTTTTCTGAATAAAAAACTTTGAATCAAATAGGAAGTAATTATTCGCCATCAGAAACTTGATGGCTTCCAATATGAACACGATTTTTCTTTGTCGCTCCATTGGGAGACCCAGACAATTGGGTGTATAGCTACTGCCTCCGGAGGCCACACAAAGTATTACACTTAAAAGTGTAAACCCCTCCCCTCTGCTATACACCCTCCCGTGCATCACGGGCTCCTCAGTTTTTATGCTTTGTGCGAAGGAGGCTGACATCCACGCATAGCTCCACATCTTAGTCAGCAGCAGCTGCTGACTAGGTCGGATGGAAGAAAAGAGGGCCCATATCAGGGCCCCCAGCATGCTCCCTTCTCACCCCACTCTGGTCGGCGGTGTTGTTAAGGTTGAGGTACCCATTGCGGGTACATAGGCAGGAGCCACATGCTGTTTTCCTTCCCCATCCCTTTAGGGCTCTGGGTGAAGTGGGATCCTAATCGGTCTCCAGGCACTGGGACCGTGCTCCCTCCGCAGCCCCTGGGGAATCTGCCGGATAGGAGCCGAGTATCGTCAGGGACAAGGCCCTGCTACTGTGAGGTACTCTGTGTCCCCGTGGGGACCGCGCATGGAGCGCTTGTGCCATACACACTGCAGCACTGCTGGGTGTGTTAGTGCGCCGGGGACTACCGCGCCAGCCGTGCTTATTTGCCGGCCGCGCTTATAACTTTAGTCCCCGGCTTTTGCGGCCTAGTTTCGCTTATTCCCGCCCACAGGCCTGCCAGTCAGGGGAAGGGCGGGACGCTGCACAGGACGGCAGCACTGAGGGCTGGAGCATACTTTGTATCCTCCACCCCCCTCACTCAGCACAGTGGGGCACTAGATTCCCGCACTTTCTAGGGCACGCCCACGGCCCCCTCCTCCCCACAGAACGCCGGCAGCCATTCCTGTCAGCACTTCTGACGCTGGAGAGGAGAGACAACATCAGGGAGGCCCGGGCACGGATTCTGGTGATCACACAACCGCTGTGAGCAGTCGGTAAGCAGCACCTGAGGTGCTGGCCCCACTGAGTGCCGAAGTGTACATATATATATATATGCTTGTTTGTATGGTCGCACTGTTGATTTTTGGCTACTCCTGGAGAAGCCTTACAGTCCAGCCCCGGGCACTGTTCAATCATTATACCGCCCCCGGACCTGCCAGTCAGGGGGAAGGGCGGGACAGTCGGGCTGACGCCGACAGTGAGGGCCGGAGCACACTTCACTGTCCTCCGCCCCCCTCACTAATCACGCTACGGAACTGATCCCCTCAAGGTACTCAGTGTCCCCTTGGGTACGGTGCAGAGAGCAGCTTCGCCTCAGACTTGGCGACTACCGCGCCGACCGCGCCTGCTTGCCGGCCGCGGTCTGTAACTTTAGCTCCCGGCTTTTGCGGCCTAGCGCCTTAAACTCCCGCCCCTGGCCCTGCCAGTCAGGGGGAAGGGCGGGACGGTCAGTCGGAGGCTAGCAGGGACGGCTGGAGCACACTTGGCTGTCCTCCGCCTCCCTCACGTTTCACTCAGGGCACCAGATTCCCGCACTTTTGGGGTTAAGCCCACGGCTCCCCCCTCCACTGTACACGCCGACAGCCATATTTTCAGCAGCACATACTGCTCCAGAGTCGGTACATCAGGGGGCTTCTTCTCGATGCTGGGCCCCCTAGAGTGATGAACTGTATATGTGATACACTGTATATATGGCCATATAATGTTTGTATGCAGTTTCACTGTTCGGCTGTACATATGTATCCTCAGTGATCACTGTGAACATACTCGCTCAGCCGGTGACGGGGGCACTGATTGAGCTTCGCCGGCGTTCCCTGTCCAGGCGGCAGGGACAGAGTTACAGCTTTGCTGAGAAACTCTCTGGGTCATTGTCACTATCCATGTCTCAGGCTATGGACAAATGGTCGGCTAAGAGACTAGGAGTTTGCAGTCCAGACCGGCCCCTTACACAGGCCCCGGGCACTGCGGGATCGCCCCAGGCCTCTATCGGTCTGCGACGAAGCGCGTTCCTGGGGTGGCCTCTAGTTATTACGTGGTAAACTCCAGCACGAACCGCAGTCCCAGTCCGGCTAAGCAGCCTTGCTTGGAATCTTCCCCGACTTCTTCAAGGGTCTCAGTTTGAGGACCCTCTAGAGGATGGGGCGGAGGTCGCAACCCAGGACTCTGTCCGTACGTGGCTCTCAAGGTTTCACAGATTCTGTCCAGAAGCACACCTTCCCGGACAAGCGTTTTACTGAACGCCTTATGACACACGTTGTCCCTTCCCCTCTGACGTTGTTAAGGTTTCGGCTCAGTGTCATAAGGTGCCCTCCAGTCTCTGGACTGGCGGCTAGATCAGTAGTAGCAGTGGCTGGCGGATCCACGCTCAAGAATGCCACGGACAGACAGATAGAACTCCTAATGGGATCCATCTATGAAGCCATAGGCGCGTCCGTTGCCCCAGCCTTTGCAGGGGTGGGCACTCCAGGCTATCTCAGCTGCTCTGTCTCAGATCAATGCGGTCATCCTGTGCTCCGCAATTAGCGTCTTTGACGTCTCAGGCGGTGGTATTTTCATCCTCCCCCGTGCACAGAGAACCTTTTCTGCATGGCGGTCCAGGTCAGGGGAGTGGTCCCCACATGTCCAAGACCGATGTAGGAGACATTCTGTCTTACGGTCACAGGATAGAGCTCAGTTCTCGTCCTCCGACTCGTTGCTTCACGGCATCTCCGTCACCCGAGCGAGCCGATGCACGTGTCCAGGCGGTGAACACTCCCAAGGCAGGAGGAGTTGCGATCCTCGTTCCGCTTCAAGAACGTAGTCGCGGCTTTTACTCCAGCTTGTTCGTGGTACCAGATAGGACGGATCACTCCGCTCCGTTCTGGTCTTCACACTGCTCAACGGACAGAGAACCTGACGGTTCCGGATGCAATCTCTCCGCTTGCCATCGCCTTTGATGGCCCAAGGAGGCTTCCTAGCATCAATCGACATCAGGGATGCTTATCTCCACGTGCCGATTGTACCAGAATATCAGCGCTTCCTGCGCTTCGCCATAGGGAACGAACACCTTCAGTTCGTGGCACTAACTTTCGGCCTGGTGACAGCCCTACGGGCCTTCACCAAGGTCATGACAACGGTGGTAGCGGTCCTACTCTCTCAGGCAACCTGCTGGTCAAGGCCCCCTCTCGGGTGGCATGCCAACACAGCCTGAACATTGCTCTAGAGACTCTCCAGAGATTCGGGTGGTTCATCAATTTTTCCTAAAGTCAAAATTGACACCAGCCCAATCACTGACATATCTCGGCATGGAGTTTCATACTCTCTCAGCGATAGTGAAGCTTCCGCTGGACAAACAGCGTTCACTACAGACAGGGGTGCAATCGTTCCTTCGAGCCCAGTCACACCCTTTGAGGCGCCTCATGCACTTCCTAGAGAAGTTGGTGGCAGCACTAGAGGCAGCTCCGTTTGCGCAGATTCATCTGCGCCCACTTTAATAGGACTTTCTCCGCAAATGGGACAGCAAATCGACGTCCCTCGGCAAGAACGTTGCTCCTTCTCGGGCAGCCATGGCCTCCCTTCAGTGGTGGCTTCTTCCCACTCTTGTCGAAGGAAAAATCCTTCCTGCCCACATCCTGGGCTGTGGTCACGGCGGATGCGAGTCTGTCAGGGAGTCTTCCTCCGCCACATGGCTCAGGGTACATGGACTCAGCAGAGTCCTCCCTCCAGATCAATGTTCTGGAGATAAGGGCAGTGTTCTAGCCCTAAAAGCGTTCCAGCCATGGCTGGAAGGCAGGCAGATCCGAATTCAGTTGGACAACGCCACGGCGGTGGCATACATCAACCACCAAGGCGGCACAAGCAGTCGGCAAGCCTTCCAGCAAGTCCGGCGGATTCTGCTGTGGGTGGAAGCCACAGACTCCACCATCTCCGCAGTTCACATCCCGGGCGTAGAAAACTGGGAAGCAGACTTTCTCAGTCGCCAGGGCATGGACGCAGGGGAATGGTCTCTTCGACCGGACGTGTTTCAAGAGATTTGTTGCCGCTGGGGGAAGCCGGACGTCGACCTATTGGCGTCCCGGCACAACAACAAGGTCCCGGCATTCATGGCACGTTCTCAAGATCACAGAGCTCTGGCGGCAGACGCATTAGTTCAGGATTGGTCGCAGTTTCCACTGCCTCACGTATTCCTCCTCTGGCACTGCTGCCCAGAGTGTTACACAGGATCAGATCCGACTGCCACCGCGCCATCCTCGTCGCTCCAGACTGGCCGAGGAGGTCGTGGTACCCGGATCTGTGGCATCTCACGGTAGGCCAAACGTGGACACTACCAGACCGGCCAGACTTGCTGTCTCAAGGGCCGTTTTTTCCATCTGAATCCTGCGGCCCTCAACCTGACTGCGTAGCCATTGAGTCCTGGATCCTAGCGTCTTCAGGGTTATCTCAAGAGGTCATTGCCACTATGAGACAGGCCAGGAAATCGACGTCCGCCAAGATCTACCACAGGACGTGGAAGATCTTCTTATCCTGGTGCTCTGATCAGAGTTTTACTCTCTGGCCATTCGCCTTGCCCACTTTCTGTCCTTCCTTCAATCCGGAATGGAAAAGGGGTTGTCTCTCGGTTCCCTTAAGGGACAAGTTTCGGCGCTTTCAAAAGCGTCTAGCCAAACTCCCTCAGGTACGCACGTTCCTGCAGGGGGTTTGCCACATAGTCCCTCCTTACAGGAGTCGGCTAGAACCTGGGATCGGAACAGGGTGATACCGGCTCTTCAGAAACCACCCTTCGAGCCAATGAGGGATATTCTCTTTCACGCCTTTCGCAGAAGGTGGTCTTCCTAGTGGCAGTCACGTCACTCCGCAGAGTGTCTGACATAGCAGCGCTGTCAGGCAAAGTCCCCCTTCCTGGTGTTTCACCAGGACAAGCTGGTTCTGCGTTCGGTTCTGGAATTTCTCCCGAAGGTGGTATCCTCTGTTCATCTCAATCAGGATATCTTCTTACCTTCTTTTTGTTCTCATCCGGTTCACCAACGTGAAAAGGATTTGCACTTGTTAGGTCTGGTGAGAGCACTCAGACTCTACATTTCTCGTACGGCGCTCCTGCGCCACTCGGATGCGCTCTTTGTCCTTGTCGCTGGCCAGCGTAAAGGGTCGCAAGCTCCCAAGTCAACTTGGCTCGGTGGATCAAGGAACCAATTCTTGAAGCCTACCATTTTGCTGGGCTTCCGGTTCCTTCAAGGCTGAAGGCCCATTCTCCCAGAGCCGTGGGTGCGTCCTGGGCGTTGCTGCACCAGGCTACGGCTCAGCAGGTGTGTCAGGCGACTACCTGGTTGAGTCTGCACGCTTTCACGGAGCACTATCTAGTGCATACCTACGCTCGGCAGATGCCAGCTTAGGTAGGCGAGTCCTTCAGGCGGCGGTTGCCCACCTGTAGGAAGGAGCCGTTTTACGGCTCTTTTACCGAGGTATTCTTTTACCCACCCAGGGACTGCTTTTGGACGTCCCAATTGTCTGGGTCTCCCAATGGAGCGACAAAGAAGAAGGGAATTTTGTTTACTTACCGTAAATTCCTTTTCTTCTAGCTCCAATTGGGAGACCCAGCACCCGCCCCTGTTCCCTTCGGGCTGTTATTTCTTTGTGTACACATGTTGTTCAGATTGAATTGTTCTTGGTCATGGTTTCAGTTCTCCGAACATCCTTCGGATTGAATTTACCTTAGACCAATTTATAAGTTTCCTCCTTCCTGCTTTTGCACCAAAACTGAGGAGCCCGTGATGCACGGGGGGGTGTATAGCAGAGGGGAGGGGTTTACACTTTTAAGTGTAATACTTTGTGTGGCCCCCGGAGGCAGTAGCTATACACCCAATTGTCTGGGTCTCCCAATTGGAGCTAGAAGAAAAGGAATTTACGGTAAGTAAACAAAATTCCCTTCTTTCACTATCAAAATTAGAGTACTTCGTTAAATGATGATGGACTGCCATTAATGCTACTTGCTGTGGTATTGAGGTATATAAAGAGATAACATCTGCTGTTATCCAGCCATAATCATTTTTCCATTTGATGTTTCTGATCCCATCCAAGACACTAATGGTGTCCCTAAGGTAACCTGGAACACGGCGGGCCAGAGGCTGCAACATGGAATCAATCCACTGTCCCAGCCTCTCACCCGCCGAACCAATGCCCGACACTATGGGACGCATGGGAGGTGGATTTTCTCCTTTATGTGTTTTAGGTAACCCATATAAAATGGGTATTTTGGGGATATTAATTTTGAAATACTCTGCATGTTTTTCACTGTAACAGCCAAGGGAGACTCCTTCATTTACCAATTTATGGATTTTTTTATTTATAGTAAGGGTGGGATCGGTGGCAACAGAAATATAGGTATTCTTGTCTGATAACAGGAGATGTATCCAATTAATATAGTCAACTCTGTTCATTATTACCACCGATCCCCCCTTATCAGATTTTATAATCACAATGTTATGGTTGTTTTCCAATTGACAAAGTGCCTCCCTCTGCTGGACATTCAAGTTATTTAAATTGGTGTGGGCGGGCGGTGGACCTCTCGTATCAGACCTCACTACTTATTTAAACAACAATCCTCTCAACTTAAGATTTAAGGTGGAGTTCCAGCAACATGCTGTAGAATTTCTTGATTTGCGAATGACAGGTAAGAATAATGGAAACATCGAAACATGCACCCACAGAAAAAAAGTATCAGGAAATACAATATTGCATGCAGCAAGTCATCATCCCATGCATACCATTAAGGGCATACCAGTGGGGGAAACCCAACGGGCATATAGAAACTGTAATTCAAAAATAACCCTTCATACTGAAATTAACACAATAAACTCAAGACTTAAAAACAGAGGATATAAAAATTAGATGCTCAGCAGAGCACAAAAAAATTGCAAAATCTAAAAATAGTTTATCTAAAGCTTCCATTCAGAATTTACCCAAAAATCGGCCTACTGCTAATTCAGTTATTACCTTAGCATTACAATACAGTAATCAATTTGAAGATATACGTAAGATTTTCTATCACAATTTAAACACACTAAAAGAAGACACAACCTTGAGAAGATTTCTAGATAACAACTGTAGAGTGGTTGCCAGGAGAGCAATTTCCCTGGGTGATAAACTTTCCCCAAGTGAAATTAATAGTAAGACATCGAATCTCACAGGCACTAACTGGTTATTGTTAGGGCCAGGTGGACGGGCAGACCCAGGAGGTGGATCCACTGGGCCGAACACCTTAATGAAGGCAAGGGGTCCGGTAGCCGGAGCACTACGGGTAGCAGGACAGTCCGTGCAAAAGAGTGGAATGGAGAAGTCCCTGGGACCATGGAGTCACTGATGGTAGTCCGGGTGACGGAGCTCAGGTTCGGAGGCCGAGATGTTGTCAGGCAGAGTCCGGAACTGATGGAGCGAGAGGACGGGTCACCACAGGGATCAGAGATGGTACGGACTGACGGGATGGCAGATAGTCAGCGTTCGGGGTTCGGGAATCGGCAGGACCGGATGGCGAGGCAGGAGCGGCTCTAGAAGAGAGATAGGTAAGTATATCACAGAGACACAAGGAGACCTGACTCCTAGCTTAGGAAACACGAAGAACAGGCCCCGCCCACTTGGACATTAAACCCCTTTATACCCTGTACCTGTGTGTTCAATTTCCTGTCAGTGGACGCTGGCCCTTTAAGAGAGGGTCAATGACCGCGCGCGCACCCTAATGCGCATGCGCGAGGCCCGGGTGCCAGAAGCCAGGGCAGGGAGCGGTGTATAGGAAGCAGGGGAGCCGGCCTGGAGCAGGGCTGCCGACGGGCGCCGGGAGCGGGGACCGGGCCGCTTGGGGACCGCAGGTGATGGAGGCTTGAGACCGTGGAGCGGGGGACGCCTGACAGAGGAGCCGGGGAGCGAAGCAGGGAAGCCGGGGAGCGTGGCAGGTGAGCCGGGGAGCAGAGCAGGGGACCCGGAGAGCGTGACAGTTATCTCTAAAAGGATTCTATCAATGTGCAAGAAAACACTGTAAATTGTGTCTAATAACCCCTAAAAAAACCACATCTTTCAGTAATAATAATGCCAGTAGCAGTTATGTAATTAAAACTTTCATAAATTGTAGGAGTACGTATATAGTTTTTTTGGCAGAATGTACAACTTGTAAACTAAAATATATTGGTAGTACTAAATGGAAATTACACATACGTATAAAAGAACACCTGCATGATATAACACATAAAAAAATATCTAAAGGTATCTCCCAGTTATCAAAACATTTTATAAATAAACATAATGGGAAATTTGATACTTTGCAGGTATATGGTATAGAAAAAATACACAGACCACATAGAGGAGGTAATATAGAAAAAATCTTACGCAAAAGAGAGGTCTGGTGGATATTCAGACTAGGAACCACTTTTCCAGATGGTCTGAATCTCCGCAGAGACCTCATGATTCATTATTAAAAACATATAATAAATAAGCCTCGTCATGCTGTTATATTGTGGTTTATTTATTTTTCCACAATACGTAAATTAACTGTCTACCACTAACGTTGCTAAAATTGACTCAGTGTGTGAGAAGCGCAATCCAATAAATAATGTTTTTTCTTTGGAGTAGGTTCACACTGCTTGCACATGTGCGGTTTATTTTTGTACATGTGCAATCATATTGAGATTTTAATCGTTTCATCTGCAGTATATGGACTTATTCCCAAGTATTGACTTAGTAAGCAACCATTTGCAGCATGGGATTCTGCCTCAAAATGTGGGATTTACAAACTTGATTCACATTACCTGCAGTGTGTGCGACTCCTATGCGGTGCACATGTGCGGCTATGTGGAGAATTTAGCTGTCTTATCCATAGCATATAAATTTCTCCTGTGTGCTGACTATGGAGGTCGCTATCTGCAGGGTGTGATTTTGCTCCTAAAAGTTTATGAGCGTGATTCCCAGTGCTTGCAATATATGTAAATTCATGTGAAACTCATGAACGGGCCGCATCGGGGACTGAACTGCTCTATTCACAGCATGCGATCTGATCTGATAGTGACTTGCTGGATTAGCACTATCTTAATGAGCTCTAATTAGTATGTACAAATGTGTTGCCACACTCTGAGTAAAACAAAAGCAAGGGATATATTATAAATGACAGTTTAATGTAAATACCTGTGAACTAAAATAAAATCAAAGTAGCTTTTGCTTAGTATAAATTACAACTTATATCTCACTTATGCCGACAGTATAAAATCATGAAAATTGGCCTTTCAACAACATAAATTCATTACAATGGAGAATGGAATGTGTACAAAAATGGATGAATTGGGTTTATCTGTATTTAGAGATATTCTTGGAAAAATATGGTTAATTAATGATATATGCATATAAAATGGCATTTAATTTGAAAATATTCATTTCTAATTTAAATTTCATAAAATATAACATAAATGGAAATGGAGGAAAAAAATATAGAAAAATGAATGCATATGCATGCTTGTTTATGCACATGTATATGCACATGCCTTTGTGTATATGTGCATACATATATTGGTGTACCATAATGAGTATTATAGAATATACATTTAAACCCAGTCCAGAAATTTAAAGATATTTCAAGAAATTGATTATTTATTTGTACTATATATAGAAAAAATATATTTTTTATGAAAGCAATATTTTTAACATGTATGTCTGGTGCTCAAGTAATTTAAACACTTGTGTTGTCAATCAGTAATTGTATATAAACCTTGTAGTGCCGCCTTCCCAGCATCATGATTAAGGGTGATTGTTTCACCTGAAACGCGTAGTGGTGTGCTGGTCATGTCATTCGCTGTCTGCATGCTGAAATAAAGACCATGGCTTTCCTCGCCTGAAGAGCTGGATGTTTTTTCTTTCTTTTACTTGCAATATTGGGCTGTGGCAGTGCCTGTCCGTGCTCCAGGGAGAAGCCAGGAGTGAACTCTTACAAGGTGAGCTGATATACACTAATTGTGATATATATACAGTGCCTACAAGTAGTATTCAACCCCCTGCAGATTTAGCAGGTTTACACATTCAGAATTAACTTGGCATTGTGACATTTGGACTGTTGATCAGCCTGGAAGTGTGAAATGCACTGCAGCAAAAAAGAATGTTATTTCTTTTTTTTTTAAATTGTGAAAAGTTTATTCAGAGGGTCATTTGTTATTCAACCCCTCAAACCACCAGAATTCTGTTTGGTTTCCCTAAAGTATTAAGAAGTATTTCAGGCACAAAGAACAATGAGCTTCACATGTTTGGATTAATTATATCTTTTTCCAGCCTTTTCTGACTATTTAAGACCCTCCCCAAACTTGTGAACAGCACTCATACTTGGTCAACATGGGAAAGACAAAGGAGCATTCCAAGGCCATCAGAGAAAAGATCGTGGAGGGTCACAAGGCTGGCAAGGGGTACAAAACCCTTTCCAAGGAGTTGAGCCTACCTGTCTCCACTGTTGGGAGCATCATCCAGAAGTGGAAGGCTTATGGAACTACTGTTAACCTTCCACGGCCTGGACAGCCTTTGAAAGTTTCCACCCGTGCCGAGGCCAGGCTTGTCCGAAGAGTCAAGGCTAACCCAAGGACAACAAGGAAGGAGCTCCGGGAAGATCTCATGGCAGTGGGGACATTGGTTTCAGTCAATACCATAAGTAACGTACTCCACCGCAATGGTCTCCGTTCCAGATGAGCCCATAAGGTACCTTTACTTTCAAAGCGTCATGTCAAGGCTCATCTACAGTTTGCTCATGATCACTTGGAGGACTCTGAGACAGACTGGTTCAAGGTTCTCTGGTCTGATGAGACCAAGATCAAGATCTTTGGTGCCAACCACACACGTGACGTTTGGAGACTGGATGGCACTGCATACGACCCCAAGAATACCATCCCTACAGTCAAGCATGGTGGTGGCAGCATCATGCTGTGGGGCTGTTTCTCAGCCAAGGGGCCTGGCTATCTGGTCCGCATCCATGGGAAGATGGATAGCACGGCCTACCTGGAGATTTTGGCCAAGAACCTCCGCTCCTCCATCAAGGATCTTAAGATGGGTCATCATTTCATCTTCCAACAAGACAACGACCCAAAGCACACAGCCAAGAAAACCAAGGCCTGGTTCAAGAGGGAAAAAATCAAGGTGTTGCAGTGGCCTAGTCCGTCTCCTGACCTTAACCCAATTGAAAACTTGTGGAAGGAGCCCAAGATTAAAGTCCACATGAGACACCCAAAGAACCTAGATAACTTGGAGAAGATCTGCATGTAGGAGTGGGCCAAGATAACTCCAGAGACCTGTGCCAGCCTGATCAGGTCTTATAAAAGACGATTATTAGCTGTAATTGCAAACAAGGGTTATTGCACAAAATATTAAACCTAGGGGTTGAATAATAATTGACCCACACTTTTATGTTGAAAATTTATTAAAATTTAACTGAGCAACATAACTTGTTGGTTTGTAAGATTTATGCATCTGTTAATAAATCCTGCTCTTGTTTGAAGTTTGCAGGCTCTAACTTATTTGCACCTTATCAAACCTGCTAAATCTGCAGGGGGTTGAATACTACTTGTAGGCACTGTATATATATATATATATATATATATATATATATATATAGCTGTGAATTTTTGATTAGGTTATAGTTTTGTTATAATGTCTGTTTTAAACTTGTCAGTAAATGGTTAATATTTTAGAAGCAATTGCACATTATTTACGATTTGTAGAAGAGTGTAAATGACTCTGTTTTGTTAAAATTGATGAAGGGGAGGGACTGTCCCTGAAACGTGTTTTTAATAATCTTGTGGAAATGAAAAGAAAGCAGAGGCGCTGCAATGGGTGAACTTACAATGCTAAGATACTGTGGAGCTCTATGGAAAGGCTCACCTGGTACGATTGTGCTGTTCAGGCACAACACTGGGATAATGCCTGGGGTCCTGACTGCTGCTCCAATCGCGGGTCCCAGCAAGGGGCCAATTTCGATGTATGGTGATAGAACAGAGATATTTGATTTAAAACGGATGCTGTCAAAAGACCACGATGGTTGCTTGAAAACGGATTTCATTTTTAAAACTCACATAGTTTTAAAAACTTGACAATATAAGGTTCACATCACAGGCAAAATGTAACAATCAGTTAACCCATTAATTACCAAGGAAATGCACATAGACTACATCTTAACTCGTTCAATGATTAGATTAATTCTAGGATTTTAAAAAAACACAAGCTAAAATATAGATAATTAACTAATAAAAAAAGAAATTAAAAATACACTGTGTGCAGACTTATTAGGCAAATGAGTATTTTGATCACATGATAATTTTTATACGTGTTGTCCTACTCCAAGCAGTATAGGCTTGAGAGCAACTACCAATTAAGTAAATCAGGTGATGTGCCTCTCTGTAATGAGGAGGGGTGTGGTGTAATGACATCAACACCCTATATAGGGGGTGCTTAAATATTAGTCAACTTCCTTTCTTTTGGCAAAATGGGTCAGAAGAGAAATTTGACAGGCTCTGAAAATACAAAATTGTGAGATGTCTTGCAGAGGGATGCAGCAGTCTTGAAATTGCCAAACTTTTGAAGTGTAATCACCGAACAATCAAGCATTTAATGGCAAATAGCCAACAGGGTCGCAAGAAGCATGTTGGGCAAAAAAGGTGCAAAATAACTGCCCATGAATTGAGGAAAATCAAGCGTGAAGCTGCCAAGATGCCATTTGCCACCAGTTTGGCCATATTTCAGAGCTGCAACGTTACTGGAGTATCCTAAAGCACAAGGTGTGCCATACTCAGGAACATGGCCAAGGTAAGGAAGGCTGAAAAACGAGTGCCATGAGATCTACAGGGAGGGAAAACAGTACACCTCTTGGAACAGTGTCTGGGAGGCTGTGGTGGCTGCTGCACACAATGTTGATTGTAAACAGATCAAGCAACTGGCAGAATCTATGGATGGTAGGCTGTTGAGTGTCATCATAAAGAAAGGTGGCTATATTGGTCACTATTTTTTGGGGGGTTTGTTTTTGCATGTCAGAAATGTTTATTTCTAAATTTTGTGCAGTTATATTGGTTTACCTGGTGAAAATAAACAAGTGAGATGGAAATATACTTGTTTTTTTATTAAGTTGCCTAATAATTCTGCACAGTAATAGTTACCTGCACAAACAGATATCCTCCTAAGATAGCCAAATCTAAAAAAAACCCACTCTGACTTCCAAAAGTATTAAGCTTTGATATTTATCAGTCTTTTGGGTTGATTGAGAACATAGTTGTTGATCAATAATAAAAAAAAATCCCCTAAAATACAACTTGCCTAATAATTCTGCACACGGTGTACAAATTAAAAACAGATAAAATCAAATAATATATTGGATTTTTGCTAGAAGCTCACTACATTAATGGAAGTTAGTTATTGCTTTGTATTTTCCATACATTCATTGAAACCTTCAAGGGATAAAGTAGACAATTTGAAAATCCAATAGGATTCTAGTTTCTGAAATCTATTGTAACATTTATTTGGTATCTGCTCCAAAATTGTTGATCGTAGTCATTCAGGGTTTTTATGGTGAGCATGAAAAAAATGTTTTCACAGACTGTGATTGAGGATTGAGTTTTCATAAACTTCACACACTTGGAAATGGCAGACATTCCTTTACAGCAGGGGTGGGGAACCTCCGGCCCGCGAGCCGCATGCGGCCCGCCATGACCTTTTCTGCGGCCCCCGGGCGGATTCCCGGGGGTGGTAGTGCTCTGGCTGCTGCCGCGGTCTTACCGGCCGCTGACCCTTTAAGTTCCCACATGTGCTGCTTGCGTGCACCAATGAGCTCTCTCGCTGGCAGGTGCCAGCATGCTCAGGACTTTGTGGGCTTGTTTAGCGCTCTGCGCTTCCATCCCAAAACAGTTTCACTGCTTCCAGCATTGTGTGCCCGCTCTCCGGCTCCGTGTGCCTCCCACTTTCCAGCTCCGTGTGCCTCCAGCTTTCCAGCTCCGTGTACCTCCCACTTTCCAGTGCCGTGTGCCTCTCGCTTTCCAGCGCCGTGTGCCTCCCGCTTTCCAGCTCCATGTGCCTCCCACTTTCCAGCGCCGTGTGCCTCCAGCTTTCCAGCTCCGTGTGCCTCCCGCTTTCCAGCTCCTTGTGCCTCCCGCTTTCCAGCTCCATGTGCCTCCCACTTTCCAGCTCTGTGTGCCTTCCGCTTTCCAGCTCCGTGTGCCGCCCGCTTTCCAGCTCCGTGTGCTCGCTCTCCTCCCCTTCTCCAGTGCAGCATTCTCCCTCCAGTTCTGTGTGCAGCCCCCAGTGATGTGTACCACCCCCAGTGCTGTGTACCTCTTAGTAATGTCTTTGCTCTGCAAATGCTGTCCGTGCCCCCCTGTGCCCTCCCTCAGTGATGCCTGTGCCCCCCCTCAGTAATACTTGTTACCCCTCCCATAGTGATGTCTTTTACCCCTCCCATAGTGATGTCTGTTACCCCTCCCTTAGTGATGCCTGTGTCCCCCCTAGTGATGTTTGTGCCCCCCTAGTGATGCCTGTGCCCACTTAGTGATGCCTGTGCCCCCCTAGTGGTGTGTGAAGCCGCCCAGTAGTCTCTGTGTCCCCCCTAGTGATGTGTGTGCCCTCCTGTGATGTATGTGCCTCCTAATGATGCCTGTGCCCCCCTAGTGATGTCTGTAGCTGCCCAGTACTGTCTGTGCCCCCCTAGTGATGCCTGTGGCTGCCCAGTACTGTATGTGCCCCCCTAGTGATGTGTGTGCCCCCAGAGTGATATATGTGCCTCTTAATGATGTCTGTGCCCACCTAGTGATGTCTGTGCCCACCTAGTGATGTCTGTGCCCACCTAGTGATGTATGTGCCACCCTGCAATGCTTATGCCTCCCAGTGACCTATGAATGTCTGTTCCCCAGCCCCTCCTGTCATGTCTATGCCCCCAGCGTTTCCTGTGATGTGTATGATGCTCGGGGCATATACAGCACATTGGAGATGCTGGAGTCATACATATCACAGGAAAGGCTGTGGGCATATATATCACAAGAAGGGCTGGGGGCATATAAATCACAGAAAGGGCTGGGAGCATATACCTCACAGGAAGGACTGGGAGCATATACTTCACAGAAGGGGCTGGGCGCATATACATCACAGGAAGGACATATGATGTATGTGCCCCCAGTGTCTCCTGTGATGTAGGTGTCTCCTGTGATGTATATACAGCAGTCACAGCGTCTCCTATGTGATTTGTATATACAGCAGTTCTAGCGTCTCCTATGTGATGTATATACAGCAGTTCCAGCATCTCCTATGTAATGTATATACAGCAGTTCCAGCGTCTCCTATGTGATGTATATGCCAACAGCCCCTTCAGTCATGTATGTGTCTCTTGTGATTTATATACACCAGTCCCTGCGTGTGTTATGTGATGTATATGGTCTACCAATCTCATTATCACAAAGAGTTGACTGCGCTTCAGACCTTGACAAATCTGGAAAAGCAGTTGTGGAACAGCATAAGTATCGCCGAACATCACAGCCGCACCAAACAGAAGCCGCTCAAGCTACCACAATAGGGGTGAGTTAATTGTTTGACCAAATATAGTCGGTTCATTTTCACATTGATTATTTTGTGCGGCCCCCGAAGGTTGGCAGAGATTTCTAAATGGCCCCCGGCAGAAAAAAGGTTCCCCACCCCTGCTTTACAGCAGCACCCATTTGGCAATGGAAATTGTTCACACTTATCTATGTTTTAAATAAAGTTGCTTTGTTTTTGACACTTCTTGTTATTTGTCTTCGGCAAAACTTTATTGATACAGCCATGTGTGGTTTACATGCGTTTTTAGTGCATTTCCACAGCACAAATGCACTTAGGCCGGGTACACATATCCGGCTTTTCGCCGGTTTGCCGGATTCGGCGCATGCCAGTACAGTATGATACAGTACAGTGGCAGCGCCGCAACTTCCGGGTCACATGCTCCGGTCACATGACAGCTTGTGACTGGCGCTTGTTGCGCTGCCAGTGTACTGTATACACTGTACTAGCGTGTGCCGCATCCGTCAAACCGGCGAAAAGCCGGATATGTATACCCGGCCTTATAATGCATTTTTGTTTTTTACCTCCAGATTTTCCACATCCAATGCAATTTTGTGTGGGAAAACCATCACATAAATCTCAATGTAATCACAAGAGAAATGAACATGTTACAGATTTCAAACACACAGGCAGATCAGTTCACACTGTGCAGAAAAAATAGCACAGTAGGCATGAGATTTCTACAAATTCCATCAACTTTGATGGAACTGTAAGGCGCTGTACTTTTTTTGAACAGCAAAAATCAAACACTCATTGTGGGAAGTTAACCTTGTTCATGCCAGTTTTGATGAGAGGGTATGCTTGAGTCAGACGCTCCTGAATATGAAGAGGTGCATGCCTGTTCATGAATCAGCAGTGTCTGATGCCAGAAGTCTTGATCCATTCAGGTACGGGGGTGAGATTTCTTGCTTATGGAAAGCCACAGCTAATCATAATTTAGTTAAGGTGTGGTGTCCCACCCCCTCCGCACCCCAGCTGTGTCTATTTTGTTGGATCTGGGAGAGACTAGCAAGAAAGCGCCAAAAGTCGCAAAGTTTAGGTGCCACGCCAAGTTGTGCTTAAATTTTGCGACTTTTTAAAGCTTTGATGAATTGGGCCCACAGACTATTGTCCAACACCATGAGCTAAAAAATGGGCCAGAATTGTGGCACACCTTACTGGCACAAAGAAAGCCAACCAAAAAATGTAAACGTACCCTAGACTGTGTAAAAACATACTAGATTTATAAATTCCCATAAACCAAAATCATAAAATCTGTCTAAAATGAAGCCATTGAGGTTTAGATAGTCAGTTTTCAAAAATCTGTCATGTCATGCCAAAAACACATATAAGAAGTGTGGTGCAATTAATGAAAGCACATTTAGCATGATAAACAGGCCTCAATGTGCTTTGTAGACTTTTTACATGTGTTTCTCTGTAATTTCTCTGAACAACTTGTAGGGTTTTGAATCTTCATAAATAGCTTTCCCTAAAAAGCAAATACATTTGTGCTCAAATGTTTGCATACTCCAGCAGATGTTTTTTGCTTCCTTGGTCTTTTTTCAGAGAATATGAATGAAACTTTTTTGTCACTCATGGTTAGTGGTTGGGTGAAGCCATTTATTGTAAAACTACTGTGTATTCTCTTTTTAAATCATAACGACAACCAAAACCATCCAAATGACCCTGATCAAAAGTTCACATACACCAGTTCTTAATACCGTGTATTGCCCCATCTAACATCAATGATCAATGACAGCTTGAAGTCTTTTGTGGTAGCTGTGGATGAGGATCTTTATTTTCTCAGATGGTAAAGCTGCCCATTCTTCTTGGCAAAAAGCCTCCAGTTCCTTTAAACTCCTGGGCTTTCTTGCATGAACTACACACTTGAGTTCTCCCCACTGTGGCTCAATGATATTGAGGTCAGGAGACTGAGATAGCCACTCCAGAACTTTGTTCTGCTGTAGCTAATGACAGGTCGACTTGGCTTTGTGTTTTGGATCGTTGTTATGTTAGAACGTCCAAGTACATCCCATGCGCAGCTTCCAGGCTGATGACTGCAAATTTGCCTCCAGTATTTGATATCTTGCTGCATTCATCTTTCCTTCAACTTTGAACAAGTTTCCTGTGCCTTTGTAGCTCACACATCCCCACATCATCAGTGATCCACCTCCGTGCTTTATAGTAGGAATGGTGTTCCTTTCATCATAGGCCTTGTTGACACCTCTCCTAATGTAACGTTTATGGTTATAGCCAAAAAGTTCGATTTTGGTCTCATCACTCCAAATTATCTTGTTCCAGAAGTTTGGAGGCTTGTCTCTGCTGCTTGGCATATTGTAGGCAAGATACTTTGAGGCATTTGCGCAGTAATGACTTTTTTCTGGCGCCTTGAACATGCAGTCCATTTTTCTTCAAGTGCCTCCTTATTGTGCATCTTGAAACGGCCACACCGCTAGTTTTCAGTGAGTCTTGTGTTTCAGCTGATGTTATTTATGGGTTTTTCTTTGCATCCCAAAAATTTTCATGGCAGATGTGGCCGACATTTTTGTTAGTCTACCTGATCTTGGTTTAGTTTTTACAGTGCCCCTGATTTTCCATTTGTTAATCACAGTTTGAACACTGCTGACTGACATTAAATTCCTTGGATATATTTTTGTATCCCTTTCCTGTTTTATACAGTTCAACTATCTTTTCCTATAGGTCCATTGACAATTGCTTTCCCCATGACTCACAATCCAAAAACGTCAGTGGCTGGATGAAAGAGTTTGTCTGGATCCTAGAAACTCATTCAGCTTTTATACAAACACACTTATTACAAGCAAACAGGTCATAGGTGAGGACCTTTATTAGCCATTCAAACCCATTTGTGTCAATTTCTGTGCATGTTATCAGGCCAAAATCACCAGGGTATGTAAAGTTTTGATCAGGGTCATTTGGATGTTTTTGGTTGTCATTATGATTTAAAAAGAGAAAACACAGTAGTTTGACAATAACAAAAAGTGAGTGGAAAGAGTGGGAAAAAAGTTTTTGTATTATCATTGATATTCTCTGAAAAATGGCCAAGAAAGAAAAAAAAAAATTCTGCCAGGGAATGTAAACTTTTGAGCACAACTGTATAAAACATGTACAACAGAGACAATGGACAGTGCTCAAAGTGGTTATACCCTTAATTTTAGCAAATAGTAGTGGTCTTAATTTGAGACATAATTGTAATATCCTAGACCGCAATGGAAGTCTGTCTAAGGGCCGCCATCTACCATGTGGCTTTTATGTTACCAGAGTGGCAGAGGGATAGCTCAATCATCAGGGTTGATGGGTGGTTGCTATCTCTTTTCTCTTTTCCAGTGAAAATGTATGTATGTAAAGCCTAAGACTTAGCAGCAGCTCCTCGTAGCTATGTCCTTGCTCTCAGGACTTTGACCTTCATTAATGAAAAATTTTGCTATGCTTCTGCAACACATCGAAAGTTTTTTGGATGACAATATCTTTTTAAGAACTATATTTATTGATACTTTTATGGTTTTAGTTGGACTATTGCCTATAGGAAACAATAAGGCTGTTCAGATAATTAATCCATGGGTACTGCAGGTAACTCTGTGACAAATTTACCGCTTTAGAATTATAATTTCTGGATATGTACAATATAATTGTCACTTTATCTAACCATTTCTATTATCTCTAGCTATCAGACTGGAATCACAGTGGAGAGGAGCTATGGCTCGCAAGGCTGCCAAGAAGCGGGCATGGGCTGCCCAAGTAATACGAAAGTAAGAAACTGCATGATTGTATATTGTGTGTTGTTGAATTTATCAAAGAGCTGGCATAAAACTGGAGATGAGCAGATTGATTCACCATCACGATGGATCAACTTTAAGTTGAATTTCATAAAATTTGCAGTTTCACCACAAGACTGCACCTTGTGGCACAAAAACATGGTGCCTAAGGGTCAGTAAGGTTTTCTCTCTTCTGCAGAGTGTTAATTCTTATGGTCAGCTTGGACCTCTCCCTTCTGTAGAGTGCAAGCTCTTATGGTCAGTGAGGTTCTTTTTCGGCCTCTTCTCGTCCCCATGTGCATTTTATGAACAATTACAGGCTTTACAGTATTGAAATTTGTGCAAATTTATTCACTGAAAATAAAAAGAATGTCAAAACTCTGGCAAATAAAAAAATTCAAATGATTCGCTCATCTGTAATAAAACGTGGTATTTTATTGGGGCTTCTACTACTGGACAACCCCTTATTAATTGGCCCAGAGAAAATAGAAAAAAAAGTAATACTTACATCAAAGATCGGCGCCACTGGTCTTTTTGCAGCACAGGGAAAGTGATCGTCTCATGAATACAGAGGCCAGCACTTTTATTAGTCAAACTGCCATAATGTTTTGAGCAGTTTTACTTAAAGGGAACGTGTAACCGTTTTTTCGGCCTATAAGCTGTGGCAACCACCAGTGGGCTCTTATATACAGCATTCTAACATGCTGTATATAAGAGCCCAGGTCGCTGTGTACAACATAAAAAAACACTTTATAATACTCACCTAAACTGGTCGCTGCGGTGGATGTGGCTCAGATGGGCGTCTTCGTCATCCGATGCCGGCATCGCCTCTTTCGGCCATCTTCGTCCTCCTTCTGAAGCCTGTGTGCATGACGCGTCTACGTCATACACATTCGCCGGTCCCGCGCATACGCACTACAATACTTTCATCTGCACTGCTCAGGGCAGATCAAAGTGCGCCTGCTCAGGACCTGAATGATGGCGAGTGTGTATGACGTTGGATGCGTCATGCACCGTGGCTTCAGTAGGACGACAGAGGTGGCGACAAAGATGGCCGAAACAGGCAGCGCAGGCACCGGAGGACGAAGACGCCCATGTAAGCCACATACACTGCAGCGACCGGTTTAGGTGAGTATTATAAAGTGTTTTTTATGTTGTACACAGCGGCCTGGGCTCTTATATACAGCATGTTAGAATGCGGTATATAAGAGCCCACTGGTGGTTGCGGCAGCTTATTGGCCGAAAAACCGGTGACAGGTTCCCTTTAATAGGATAGAAGACCTGTACCTATAATATCTTGCCCTTAAATATGGCAGCATATTGAGGTTAAAATTCTGTTTTAAACCAATTTGTAACGGCATGCATCAGCTTCATGCAACATAGTAAACTTTCTAAATAGACATTTTCTTAATTTTTAGATTCATAAGTGGCTTCATAAACCGTAATAAAAAGTCAAGTGATAAAAATAAAAATTTCATTTGTATGATGCATTACAACTACCTTGTGAAACTGAAGGACCACGTGCCTAAAAATGTCCTTGACAAGACATGGTTACAACCACCAAATGCTATGACAAAGGTAAGAAAAAAAAATTATAAAAATATAGACATATTCTTAAGATGAGCCTTCAGGGGTGGGAAACCTCTTTTCTGCCAAAGGCCATATGTTTTTTTTATAATGTCATTTGGGGGCAATATAAAACTATGAACTAGAATTCACTCTAATGTGATGGCTAGAGCTACTTCTCTTCGGTGAGACATATAAGGTTAAGTGGTATTGATGATGTTGCTATTTGCAACTACTTTTCCAGGTTTGCATTAGTCATTGTAGAGCGCAGTCAACTCTTCGCGATACGTTTTGTAAGAACTCACAGCATATTAAACTGCATATCTCCTCAAAGTGGGAAATTCACTATTGCTTATGTCACATTTATAGAATTCAACAGTGGGGTGTCTGCAGTATATACATCACATAGGAGACTCTGAGACTGCTGTATACATCACATAAGATACACTAAGACTGCTATATATACACATCACATAGGAGACCCCAAGGCTGCTGTATATATATCACATAGGAGACACCAATATTGCTGTATATACATCCCATAGGAGACACCAAGACTACTGTATATAAATCACATAGGAAACTTTGAGACTGCTGTATAAACATCACATAAGAAATACTAATGCTGCTGTATATACTGTACATTACATAGAAGACACTGGGGCTGGAGCCTATACATCACATGGGTTACACTGGGGTTGGAGCATATACATCACATAGGAGACACTGGGACTAGATTTTATACAGTATATAGGAGACGCTGTGGATCGAGCATATACATGACAATTGAGATGCTGGGGCTGCAGCATATATATCACATAGGAGACACGGGCTTGTGAACATATATCATATAAGAGACACTGGGGCTTATACATCATATAGTCAATACTGGACTGGAGCATATACATCATATTGGAGACACTGGGGCTGCATCATTTACTTGACACTGGAGACAGACACTGGAGTATACACTGATGAGCATAAGGGTAACAATGTTTTGAACTTTTGATTTTGAAGCTCAATATCTCATCATCCACTACAGCTTCGAACATGAGACTACCTTCATTTTATAGATAAACATCTTGGCTATCTCATACATGAATTTTACGTGGAACTATTTAGCATATGATTAGTTATGCAGATTCTTGTCATGTCAATGCATTGTTAGTGTTTTGCTCCTGGTGGTAGAAAAATATTTTTCTTCCTGTGTACTACAAATTACAACCTGTTCTCACATTCCTGAATAGCTCAATGTGTTATTCCCAAGCAAAAGGTCACTGGTTCGAATAGAGGAGATGCTATGAAGAAGATTTTCCAAGAAAAAATAAACAACCTCCTCCAGCTCATCGACAGCAGTCCCACAGCCAAGAAAATTGCCAAGCGGCATCATGTGAGTTCCATGACAGTTCGAAGAATACAAAATGATATTTATCCATCCATTCAAAAGTCAAGTGGTGGACGTGCAGACAAAATATTGGAGTCATCAAGTCGTCTAATTACAAGGTGTATCAGTTCTGGCATGACAAACAGCAGTTCAAAACACTATTACCCTTTTTCTCGTCAGTGTATAGATCACATTGGATACACTCAAGCTGGGGCATATACATCACATAGGAGACACTGGGGCTTATATATCACATAGAAGACGCTGGATTTCTCTTAATCAGTGCGACGGGAGGGCAGAACGCATCAACTTCGCCAATATAGTACATCCTGTTGCTGGCATTGGGCGATTCCCCACCCATTCTTTAGAGAGTCGATGAAAAAAGTTATTTCAAGGACATGCTGCACACAGCAAACAGCTATATGAAACATGGACCACAGGGACTGTAAAATAGGTGACAATTAATATGTAGACTCCTTTGTGTTATACAGGGCACCTCATTTTAAAAAAAAAAAATAACAGCATAGGGAAACTGAACTCAAAAAAGGAGTTTTTTGATCTTATAAAGTGATGGCTTATTTCTTTTACGACTGAGCCCTTCCACTCACAGGGGATGAACAAACCTCGAGTGTCCTTAACTGCACACTAAACTATAAACCAAGTGTAATACAAAACACCAATAAATATAAAAGAAGTTAACACAGGCAGAGGGAGAGACACAGGGCTAAAGACGTGTCCACACAGTTGTCCAAGGAAGTCAGAGGAAAATGAAAGAAACCCAGAGACTTATGGAATAAGTGGAACCCTTCCAAATCTTAAATTAAACATAAATGAACCGTAGGGAAAATCAAGTGAGATTATCCAAACATCCATCAACCTTGGAACATAGCCAGCACTGAAGGCATGTGCATGGTGAGTATAAATACCCCCTCCAAAAATATGATAGGGCAAACAAAACAGTGAAATGAACACACCTGAATAGAAATAAAACAGAAAGTCAAAGCAAAGAAAGGAAAGACAAGAATATTAACAGCAGTTTGACCGAGACTAAACTGGCTGTGGTCCAACAGAGTTAAGGGCACTTTACACGCTGCGATATCGCTATCGATATTGCTAGCGAGCGTATCCGGTTGTGCGTCACGGGCAAATTGCTGCCCGTGGCGCACAACATCGCTTACACCCTTCACAGGAACTTACCTTCCCTGCAACGTCGTTGTGGCCGGCGAACCGCCTGCCTTCTAAGGGGGCGGTTCGTGCGGCGTCACAGCAACGTCACACGGCAGCCGTCCAATAGAAGCGGAGGGGCGGAGATGAGCAGTTGGAACATGCCGCCCACCTCCTTCCTTCCTCATTGCCGTCGTTCCTGCGGTGTCACACATAGCGTGTGTGATGCCGCAGGAACGACGAACAACCAGCGGCATGCACCACCAATGATATGAAAAGGAGCGACGTGTCAACGATCAACGATTTTTGACGTTTTTGCAATCGTTGATCGTCGCTCCTGTCACACGCAGCGATGTTGCTAACGACGCTGTGCATCACAAACA
Organism: Anomaloglossus baeobatrachus; assembly: GCF_048569485.1. Lineage (NCBI taxonomy): Eukaryota > Metazoa > Chordata > Amphibia > Anura > Aromobatidae > Anomaloglossus > Anomaloglossus baeobatrachus. Next base: position 668,750,040 of record NC_134353.1, read on the forward strand.
CCGTGCCCCTGACAATATATCGTTAGCGATGTCGCAGCATGTAAAGCACCCTTTAGACATTGACCACACAACGAGAGGTCACCCATCAAGCCCTAGAGTTGAGCCATGACAATTTCTAAGATATGCGCTGAATTCTCCTGTCCATATGGATGATTGGAACTCTGCTGTGCTGGGAAAAAATTGGAGGAAATTGTAATGCTGTGTCTCCTTTTAGCTCAGAGTTTGTGGAGGGTCCCAGGAACTTATCATTACCTATCAAATATCATCACTTGTTTAAGATGGATACTCCTTTATGTCATAAGGGGAAAAAAATGTTTTTTTTATTATTGTTATTTCCAAAATACTTTTGGTGAAAGTTTTCCTTCTTTGCTACAGACCTCAGAATTACTGCATAAAATTTGCATGAGAAACTTGGTGCGGAAATACTGCAGATCAATTACTCCTCAAAGGACAGAACAGGTGAGATTACGAGACCTGGGGTAGATATACAGCCTGTACTCTTCAGCTGCACAAGGGCTCAAGGAGGGAGGAGGACCACTCCAACCATAGGGTGGCTTGTCTATCTGTCTACCATAGTATTCCTTTTTCTCCTGCCCTGCCAACTGTCCCAGATTCAGCTGGACCGATTTGAGGGGTCGATCCCTTTGTCCCAGCACGTCGGGGCTTTGTCCCGACTTGCTAACTCTTTTCGCTTGCTCTGTAGCCTCTCTGATCTCCCTGAGAATTGAACTTACAACCTCTATGTTTGCAGGCATCAGCTCTAACTAAAAGCCACAGAGCTAAGATTATAGGAGAATTTGGTATACTTGAGGTATATTCCAGTCAGTGAAACCGGTACATCTGTACATAGCAGTGTATTTCTATGTCCCTGTATTCTAGAAGTAAAGAAAGTCAGATTTTTTTGTTCTTATAAAATTACAAAAAAAATAAAATAATTTAAAAAATGTAATTTTTTGTTTAATTGCAAAAATCTAACTTTTTGCAAGTCTCCATGGGTCTTGAATCCACAACCTCTATAATTGCAAGGAAGAGCTAAGGCCATGAAATATAGTCTCCAGTGGCATCACTGGGAAAATGGTGTATCTGCATTTCAAGCTCTGACTTCACAGGCAGATTATAATGGAACATAGAGATACATTGTATATATCATTATTTTTGTATGTTCCTGTATTCTAGACAGAGAATAAAAGTCATTTTTTTCTTCCTATAAAATTACTAAAAAATAATAATTACACTAATGACATTGCGATTTTTTTTAAAAATTAATAAACATCACAAATCAGCAAATAACATGGACATTGTCTGTATTTCTGTAATCATAATGACCCTCACAACACAGTGATCAAACTATTCATGGTGATTGGTACATGGTGTAAATAAAAGAAGATGTGATTTGATTATTTGTTTTCATTAAAGTGAACCTGTTAGGTCCACCTATACACCCAGAACCACGAGCAGTTCTGGGTGCATACATGTATTTCTAGTCCCTAACTAACAGTCCCTGTATCTAGTAGCATAGATAAAGAGATCTTTAGAAAAAGTATTTCTAAAGATCCTTTATGATATGCTAATGAGGCCAGGGACTAGTCGCAAGGGCGATAGTTCTTGTGCTCATTCCGCACTCTTAGCATGTAAGCACGCCCACAGTGGCATGAGAAAATGATATTTAATGCCCATTGCCCAGCGTCATCACTGGTGACACAAGTACCTGCGTCTGTTGTTACCGCCTCAGAACGCCAGGCTTAGGGTCAATGCGCATGATCAGAAGTCCCGGTACTTCCGGTCATGCGCACTAGACCTCTCTGAGGCCAGGACACATACATCTGACTTCATAGTGCATATGATCGGAAGTGCTCCTATTACTGCCTTTAGCTATGTCGCTAACTTTATTACATTTACTGACCTAAATTACTCTGGATGTAATACCAAACCACCTCAGTGACCTAGATTATGAGGGATATAACCACTTTAATATCCTAATACACCAGGAATGTAAGCTATGAACCCAAGAGCGGAAATAGACAGAAAAGTGCCCCTGTGCAAGAATAAGATGTGGGCCTTTTACAGTCCAATAGCTCATCATAATTAGAGATGAGCGAACCGGTTGCGGTTCGGCTCGAGGTCGGTTTGCCGAACGGGGGTCCCGTTCGAGTTCGGTTCGTCGAACGTTCGACGAACCGAACTCGAGCCAATAGGCTATAATGGGAGGCAATCACAATCACATAAAAATGCATTATAAATGTACACAAACAGTTAATAAACATTGCCATAACACTTACCGGTCCTCGCGATCCCTTCTGCACTCTGTCTCCTGCCGCTATTCCATCCGATGATCGCTGAATCCTCCCGGTGACGGCACTGCCAGCAGAGAAGCAGGACCTATCGTGACGTCAAAATAGCCATGTGACCAGTCACGTGGCTATTATCTCATTGGCTACAGACTGGTCACATGACTATGACGCGTCATGTAGGACCTGCGAGTGCATCTCTCCGGTACACGGTGCACATATGTGTATCGCCGTGTACCGGCGACATGCTCTAGCACACGGTCGACTCCCCGTTCCGTTAGGGACCGGCTGACACAGCCGGTCATTAACGGAGATCACCGTTGCCATAGCAACGCAGTTAGCGGTGACGTCACCGCTAACCGCAGCTCCGAGAGCACCGTTGCTATGGTAACGCGTCTGTCAGCGCTACCGCTGTTACCGCTGACAGCCAGCACTGATCACTCACGGAGTGAAGGCTGCACGCTGCTTCCCGATTGTAGTGAGGACTGTAGTGAGGATGAGGTTCCCCAGCCCCAAGTGATGAGCTGGTGAACCTTATCATCACTACAATCGTCACTACTACTACACTAGAAAGAAAGAAGACAGAAGAGCAGGATCGTGGAGGGCTGACAGGGGGTAATAAAGATGGAGTCTCTAATGTGTCTGTGTATTTATTTCTATTAAAGTATTTTTTCTCTGTGTGGTGTCTTTTTTTAACCCTTTATTGTAGATTCTTAATGGCCAGGTCAAACGTGCCTGACATTAAGAATCTCTGGCTTAATACTGGCTAGTAAAACAAAGCCAGTATTAACTCATGATTACCCAACAAGCCACCCGGCTCCAGGGCTGTTGGAAGAGTTGAATACAGCGCCAGATGATGGCGCTTCTATGAGAGCGCCATTTTCTGGGACGGCTGCGGACTGAAATCCGCAGCAGAGGCGCCAAGAAACCTCGGGCTAACCTGTGCTGCGGATTCCAATCCCCAGCTGCCTAGTTGTACCCGGCTGGACACAAAAATGAGGCGAAGCCCACGTCATTTGTTTTTTAATTATTTCATGAAATAAGTGAAATAATTAAAAAAAAATGGGCTTCCCTATATTTTTGGTTCCCAGCCGGGTACAAATAGGCAACTGGGGGTTGGGGGCAGCCCGTGGCTGCCTGCTGTACCTGGCTAGCATACAAAAATATGGCGAAGCCCACGTCATTTTTTTGGTGGGCAAAAAACTTCTGCATACAGTCCTGGATGGAGTATGCTGAGCCTTGTAGTTCTGCAGCTGCTGTCTGCTCTCCATACAGACAGCTTCGCCCCATTTTTGTGTCCAGCCAGGTACAACTAGGCAGCTGGGGATTGGAATCCGCAGCACAGGTTGGCCTGAGCTTTCTGGGCCCCACTGCTGCGAATTGCAGTCTGCAGCCGCCTCAGAAAATGGCACTTTCATAGAAGCGCCATCTTCTGGCGCTGTATCCAACTCTTCCAGCACCTGCCTGCTATACCTGGCTAGCATACAAAAATATGGCAAAGCTCACGTCCTTTTTTTTGTAGTTTTTTGGCAAAAAAAATAAAAAATGCTTCCCTGGATTTTCCATTGCCAGTGAAGGTAACACCAAGCAGTGGGGGTTAGCAGCCAGTAGCTGCTTGGATTACCCTTAGCTAGCAATACAAAAAATGCAGCGGGAGCCCATATATATATTTTTTTTTAATTATTTTATAAATATTAATAATTACACAATAAAAGTAGGGCCCCCCCCAAATTGGATCACCAGCCAAGGTAAAGCGGACAGCTGTGGTCTGGTATTCTCAGGGTGGGAAGGTCCATAGTTATTGGGCCTTCACAGTCTAAAAATAGCAGGCCGCAGGCACCCCAGACGTGGCACATCCACTAGATGCACCAATCCTGGCGCTTCACCCCAGCTCATCCCGTGCCCTGGTGCAGTGGCAAACGGGGTAATAAATCGGGTTGATACTAGCTGTAAAGTCACCTGAGATCAAGCCCAGCAGTTTGTGATGTCATGGCGTCTATTAGATACCCAACATCATAAACTGTCAGTACTAACAAAAAAAAAAAAAAATCGACAAAAGAAATTTATTTGAAAAAACAGTCCCCAAAACATTTCCTCTTTCACCAATTTATTGTAAGAAAAAAAATAAAGGGGTCCCACGACGACTCTGGACCGTCTAGAATATGGGGGGGAGACACTCAGGGAACGTATCCCCCATTTTCTAGGAGTGCGGACCCTTCATGTGAGGAGTGTGGGTGCAATGAATCTGCACTCACTCTCCCCGGGTCCACAGCAGCAGAGTCCATGTCGTAATGGTTGCTACCAAAGCTGCAATGCCCTGCTCATGAGGTAAGGGCATGCCTAATCAGGAGAACTACTGTAGAGGAAGCTCTGCTCACTGGTATATAGGTGCTCAGAGGTAATAATAGATAGTAACCTCGGCACTCTAAATCTCCCAGACTAAGTCAGTAAGTCACAACGGATAGTAATGCAAAATCACTCTTTATTGGTCCGTATTAAGAAAATTTTTTTTTCATAAGCATATATGTTTTTGTCCAAAACAAGTTACAAATGACGTTTCGGCCTCAGCCTTCGTCAGATTGGACTTATCTTCTTGTAATCATGAAAAATGACAATAATCAGTATCACATAAGAGTGAGAGAACAATAACATAAACTCGAACAATGTAGTGGTACAATTGGGATGCAGCAAAAAAATTGCAACACAGCAAGAAATGAAACACATGATACAAATGTCATAATACAGTACAAGGACAATATAGTAATGACAAATATGGGGTCAGAGTAGGCTTAGACAGCTCTGGTACGAAAGAGATGTCAATCATAAAGTAACATGTGCAGTAGGTGTAGAGCTACAGTATGCATGGCAGAGCTAATGGGTAGACTGACCATAGAAAAAGAACAGAGAAAAAGTGGAGAAAAAGTGGAGAAAAAGTGGAGAAAAAAATGGAGAAAAAGTGGAGAAAAAGTGGAGAAAAAAATGGAGAAAAAGTGGAGAAAAAGTGGAGAAAAAGTGGAGAAAAAGTGGAGAAAAAATAGAGAAAAAAATGGAGAAAAAGTGGAGAAAAAGTGAAGAAAAAGTGGAGAAAAAGTGGAGAAAAAGTGGAGAAAAAAATGGAGAAAAAGTGGAGAAAAAATGGAGAAAAAGTGGAGAAAAAGTGAAGAAAAAGTGGAGAAAAAGTGGAGAATAAGTGGAGAATAAGTGGAGAAAAAGTGGAGAAAAAGTGGAGAAAAAGTGGAGAAAAAGTGGAGAAAAAGTGGAGAAAAAGTGGAGAAAAAGTGGAGAAAAAGTGGAGAAAAAGTGGAGAAAAAGTGGAGAAAAAGTGGAGAAAAAGTGGAGAAAAAGTGGAGAAAAAGTGGAGAAAAAGTGGAGAAAAAAATGGAGAAAAAGTGGAGAAAAAGTGGAGAAAAAAATGGAGAAAAAGTGGAGAAAAAGTGGAGAAAAAGTGGAGAAAAAAATGGAGAAAAAGTGGAGAAAAAATGGAGAAAAAGTGGAGAAAAAATGGAGAAAAAGTGGAGAAAAAGTGGAGAAAAAGTGGAGAAAAAAATGGAGAAAAAGTGGAGAAAAAATGGAGAAAAAGTGGAGAAAAAGTGGAGAAAAAGTGGAGAAAAAGTGGAGAAAAAGTGGAGAAAAAAATGGAGAAAAAGTGGAGAAAAAATGGAGAAAAAGTGGAGAAAAAGTGGAGAAAAAGTGGAGAAAAAGTGGAGAAAAAAGTGGAGAAAAAGTGGAGAAAAAGTGGAGAAAAAGTGGAGAAAAAAATGGAGAAAAAAATGGAGAAAAAGTGGAGAAAAAAATGGAGAAAAAGTGGAGAAAAAGTGGAGAAAAAATGGAGAAAAAAATGGAGAAAAACTGGAGAAAAAAATGGAGAAAAAGTAGAGAAAAAGTAGAGAAAAAGTCGAGAAAAAGTGGAGAAAAAAGTGGAGAAAAAAGTGGAGAAAAAGTGGAGAAAAAGTGGAGAAAAAGTGGAGAAAAAGTGGAGAAAAAGTGGAGAAAAAGTGGAGAAAAAGTGGAGAAAAAGTGGAGAAAAAAAATGGAGAAAAAGTGGAGAAAAAGTGGAGAAAAAAGTGGAGAAAAAAGTGGAGAAAAAAGTGGAGAAAAAAGTGGAGAAAAAAGTGGAGAAAAAAATGGAGAAAAAGTGGAGAAAAAGTGGAGAAAAAGTGGAGAAAAAGTGGAGAAAAAGTGGAGAAAAAAAATGGAGAAAAAGTGGAGAAAAAGTGGAGAAAAAGTGGAGAAAAAAGTGGAGAAAAAAGTGGAGAAAAAGTGGAGAAAAAGTGGAGAAAAAAAAGAGAATAAGTCGAGAAAAAGTCGAGAAAAAGTGGAGAAAAAGTGGAGAAAAAGTGAAGAAAAAGGAGAAAAAGTGGAGAAAAAGTGGAGAAAAAGTGGAGAAAAAGTGAAGAAAAAGTGGGAAAAAGTGGATATAAAGTGGATATAAAGTGGAGAAAAAGTGGAGAAAAAGTGGAGAAAAAGTGGAGAAAAAGTGGAGAAAAAGTGGAGAAAAAGTGGAGAAAAAGTGGAGAAAAAGTGGAGAAAAAGTGAAGAAAAAGTGGAGAAAAAGTGGAGAAAAAGTGGAGAAAAAGTGGAGAAAAAGTGGAAAAAAAGTGGAGAAAAAAGTGGAGAAAAAGTGGAGAAAAAAATGGAGAAAAAAGTGGAGAAAAAATGGAGAAAAAAATGGAGAAAAAGTGGAGAAAAAGTGGAGAAAAAAAATGGAGAAAAAGTGGAGAAAAAGTGAAGAAAAAGTGGAGAAAAAGTGGAGAAAAAATGGAGAAAAAGTGGAGAAAAAGTGGAGAAAAAGTGGAGAAAAAGTGAAGAAAAAGTGAAGAAAAAGGGGAGAAAAAGTGGAGAAAAAGTGGAGAAAAAGTGGAGAAAAAGTGGAGAAAAAGTGGAGAAAAAGTGGAGAAAAAGTGGAGAAAAAGTGGAGAAAAAAGTGGAGAAAAAAGTGGAGAAAAAAGTGGAGAAAAAAGTGGAGAAAAAAGTGGAGAAAAAAGTGGAGAAAAAAGTGGAGAAAAAAGTGGAGAAAAAGTGGAAAAAAAGTGGAGAAAAAAATGGAGAAAAAGTGGAGAAAAAGTGGAGAAAAAGTGGAGAAAAAGTGGAGAAAAAAATGGAGAAAAAGTGGAGAAAAAGTGGAGAAAAAGTGGAGAAAAAGTGGAGAAAAAGTGGAGAAAAAGTGGAGAAAAAAATGGAGAAAAAGTGGAGAAAAAGTGGAGAAAAAGTGGAGAAAAAGTGGAGAAAAAATGGAGAAAAAAATGGAGAAAAAGTGGAGAAAAAGTGGAGAAAAAGTGGAGAAAAAGTGAAGAAAAAGTGGGAAAAAGTGGAGAAAAAGTGGAGAAAAAAGTGGAGAAAAAAGTGGAGAAAAAGTGGAGAAAAAGTGGAGAAAAAAAAGAGAATAAGTCGAGAAAAAGTCGAGAAAAAGTGGAGAAAAAGTGGAGAAAAAGTGAAGAAAAAGGAGAAAAAGTGGAGAAATAGTGGAGAAAAAGTGGAGAAAAAGTGAAGAAAAAGTGGGAAAAAGTGGATATAAAGTGGAGAAAAAGTGGAGAAAAAGTGGAGAAAAAGTGGAGAAAAAAATGGAGAAAAAGTGGAGAAAAAGTGGAGAAAAAGTGAAGAAAAAGTGGAGAAAAAGTGGAGAAAAAGTGGAAAAAAAGTGGAGAAAAAAGTGGAGAAAAAGTGGAGAAAAAAATGGAGAAAAAAGTGGAGAAAAAATGGAGAAAAAAATGGAGAAAAAGTGGAGAAAAAGTGGAGAAAAAATGGAGAAAAAGTGGAGAAAAAATGGAGAAAAAGTGGAGAAAAAGTGGAGAAAAAGTGGAGAAAAAGTGGAGAAAAAGTGAAGAAAAAGTGGGAAAAAGTGGAGAAAAAGTGGAGAAAAAGTGGAGAAAAAAGTGGAGAAAAAGTGGAGAAAAAAAGGAGAATAAGTCGAGAAAAAGTGGAGAAAAAGTGGAGAAAAAGTGAAGAAAAAGGAGAAAAAGTGGAGAAAAAGTGGAGAAAAAGTGGAGAAAAAGTGAAGAAAAAGTGGGAAAAAGTGGATATAAAGTGGGAAAAAGTGGAGAAAAAGTGGAGAAAAAGTGGAGAAAAAAGTGGAGAAAAAGTGGAGAAAAAAAGGAGAATAAGTCGAGAAAAAGTGGAGAAAAAGTGGAGAAAAAGTGAAGAAAAAGGAGAAAAAGTGGAGAAAAAGTGGAGAAAAAGTGGAGAAAAAGTGGGAAAAAGTGGATATAAAGTGGAGAAAAAGTGGAGAAAAAGTGGAGAAAAAGTGGAGAAAAAGTGGAGAAAAAGTGGAGAAAAAGTGGAGAAAAAGTGGAGAAAAAAAATGGAGAAAAAGTGGAGAAAAAGTCGAGAAAAAGTCGAGAAAAAGTGGAGAAAAAGTGGAGAAAAAATGGAGAAAAAAATGGAGAAAAAGTGGAGCACCCTTTGGTGCCTTTCATGTGGCACTAACGGGTACTTAGCTTTGTATTTAGCCAAAAAAATGAAAAAAAAAAATGACGTAGGGTTCCCCCTAGTTTTGTAGCCAGCTAGGGTAAAGCAGACGGCTGCAGCCTGCAGACCACAGCTGGCAACCTCACCTTGGCTGGTAATCCAAAACTGAGGGCACCCCACGCTGTTATTTTAAATTAAATAAATAATTAAAAAAAAAAACACGTAGGGGTCCCCTAAAATTGGATCACCAGCCAAGGTAAAGCAGACAGCTGGGGCCTGATATTCTCAGACTAGGGAGGTCCATGGTTATTGGACTCTCCCCAGCCTAAAAATAGCAGGCCGCAGCCGCCCCAGAAGTGGCGCATGCGCCAATCCTGGTGCTTCGCCCCAGCTCATCCCGCGCCCTGGTGCGGTGGCAAACGGGGTAATATATGGGGTTAATACCAGATGTGTAATGTCACCTGGCATCAAGCCCTGGGGTTGGTGAGGTCAGGCGTCTATCAGATACCCGACATCACCAACCCAGTCAGTAATAAAAAAAAAATAGACGACAAACACATTTTTATTTGAAAAAACACTCCCCAAAACATTCCCTCTTTAACCAATTTATTACAATGAAAAACAAATCCAGGTCTGGTGTAATCCAAGGGGTTGCCATGACGATCCACACTGTCCCAGTCAATGAAGAGCAGAATGTTCACCATTGGCTGGGAGAGCAGTGCAGTGACCTGAGCTAACATCAATGGGTCAGCCCAGGTCACTGCAGGGCATGACAAGTGCTGCTGTCAGCGAGGTACATTACCTGCGCTGATCTCCTGCACACTGACAGCCCCTGTCACTGAGTTCAATGACCGGCCGCGGCGCCTTCACACCAAGTATCGCGAGAGGCCCGTGACGTCACCGCTAGTCAGTCTCGGGTCGGAAGCAAGAGAAGGTGATGTGACAAGCGGCGGCCATGGAGGACAGTGACAGCGCTGAGGTCGGGATGGCGGGACTTCATCACCGCAGGTAAGCCGAGCGGGACCGTGTGTGTGTGTGTGTGTGTGTGTGTGTGTGTGTATGTATGTGTACATGCTGCGGGCAGGAGGGGGTGGAGCGAGCTGAGCGGGGAAGTGTGGGCTTCCTGCACGTAACTAGGATAAACATCGGGTTACTAACCAAAGCGCTTTGCTTGGATACCCGATGTTTATCTTGGTTACCAGCTTCTGGCAGGCTGCCAGCGATGGCTCCTGCACACTGTAGCTGTAAAAAGCCCTGCTTTTTGCTGCTAGAACCGTTCTCGAACATATCTAGAACTATCGAGCTTTTGCAAAAAGCTCGAGTTCTAGTTCGATCTCGAACAGCCCCCAAAATCACTCGAGCCTAGAACTGGAGAACCTCGAACCGCGAACCGCGCTCAACTCTAATCATAATGCACAATTCCTCCCACTTTGGAGGTAGATGTGGACGCCTTATCTCTTGGGCTTCTGTTCAGCTCCACAGGTTGCACAGATGGTATGTCCAACACTGCATGATCTCCTTCACTGCAGTAGATCAAAGGGGATGGTACTATAAACCCATTCCCTACCCAAAACTAGTAGAGATGTTACCAATTGCTGTAGGGAAATTCAAGACTTTTTTCTGATGAGATAAAGCTTTGTTTTTATAGTCATTACGTGTTTTTAAATACAGGGTGATTCACTCACTACTTTACCCGGAAAATTTGCTGTAACTTCTAAAAGAAATGATCAACCCTACTGAACTTTGGACCGTACATACATGTTCATGAGAAGTGAAAGTGAAATGAACGAGAAACATCCTCGAGCTGAGTGGTCTTGCCGACTTGTTGCCCCTCTGATCGTCTCCACTATGAGATAGACTTGCTGCACACCTTTCTGCGCGTCCTTAGTTTATTTGTGCTTGCATTTCACTCCTGTCGAATTAATTCTTCATTTGATAACAATGTACATATACAGTTTGGAAGAGGTTGTTTTCATTGTGAAAACTTATTGGAAAACTGAGTCCTTAAAGAGGTGCCAAAGTGAGTTTCTAACGAAGTTGGCGCTCAAAATCGACCATCTAAAGTCTAAACTGTGTATTCTTTCATTGATGAATAAGCTGGAATGTACAGGAACATTGCTGGATAGGAATGATGGAGGATGTCTGAAAATGTCTGAGTAAACAAGATGTGCAACAGCAACTTCTGGCATCTCCACATAAATTGTTGCACAGGCTTTCCCAGGAAACAGGCATGTCGTATTCTATGAATGGCTGAAAAAGGTTGTGTTCAGTCACTTTTGTTCAGGAATTGAAGTGGCCCAATCAAGAGAAAATAATTTGCTATTGTCAGTGGTTCCAGTCCTTCAATGCTGTAAATGAAAACTGATTGGACCATTGTCACTGTCGTCTCTCTGCTTCTAGAGACTTGTGACAGGATCTGGGCCAGAGTCTCACTTTGCCATCTGAGACTCCTCACATTAAACATCATTCCCTGTCCTTTGGTGCTAGAAGAGTTAATGTCAGTTTTACTTTTCAGCAGCTTCTGACTCCTGGCCTCAGGTGCTTCCGGTTGCTGACTACTCCCTTCCCCTATCTATGGCCACATCTCGCAGTAGAGGGCTTTAGTTATTCTGATTCATACTAAATCTAAGCGTCAAAGTGGAAGGAGCTGCTGGAGCCCTTGTTGTGTGAAGCCGTGAATGCTGCAGTCCTGGTGTCTGACTGCAGCCGTAAAGTTGGCTTTATCCTTTTGTTGTTTCCCCTGTCTGTCGTACCTTTCTCTCTTGTTATATTAGTGCAGTGGTGGGACTAGCGATCCTCACCTACCAGCTCACTAGCCAGGGTTATTATAGGGTCTCCCAGGACTTCAGGTATCCTGCTCGGAGGAACCTGTACAGAGACTGGCTAGCAAAATAGGGTACAGCTGCATGTGAGTGCAAGAGGTGTCCTATCATCCCCATTCCTACCACCAGAGCCCACCAATGTTAAAATGTCCCCGGTGTACCCCTTGTTTGTTGTGGTGAAACCCCTGTTTGTTGTGTATCTTGCCCCAAGCCGGACCTTCCTTAAGTCCACGCTTAACAACTATAGTCTTGTTTAACCTATGTGGCTATGTCAGCCTGTATTTTAGTAGCTGACAACACGCACACACTTCATGAGATGTTGCTTTATCCAGAAAAAGTTGATGCTTGGTGTGCCATTTCCAGGCAGCGCATGGCCCCATATTTTTTGAAGCAACAGTGGCAACAGTGGTGTGCATGGAAATCTTCCAAACCTTCATCAATCAGCTGGACGATGAGCAATTTAGAATGCAGGATGGCGCAACATGTCACACATCAGTTGTCAGAATGACAAACATTGAAGCCTTCTTTGATGATAGAGTTATCTCCTAGAGACTGTTGCCACCAAGATCACTTCAACACCATTGGATTTTATCCTTTGGGGCCATTTGAAAGGTTGGGTGTACAGTAACAAGCCACCCCAGGAGGACATACTGCAACATATTAAGGATATGACCCTAGACATCTTGTGGAATACATTTAACAATATGGAACGGCTTGTGCAGGTGTGCTTTAAAATATCAATTTCTCATGAACCAAAATAGAGCAAATTTAGCTGTAATTTTGTATAAATTTGTGCTTATTATTATTATTATTATTATTATCATCAGTTTCCTATTAGTTATATAAAGGCATGGTATGGGCAAAACCTGCCATCTAGTGGTAGATGAGTTACATCACTGAAATTATTACTGTAAAATGCAAACCTTTCTGCTTTTCCCCTTTATGACCTTATGACATTGATTTTTTTTTAATGTTTACTGTGTTTCATAGCCATCAAATTTTTTGGACCATTTCTGATTACATCTGCAATGTGGTTTTTGTTCTTTTAATGCCCTGCCAGAGCTAAAATCTGAAGGACACAAACTGCACCTAACACAACCCGACTGATGGGTTCCATCAGGTTCCGCAGTCATTATTAAAAGAAAATCCATCCTATATGCAGCAATTTTATTTCTCATGAAAACAAAATAAAACAAATTATTTAGTGGAAGCTAAGAACTTGGTGTCACAATTTTTTTTTACAGTTATCCAGTGAGGAGACATATCAACCTTTCCAAATTATTCTGGGTCCAGATATTTTCCCTGTTTTTATGTCCATATATAGAATGTGCAATATTTTAGTAACAGTAATGTCCAGTGGCGTAACTAGAATCCGATGGGCCCCAGTGCAAAATTAGGGCGTGCCATAAACACCGCCCCCCTCCTCCTGCATGTTGGTCAGATGTATGGGCCATTCTGAATCCTATAAAGCTGTTCTAGTTGCCCCCATACCACTTCATTATGGACTAATGTTCCCCATCCTGGACGCTTTCCTGGTAAATATGTCCCCCGTCCTAGTAAATATGTCCCCATTCTAGTAAGCATGTCCCCCATATTGGTAAACGTTCCCTATCCTGATATATATGTCCCCCACCCTGGTATATTTGTCTGTCTATTTTTGTCCCACATCCTGGTAAAAATGTCCCCATCCTGTAATTTGTCTCCTATCCTAGGCCCCATCCTGGTAAATATGTCCATCATCCTGGTATGTACAGTATGTTCTCCATCCTAGTTAATATGTCCCCCATCCTGGTAAATACAGTTAGGTCCAGAAATATTTGGACAGTGACACAAGTTTTGTTATTTTAGCTGTTTACAAAAACATGTTCAGAAATACAATTATATATATAATATGGGCTGAAAGTGCACACTCCCAGCTGCAATATGAGAGTTTTCACATCCAAATCGGAGAAAGAGTTTAGGAATCATAGCTCTGTAATGCATAGCCTCCTCTTTTTCAAGGGACCAAAAGTAATTGGACAAGGGACTCTAAGGGCTGCAATTAACTCTGAAGGTGTCTCCCTTGTTAACCTGTAATCAATGAAGTAGTTAAAAGGTCTGGGGTTGATTACAGGTGTGTGGTTTTGCATTTGGAAGCTGTTGCTGTGACCAGACAACATGCGGTCTAAGGAACTCTCAATTGAGGTGAAGCAGAACATCCTGAGGCTGAAAAAAAAGAAAAAATCCATCAGAGAGATAGCAGACATGCTTGGAGTAGCAAAAGCAACAGTCGGGTACATTCTGAGAAAAAAGGAATTCACTGGTGAGCTTGGGAACTCAAAAAGGCCTGGGCGTCCACGGATGACAACAGTGGTGGATGATCGCCGAATACTTTCTTTGGTGAAGAAGAACCCGTTCACAACATCAACTGAAGTCCAGAACACTCTCAGTGAAGTAGGTGTATCTGTCTCTAAGTCAACAGTAAAGAGAAGACTCCATGAAAGTAAATACAAAGGGTTCACATCTAGATGCAAACCATTCATCAATTCCAAAAATAGACAGGCCAGAGTTAAATTTGCAGAAAAACACCTCATGAAGCCAGCTGAGTTCTGGAAAAGTATTCTATGGACAGATGAGACAAAGATCAACCTGTACCAGAATGATGGGAAGAAAAAAGTTTGGAGAAGAAAGGGAACGGCACATGATCCAAGGCACACCACATCCTCTGTAAAACATGGTGGAGGCAACGTGATGGCATGGGCATGCATGGCTTTCAATGGCACTGGGTCACTTGTGTTTATTGATGACATAACAGCAGACAAGAGTAGCCGGATGAATTCTGAAGTGTACCAGGATATACTTTCAGCCCAGATTCAGCCAAATGCTGCAAAGTTGATCGGACGGCGTTTCATAGTACAGATGGACAATGACCCCAAGCATACAGCCAAAGCTACCCAGGAGTTCATGAGTGCAAAAAAGTGGAACATTCTGCAATGGCCAAGTCAATCACCAGATCTTAACCCAATTGAGCATGCATTTCACTTGCTCAAATCCAGACTTAAGACGGAAAGACCCACAAACAAGCAAGACCTGAAGGCTGCGGCTGTAAAGGCCTGGCAAAGCATTAAGAAGGAGGAAACCCAGCGTTTGGTGATGTCCATGGGTTCCAGACTTAAGGCAGTGATTGCCTCCAAAGGATTCGCAACAAAATATTGAAAATAAAAATATTTTGTTTGGGTTTGGTTTATTTGTCCAATTACTTTTGACCTCCTAAAATGTGGAGTGTTTGTAAAGAAATGTGTACAATTCCTACAATTTCTATCAGATATTTTAGTTCAAACCTTCAAATTAAACGTTACAATCTGCACTTGAATTCTGTTGTAGAGGTTTCATTTCAAATCCAATGTGGTGGCATGCAGAGCCCAACTCGCGAAAATTGTGTCACTGTCCAAATATTTCTGGACCTAACTGTATGTCACCTATCCTGGTATATGTCTCCCATCCTGTTATATATGTCCCTCAACCTGTTATAAATGTCCCCCAACTAATGTCCCCCCATCCTGGCCCCCTCCCTAGTAAATATGTCCCGCATCCTAATAAATATGTCCCCCAACCTGGTAAACATGTTACCCTTTCTGATATATATATGTCCCCCCTGGCATATACTGTATGTCTTCCATCCTGAGTTCATCCTGGTATATATGTCCCCCATCTTGGTACATATGCCTCCTATCCTGGTATACATGTTTACCATCCTGGGCCCCATCCTGGGATATCTGTCTCCCCTCCTGGTAAATATATCCCTATCATCGGATATGTCCTTATCCCGGGCCTTTTCCTGGTATATCTGTTACCATCCTAGACATATGTCCTCATCCTGGGCCCCTTCCTGGTATATATTTTACCATCCTGGATAAATGTCCTTATCCTGGGCCCCTTCCTTATACATATGTCCTTATTCTAAGCCCCAACCTAGTACATATAGTCCTACTCACTTTCCCACGTCACACAGCGTACTCCTCTGTAGCTAGCATTGTGGTTGGTATTTGACATCGTGTGGCTGCCATAGTGACATATGACATCACTGTCATTCACCCACGGTCATGGACATGCTGCCTTCATTTGCCAGCCATTATTCGGCTGTCAGGGTGTACTGCAGTGCAGAGACCCGATGAGCGTCTGTGCCGCAGTGCATCTTAGCTGAAACACATCCAGCTGAAGTAGGCGCTGAGGTCAGAGGCCCTCTATACCTCTGGGTCCAGTCACTGTCACAACCTCTGCACCCGTGGTCGTTATGCCCCTGGTAATGTCTATTTTTATCTGGTCAATTGACTAGATTAATGTTATGTGTCTGCAGATGCGGCTAAAAGTTGTTGCCAGTGATCTTTTTCAAGGAAAGAAGGAAGGCTATGCACAAAGTATTAGTGAGCCATTTGAAGAATCTCGGTTAAGTAAGTGACAAACAACATAAATTACTGTATGTGCCATTGATGCATTTTCTTAATGGCAGGTGTATATTAAAGGAAACCTGTCATATTAAAAAAATGTTATTAACCATCATATACCGTCCAGTAAGCCTGACATCAGTAGTATGCAAAGTTTTTGAGGGCATTTTAAGGGATGACATGCAAAAATATATTGCAGAAAATAATATGATAACTGACAAACAGCATGGATTCATGAAAGATAAGTTGTGTCTAACCAACCTGTTGGGGTTCTATGAGGGGGTAAGTTCAAACCTGGATATTGGTAATGCAGCTGATGTGATTTATTTGGACTTTGCAAAGGCATTTGATACTGTACCACATAATAGCCTTATACTAAAGCTCCAGAAGCAAGGACTAGGGGACACAATATGCAACTGGGTAAGGAATTGGCTAAAAGATAGGAAACAAAGAGTAGTCATAAATGGTACATTCTCTAAATGGGCTATAGTCAGCAGTGGGGTGCCGCAGGGATCTGTGCTTGGACCGATTCTTTTTAATCTCTTTATTAATGACCTTGTGGATGGGATTGATAGTACAGTGTCAGTCTTTGCCGATGACACCAAACTATGTAGGATATTAAAAACTGACCTGGATAGTACAATATTACAAAAAGATCTGGATAAGATGTCAGAATGGGCAGATACTTGGCAAATGAGATTTAATGTTAATAAATGTAAAGTAATGCACCTAGGACGGAGTAATCCTATAGCTGCGTATACATTAAATGGAAGTAAACTCGGGACTACAGAACAGGAGAAGGACTTGGGTATTCTCATTACAAATAAGCTGAGCAGCAGCACTCAATATCAAGCAGCAGCTGCTAAAGCAAACAAGATTTTAGGGTGTATAAAAAGAGAGATTAGATCGCGTGATCCCAACGTATTGTTACCCCTCTATAAATCACTTGTAAGGCCACATCTGGAATACGGGATCCAGTTTTGGGCTCCACATTTTAAAAAGGACATTCAGAAGTTAGAGTCAGTTCAAAGGCGGGCAACTAGACTACTACAAGGAATGGAAGGCCTCCCATATGATGACAGGTTGAAAAAGTTAGATATGTTTAGCTTAGAAAAAAGACGTCTCAGAGGAGATCTCATTTATATGTATAAATACATGTGTGGTCAATATAAAGGACTGGCACATGACTTATTTCTTCCAAAGACAGTACTAAGGACCAGGGGGCACTCACTGCGAGTGGAAGAAAAGCGATTCCAACAGCTAAATAGGAAAGGGTTCTTTACAGTTAGAGCAGTCAGACTGTGGAATGCCCTACCACAAGAGGTAGTAATGGCAGATACTATAACAGCTTTTAAAAAAGGGCTGGATGATTTCCTCAGTACACAAAACATTGTTGGTTATAAATGACTTAGTGACTAAATGTAGAACTGGTGGAGGAAGGTTGAACTAGATGGACCTAGGTCTTTTTTCAACCTAAGTAACTATGTAACTATATGTGGGGCTGATTTGCAGGTTAATAGCATACTTATGCTGTGCAGGTACCATGCTGAAAGCCTAGCTCCCAGGAGGAAATTAACTTTTTTTATTTAGGCAGCATCTGGCTTTTAGTTATAGAGTTGTGGCCAGCAAGGTTTCAGTTACCACTCAGTACATAGTGAACAGCGGTTGTAACCACGTCTCGACAGTAACTGACAGCCAGCTTAGCACATATTGGTTGTCAGTGTCGGGGTGTGGTTACAACCGATATTCAGCGTGCAGTGACTGTAGACGCATTGCCAGTGTTTCTATGACTGAAAGCCAGAGGCTGTCAAGAGGAGAAAACTTCATTTCCTCCCTGTTGCCAAGTTTTCAGTGTGGTAGACACACAGCTTTAGTATGTTATTAACCTGCAGATTAACCCCATATCTGCAGGTTAATAGCTTTTGGGGACTTGACAGGTTCTCTTTAAAGGACTTATATAGGATAGAGGAGGCGAAACTGCAGATTTGTGGCCCATAGAGGAATGTGGTGACACAATCAGATTTGCCTGTCGCTGTGTAAATATTAATATCACTAGAAACATAATGCCATGACACTGAATCTTGTATTTATGTTTTATGTCTTAGCTGATCAGGATATCAGTCCAAAAGTCCATCAGCTCATGTTATATGACAAGATGAAGGTAAGTAGTTAAACTGCATTACCACCACATTTCATTTCAATATTTTATGTAATATTTGAAAATCGACTGACATGTAGCTGAGAGTTCAGCACAAGGGGAACATGAAACACATATGACTATGCCTTTAACCAAGTAAGTATGTTTACAACTAAAGTGGCACACCCTAGTTGTGGGTATAGGGGATGGCAATCCTGCTACTGAAAATAAATCTTCATACAGAGATTAACACCGATATCACCGCCGGACAATGGCCATATAATGTACATTGTGCGCACAATTACTAGACGAAGGGAATTTTGTTTACTTACCGTAAATTCCTTTTCTTCTAGCTCCAATTGGGAGACCCAGACAGTGGGTGTATAGCTACTGCCTCTGGAGGCCGCACAAAGAACTACACTTAAAAGTGTAAGGCCCCTCCCCTTCTGGCTATACACCCTCCCGTAGGAGTACGGATTCCTCAGTTTTAGTACCAAAGCAAGAAGGAGGAAAGCCAATAACAGTTTCAAAAACAAATTCAATCCGATAACAAGATCGGAGAACTTAAGAAACAACATGAACAACATGTGCACCCGAAAAACGAAACCCTAAGAACAAATAGGGCGGGTGCTGGGTCTCCCAATTGGAGCTAGAAGAAAAGGAATTTACGGTAAGTAAACAAAATTCCCTTCTTCTTTTTCGCTCCTAATTGGGAGACCCAGACAGTGGGACGTCCAAAAGCAGTCCCTGGGTGGGTAAAAAGATACCACATGAACGGGCTGTCAGACAGCCTCTTCCTACAGGTGGGCCACCGCCGCCTGAAGGACCTGTCTACCTAGGCTGGCATCTGCCGAAGCGTAGGTATGCACTTGATAGTGTTTGGTAAACGTGTGCAGACTCGACCAGGTAGCCGCCTGGCACACTTGCTGAGCCGTAGCCTGATGCCGCAATGCCCAGGACGCACCCACGGCTCTGGTAGAATGGGCCTTCAGTCCAGATGGAATCGGAAGCCCAGCAGAACGGTATGTGTGAAGAATTGGTTCCTTGATCCACCGCGCCAGGGTGGATTTGGAAGCTTGCGATCCCTTATGCTGACCAGCGACTAGGACAAAGAGCGCATCAGAACGGCGTAGAGACGCCGTGCGAGAAATGTAAATCCTGAGTGCTCTCACCAGGTCCAACAGATGTAAACCCTTTTCAAATTGGTGAACTGGATGCGGACACAAAGATGGCAAAGTGATATCCTGATTGAGATGAAAGGAAGAAACCACCTTGGGAGAAAACTCTGGAATTGGACGCAGTACTACCTTGTCTTGGTGAAACACCAGGAAGGGAGATTTGCAAGATAACGCCGCTAGCTCGGACACTCTTCGAAGAGACGTGACCGCCACAAGAAAAACTACCTTTTGTGAAAGCCGAGAAAGGGGAACCTCTTTCAAAGGCTCGAAAGGCGGCTTCTGGAGAGCAATGAGAACCTTGTTCAGATCCCAGGGTTCCAATGGCCGTCTGTAAGGAGGAACGATATGACAAACTCCTTGGAGAAACGTGCGTACTTTAGAAAGCCGTGCCAAGCGCTTCTGAAAGAATACGGATAGCGCGGAGACTTGACCCTTAAGAGAGCTAAGCGACAAACCTTTTTCCAACCCAGACTGCAGGAAGGAAAGAAAAATTGGCAATGCAAATGGCCAGGGAGAAAACCCTTGAGCCAAGCACCACGCTAAGAATATCTTCCACGTCCTGTGATAGATCTTAGCTGAGGATGGTTTTCTAGCCTGTCTCATTGTGGCAACAACTTCATGAGATAAACCTGAGGCCGCTAGGATCCAGGACTTAATGGCCACACAGTCAGGTTCAGGGCCGCAGAATTCAGATGGAAAAACGGCCCTTGAGACAGCAAATCTGGACGGTTTGGTAGTGTCCACGGTTGGCCTACCGTGAGATGCCACAGATCCGGGTACCTCGACCTTCTTGGCCAATCTGGAGCGACGAGTATGGCTCGATGGCAGTCGGACTTGATTTTCCGGAGAACTCTGGGTAACAATGCTAGAGGTGGGAACCCATAGGGGAGTCGGAATTGCGACCAATCCTGAACCAAGGCGTCTGCCGCCAGCGCTCGGTGATCGTGAGACCGTGCCATGAAAACTGGGACCTTGTTGTTGTGCCGTGACGCCATCAGATCAACGTCCGGCGTCCCCCAGCGGCAACAGATCTGCTGAAACACGTCCGGGTGAAGGGACCATTCTCCTGCGTCCATGCCCTGGCGACTGAGAAAGTCTGCTTCCCAGTTTTCCACGCCTGGGATGTGAACTGCGGATATGGTGGACGCTCTGCTTTCCACCCACGTCAAAATCCGCTGGACTTCTTGAAAAGCTTGGCGACTGCGTGTTCCCCCTTGGTGGTTGATGTACGCCACCGCCGTGGAATTGTCCGACTGAATCCGAATCTGCTTGCCTTCCAGCCATTGTTGGAAGGCTCGCAGGGCAAGATAGATTGCTCTGATTTCCAGAACATTGATCTGCAGGGTGGACTCTTCCTGAGTCCACGTCCCCTGAGCCCTGTGGTGGAGAAACACCGCTCCCCACCCTGATAGGCTCGCACATTGTAGAGGGCGCAGATGAAACTGCGCGAACGGGACTGCCTCCATTGCTGCTACCATCTTTCCTAGGAAATGCATGAGGCGCCTCAGTGAGTGCGACTGGCTCTGAAGGAGAGATTGCACTCCAGTCCGTAGCGAGCACTGCTTGTTCAGTGGAAGCCTCACTATCGCTGAGAGAGTATGAAACTCCATGCCAAGATAAGCCAGAGATTGGGTCGGGGTTAGATGAGACTTTGGAAAGTTGATAATCCACCCGAAACTCTGGAGAGTGTCTAGTGCCACCTTCAGACTGTGTTGGCATGCCTCTTGAGAGGGTGCCTTTATAAGCAGGTCGTCTAGATACGGGATGACCGAGTGACCCTGCGAGTGCAGAACAGCTACTACTGCTGCCATGACTTTGGTGAAGACCCGGGGGGCTGTTGCCAGACCGAAAGGTAACGCTACGAACTGTAGGTGTTCGTCGTGTATGACGAAGCGTAGGAAACGCTGATGCTCTGGTGCAATCGGCACGTGGAGATACGCATCTTTGATATCTATTGATGCTAGAAAATCTCCTTGAGACATTGAGGCTATGACGGAGCGTAGGGATTCCATCCGGAACCTCCTGACTTTTACGTGTCTGTTGAGCAACTTTAGATCCAGGACGGGTCGATACGATCCGTCCTTTTTTGGGACCACAAACAGATTGGAGTAAAAACCGTGACCTTGTTCCTGAAGAGGGACGGAGGTCACCACTCCTTCCGCCTTTAGAGCGGCCACCGCCTGCAACAGAGCATCGGCTCGGTCTGGTGGTGGAGAAGTTCTGAAGAAACGAGTTGGCGGACGAGAACTGCACTCTATCCTGTACCCGTGAGACAGAATATCCCTCACCCAACGGTCTTTGACGCGTGACAGCCAAATGTCGCCAAAGTGGGAAAGCCTCCCACCGACCGCGGGTGTGGGAATCGGAGACCGCAAGTCAGGAGGACGCCGTCTTGGCAACGGTTCCTCCGGCTGTCCTTTTTGGGCGTGACTGAGACCTCCAAGAATCTGAGCGTCTCTGGTCTTTTTGAGTCTTTTTTGACGAGGCGAATTGGGACCTGCCCGGTCCTCGAAAGGACCGATAACCAGACTGACCCTTCCTCTGTTGGGGTTTGTTTTGTCTGTGTTGCGGTAAGGATGAGTCCTTACCCTTGGAGTGTTTGATGATTTCATCCAAACGCTCTCCAAACAAACGGTCACGAGAAAAAGGCAAATTGGTTAAGCACTTCTTGGAATGAGAATCTGCTTTCCAATGTCTCAACCACAGGGCCCTACGCAAAACAACGGAGTTGGCTGACGCCACTGCCGTACGGCTTGTAGCGTCAAGAACAGCATTAATCGCGTACGACGCGAATGCCGCCATTTGCGAGGTCAATGGTGCTACCTGCGGGGCAAATGCACGTGTGACTGAGTCGACTCGCGCAAGCCCGGCTGAGATAGCTTGGAGTGCCCATACGGCCGCAAAAGAAGGCGCTAATGACGCTCCAATCGCTTCATAGATGGATTTCAGCCAGAGCTCCATCTGCCTGTCAGTGGCATCTTTAAGTGCCGCTCCATCTTCAACTGCAACCAAGGATCTAGCTGCAAGCCTGGAAATTGGAGGATCCACTTTTGGACACTGGGTCCAACCCTTGACCACCTTAGGGGGAAAAGGGTAGCGTGTATCTTTAAGCCGTTTAGGAAAACGCCTTTCAGGATAAGCGTGGGGTTTCTGGATTGCGTCTCTAAAGTCAGCGTGGTCCAGAAAAGTGCTTAATGTACGCTTAGGGTATCTGAAATGGATTCTCTCGTGCTGCGAAGCTGACTCCTCTACAAGAGGAGCTGGTGGGGAAATATTTAACATCTTATTGATGTTAAATATATGATCATTAACTATGGCGTCACCATCTGGTGTATCTAGATTGAGAGCGGTCCCAGGATCAGAATCCTGATCAGTTACGTCCGCCTCATCACCCATAGATTCATCTCGCTGGGATCCTGACCATTGAGATGAATGTGAAGGCCCGTCATAGCGAGCCCGCTTAGGCTGCCCGGGGCCATCGTCCGAGTCAGAGTCTTCACCCTGAGGTGTAGATGCCCGTCCCGGAGCTTGGAGCTGAGGGGGACCAGGGGGCAATGATTGCACAGTGTCCGTGGCCTGAAGTACAGGCCTAGCTCGCAATGTGTCAAGAATTTGTGACATAGTGAGAGACATTCTGTCAGCAAAAGCTGCAAACTCAGTTCCTGTCACCTGGACAGCATTCACAGGTGGTACACCCTGGGTCACGTCCAGCAGAGGTCCCGACTGTGCAAGCGCCGCAGGGGCCGAGCACTGCACACAATGGGGGTCCGTGGAGCCTGCCGGTAGAAAAGTCCCACATGCGGTGCAGGAAGCATATAATGTCTGTGCCTTGGCACCCTTGCGTTTTACGGACGACATGCTGCTGGCTCTCTGCAATGTGAGAGAGTCTATAGCCAAAGGGCGACCAGCGCTATGTAATACCAAGTATTTGTAGAAACAAAATACTAAGAATACTACTGGCACAAGAGGGGGTGAGCCCTGAGGGCTGCTTACCGCCCGCTGAATAGCGGGTAAGAGGCGCAGAATTCCTTGTCTGGGTCTCCCCGGCTCCCCTCTGCAGCTCAGCGTGTCAGCAGGAATGGCTGCCGGCGTCTGTGGAGAGGGGCGGTCCGTGGGAGTTCCCAAACAAAAGTGCGGGAAACAGTGTCCCCTCTGTGCCTATTGTGAGGGCTGGAGTATGTAAAAACGACTCCAGCCCTCAGCGCTGATGCACTGACCAGCGTCCCGCCCCTCTCCTGACTGGCAGGTCTGGGGGCGGGAACGAACGGAAGCAGGCCGCAAAAGCCGGGGACTCGAGTTATCAGCGCGGCCGCCGTAAAAGCGCGGCCCGCGCTGAAGTCCCCGGCGCACCACAAGTGCCAGCCGCGCCGCAGTCCCAGCGGCCGGCGTGACCGTTCCCAGAAGTGGCCAGCGTCCCGCCCCTCTCCTGACTGGCAGGTCTGGGGGGCGGGAACGAACGGAAGCAGGCCGCAAAAGCCGGGGACTCGAGTTATCAGCGCGGCCGCCGTAAAAGCGCGGGCCGCGCTGAAGTCCCCGGCGCACCACAAGTGCCAGCCGCGCCGCAGTCCCAGCGGCCGGCGTGACCGTTCCCAGAAGTGGCCAGCGTCCCGCCCCTCTCCTGACTGGCAGGTCTGGGGGCGGGAACGAACGGAAGCAGGCCGCAAAAGCCGGGGACTCGAGTTATCAGCGCGGCCGCCGTAAAAGCGCGGGCCGCGCTGAAGTCCCCGGCGCACCACAAGTGCCAGCCGCGCCGCAGTCCCAGCGGCCGGCGCGACCGATTCCTAGAAGTGTGCCTGCTTCAGCGAAGCTGAATGAGGCCATGGCACAAGCGCCGTAGCGCTGATGTCCCCCGGCGCACTACAACACCCAGCATGCTGCGGTGTGAGCGCCAAATGCACGGGGACACAGAGTACCTTGAGGAAGCAGGGCCATGTCCCTGATGTACTCCGCTCCATCCAGCATCTTCTCCAGGGGCTGTAGATGGAGCACGGTCTCAGTGCCTGGAGACCAGTAAATCCCACTTCACCCAGAGCCCTGTAAAAAGGGATGGGGAAGGAATCAGCATGTGGGCTCCTGCCGCCGTACCCGCAATGGGTACCTCAACCTTACAAACACCTCCGACATACAGTGGGGTGAGAAGGGAGCATGCTGGGAGCCCTGTATGGGCCCTCTTTTCTTCCATCCGACATAGTCAGCAGCTGCTGCTGACTAAAAACAATGGAGCTATGCGTGCGTGTCTGACCTCCTGCGCACAAAGCTAAAACTGAGGAATCCGTACTCCTACGGGAGGGTGTATAGCCAGAAGGGGAGGGGCCTTACACTTTTAAGTGTAGTTCTTTGTGCGGCCTCCAGAGGCAGTAGCTATACACCCACTGTCTGGGTCTCCCAATTAGGAGCGAAAAAGAAAGTTTGTTTTTTCAATTATTATTTTTAGTGTTGAACATCTACAGTGCTGCTGTCAGTCAATCAAAAATGTAATACACTGGAAACCTGAATACTTAAGGAAGTAAAAGTGAGGTTCTGTCTTTCTTAGGAGAAAATCTGTGTGCATAAATATTGGGCAACTATTAGTTAAGCAACTAAATATCTCATCTCAATTCTTTATTTTGATCTGTTGTTTTAACCAAACAACTCAAAAAGTACAAAAATACATTCTAATATTTCAAAATAAAAATATCAGTGACAAATATAGCTATCCATCTTTTCAATAAGTCTGCCCCCTCCCTGAAACAAAGCGTGCAGTGCACAGTGACAGCGCACTCCCTGTTGTCAGCTCAGATCAGCAGTACTTAGCTATCAACAGTGAGGTGTCAGAATACCCAGTGTACAGAGACCTTTGCCACCCCCACAAGTGACAATTACTGCTCTCTGCATGCTGGGCATTCTGACACCGCTCTGTTGCCAGCTCAATAATACTGATCTGAACCAACAACAGACCCCACTGTCATTGTGCACATCGCACAGAGACAGAGCAGAGACTAGCCCAGCTGTTGAAATGAGCGTCATTAGTGGCGCTTTGTTGCATGGAGAGGGCAGATACTGTGGTAGTGACCACAGCCACTGCCCCCTGATGAAACTTCATTTAGGCGGGGGGGTCTCAAATGAAGTGTCATCAAAAAGAATGTAGAAAAAAATAGAATAGCAATTAGATAGTGCAGCTAGGGAAAGGCAGAACAATTTTAATGCAAATACAGTCAGGGCCAGAAATATTTGGACAGTGACACAAGTTTTGTTATTTTAGCTGTTTACAAAAACATGTTCAGAAATACAATTATATATATAATATGGGCTGAAAGTGCACACTCCCAGCTGCAATATGAGAGTTTTCACATCCAAATCGGAGAAAGGGTTTAGGAATCATAGCTCTGTAATGCATAGCCTCCTCTTTTTCAAGGGACCAAAAGTAATTTGACCAGGGACTCTAAGGGCTGCAATTAACTCTGAAGGCGTCTCCCTCGTTAACCTGTAATCAATGAAGTAGTTAAAAGGTCTGGGGTTGATTACAGGTGTGTGGTTTTGCATTTGGAAGCTGTTGCTGTGACCAGACAACATGCGGTCTAAGGAACTCTCAATTGAGGTGAAGCAGAACATCCTGAGGCTGAAAAAAAGAAAAAATCCATCAGAGAGATAGCAGACATGCTTGGAGTAGCAAAATCAACAGTCGGGTACATTCTGAGAAAAAAGGAATTGACTGGTGAGCTTGGGAACTCAAAAAGGCCTGGGCGTCCACGGATGACAACAGTGGTGGATGATCGCCGCATACTTTCTTTGGTGAAGAAGAACCCGTTCACAACATCAACTGAAGTCCAGAACACTCTCAGTGAAGTAGGTGTATCTGTCTCTAAGTCAACAGTAAAAAGAAGACTCCATGAAAGTAAATACAAAGGGTTCACATCTAGATGCAAACCATTCATCAATTCCAAAAATAGACAGGCCAGAGTTAAATTTGCTGAAAAACACCTCATGAAGCCAGCTCAGTTCTGGAAAAGTATTCTATGGACAGATGAGACCAAGATCAACCTGTACCAGAATGATGGGAAGAAAAAAGTTTGGAGAAGAAAGGGAACGGCACATGATCCAAGGCACACCACATCCTCTGTAAAACATGGTGGAGGCAACGTGATGGCATGGGCATGCATGGCTTTCAATGGCACTGGGTCACTTGTGTTTATTGATGACATAACAGCAGACAAGAGTAGCCGGATGAATTCTGAAGTGTACCGGGATATACTTTCAGCCCAGATTCAGCCAAATGCCGCAAAGTTGATCGGACGGCGCTTCATAGTACAGATGGACAATGACCCCAAGCATACAGCCAAAGCTACCCAGGAGTTCATGAGTGCAAAAAAGTGGAACATTCTGCAATGGCCAAGTCAATCACCAGATCTTAACCCAATTGAGCATGCATTTCATTTGCTCAAATCCAGACTTAAGACGGAAAGACCCACAAACAAGCAAGACCTGAAGGCTGCGGCTGTAAAGGCCTGGCAAAGCATTAAGAAGGAGGAAACCCAGCATTTGGTGATGTCCATGGGTTCCAGACTTAAGGCAGTGATTGCCTCCAAAGGATTCGCAACAAAATATTGAAAATAAAAATATTTTGTTTGGGTTTGGTTTATTTGTCCAATTACTTTTGACCTCCTAAAATGTGGAGTGTTTGTAAAGAAATGTGTACAATTCCTACAATTTCTATCAGATATTTTTGTTCAAACCTTCAAATTAAACGTTACAATCTGCACTTGAATTCTGTTGTAGAGGTTTCATTTCAAATCCAATGTGGTGGCATGCAGAGCCTAACTCGCGAAAATTGTGTCACTGTCCAAATATTTCTGGACCTAACTGTATATTAGAAAATGGTTTAGATTCTGGCACTAAATAGATAGGCATTCAAGAGGAAAATTACTTTGCCTTTAGTCAACTGCTTTAAGGCCTTAAGCGGCTAGCCAAGCAGTGGAGTACTTGTAAGCATGCAATGGTCCATCTCACAGCCACTCTACTCTTATCAATCTATAAAACGTGTCTTCAGATATTTCTTGGCCCAGTCTTGACATTTCAACCTATGTGTCTTGTTTAGTGATGGTCGGAATTCAGCCTTCCCCATCTTGGCCATGTCTTTGACCACTGAGCTCCTTGTACTTCTTGGCTCTCCAGGGAGGTTACAGTTCTGGAAAATGACTGCACCGGAGAATAATGGGTTCCTGTTCACTTCATGTTTGATTATTTTAAAATCTTTGGGAATTACTGGGAGTCTTTTTTCGAAAGAGATTTTTTTGTTACCCTGTTAATTTTTTGCAACTTAACTTTTGATGGTTCTGTGATGGCACTCCAATATGTTAGCAATTTTAAGAATGCTGAATCCCTCTGTAAGATTTAACAAATTTTAACTTTTCAATTAAATCTCTTTGGTTCATTTTGCCTAAGGAAAACAAGGTGCCTAATAATTCTGCACACCTTGATAAAGGTTGTTGATATCCTAAGGTCACATCTTCCCTTATTACACAAATATACATCACATGATACTCTTCATCCAATAGGTGTTCACATTTATTCAGCTTGGAGTTGGAAAATATTACTGAAAATTATGATATGGTAAACATACCCACTAATATATGCTTAATAATTGTGCATACAGTGTAGTGGTAGATACTAAAATTCTACAGAATATATTAAGAGATTACAGTAAAGTTATATTTAGTGACTTTACAGGTGATCTTTTTTCTAATGGAGCCGTTCATTGTTCTGGTCTTCTCCATCTGGCACAGACCACCACGACAACTTCATCCAGCCACAATTCATTTGCAAAGTTTACAACAAAGACACATTGAACTTCTCACAATTCCAACACTGTACATTTATTCCAAACCTGCAAAAACTCCTCATCCTACTTATATCCCAATGCTGCGCTTTCTGCTGCCGTGTCTGTCACTGTTACTGGACCTACTATGTGGTACAGGAACTGTGCTCTTTAGTGCCCCACATAATAATGTCCACCATTGTACCTCCTACAAAGGAAATTGCCTCTATTGTGCCTTTTAGATGATAAAATGACCCCCTAGAAAATATTAATTCCCTGTTCAAGTACTCTAAAAAACAGTGCCCACATATTGCCCTATCTATATATATAATTGCCTTATTCTGTCTGTCTGTCTGTCTTGCTCCAAAATTGTGTCCTTACGGTGACACAAAGCTGATTGGCAGCTGGGCTCGCCATGGCCCCGCCCCCCCGCACGGATTGGCCGCTCGCCCAGGCTTCGCCCCCCACACGGATTGGCCTCTCGCCCAGGCTCCGCCCCCCCACACGGATTAGCCGCTCGCCCAGGCTCCGCCCCCCCACACGGATTGGCCTCTCGCCCCGGCACCCTGCACGCATTGGCAACTCGGCAACACTCCGCCCCCTCACGCAATGCACGCTCGCTCTGGCCCCGCCCCCCACACGCATTCCCCGAACCGACACGGAGCCACGACTCCCAGGTGAGTACTGTACCCCAGGGAGCCCACATCAGCGTACGCCGCCAACCCAGCCGACACATACCCTCGCATTGCTGGGGTTGCCGCCGTATGCTGGTGTGGGCTCCCGTGCGAGCGGGGGACGGGATATGCTGGTAACCATGGTAGCATAGTTACCAGCGCATCGAGGTCCTGCAGTGGCGGAACATACACACGCACACACACACATAACAACACACACATCAGATCACACTCACTCTCACACACACATCACATCGCATCCACACACTCACAACATCCTGGGATATCGCTTGCTTCTCGGCGGCGATACTGTGGTGTGACCTTCCAGGACCTGCCGGAGGATCACATGGCCAGAAGCATGTGGTATCTCCGGATGGTGTGAGTGTGAGCGCGTATGTGCGATATCGTCAGTGTGTGTGTGAGTGTATGCGATCGGATGTGTGTGAGTGTGTTCTGATGTGTGAGTGTGTGTGTGTGAGTGTATGCGATCGGATCTGTGAGTGTCGGCAGAGGAGCACGGCGTGCTGGGGGAGGCTGGGAGGAGAGAGGCTGATGCTGGGGTAGGCTGATGCTGGGGTAGGCTGATGCTGGGGGAGGCTGGGAGGGTGTAGGCTGATGCTGGGGTAGGCTGGGAGGGTGTAGGCTGATGCTGGGGGAGGCTGAGAGGAGAGAGGCTGATGCTGGGGGAGGCTGGGAGGAGAGAGGCTGATGCTGGGGGAGGCTGGGAGGGGGAGGCTGATGCTGGGGGAGGCTGGGAGGAGGGAGGCTGGGAGTAGAGAGGCTGATCCTGGGGAAGGCTGGGAGGAGAGAG
This sequence comes from Anomaloglossus baeobatrachus, assembly GCF_048569485.1. Taxonomy (NCBI): domain Eukaryota; kingdom Metazoa; phylum Chordata; class Amphibia; order Anura; family Aromobatidae; genus Anomaloglossus; species Anomaloglossus baeobatrachus. The sequence continues at coordinate 668,779,573 of NC_134353.1, forward strand.
GCTGATGCTGGAGGAGGCTGGGTGGAGAGAGGCTGATGCTGGAGGAGGCTGGGAGGAGAGAGGCTGATGCTGGGAGGAGAGAGGCTGATGCTGGAGGAGGCTGGGAGGCGAGAGGCTGAGGCTGGGAGGGGGAGGCTGATGCTGGGGGAGGCTGGGAGGGGGAGGCTGATGCTGGGGGAGGCTGGGAGGAGGGAGGCTGAGAGAAGAGAGGCTGATGCTGGGGGAGGCTGAGGCTGGGAGGAGAGAGGCTAATGCTTGGGACAGAGAGGCTGATGCTGGGGACAGAGAGGCTGATGCTGGGAGGAGAGAGGCTGATGCTGGGAGGAGAGAGGCTGATGCTGGGAGGAGAGAGGCTGATGCTGGGAGGAGAGAGGCTGATGCTGGGAGGAGAGAGGCTGATGCTGGGAGGAGAAAGGCTGATGCTGGGGGAAGAGAGGCTGATGCTGGTGCAGCATGGGGGATGGAGCACGATGGGGGTGCGCAGCATGGGGGATGGAGAACGATGGGGAGTGCGCAGCATGGGGTATGGAGCACGTTTGGGAGTGCGCAGCATGGCGGATGGAGCACGATGGGGGGTGCGCAGCATGGGGGATGGAGAACGATGGGGAGTGCGCAGCATGGGGGATGGAGCACGTTTGGGAGTGCGCAGCATGGCGGATGGAGCACGTTTGGGAGTGTGCAGCATGGCGGATGGAGCACGGTTGGGAGTGCGCAGCATGGCGGATGGACCACGTTTGGGAGTGCGCAGCATGGCGGATGGAGCACGTTCGGGAGTGCGCAGCATGGCGGATGGAGCACGTTTGGGAGTGCGCAGCATGGCGGATGGAGCACGTTTGGGAGTGCGCAGCATGGCGGATGGAGCACGTTTGGGAGTGCGCAGCATGGCGGATGGAGCACGTTGGGGGGTGCGCAGCATGGGGTATGGAGCACGTTTGGGAGTGCGCAGCATGGCGGATGGAGCACGATGGGGGGTGCGCAGCATGGGGGATGGAGCACGATGGGAGGTGCACACCTCCCCCCCAAGACACACACACACACAACACACCACACACACACTGGGAACCACAAACACCGCCCTACACAGACACCCACACACAGACAACGCTGCACACACACAACACCCAACACACAAACACCGCGGCATACATAAATATACGCACATACCACGCAACACACACACATTGCACAAAACATACCTCCCCCCAAAACACACCACACCCACACAAACCGCGCAACACACACACACACAACGCTACAGACACACAGCGCTCCACAAACAACGCAACACACGCAACACACATACAACAACGCTCTCACCCCCCGCCACACCCAGACAACACTCAGAACATGTACAGTGCCCTACACAAACACTTGGTAACTACAGACAACAACATCTATATAACAAAAATCATACATTAACTACACAATACGTAAATTCTAGAATACCCGATGCGTAGAATCGGGTCACCTTCTAGTATAAAAGTAATAATGTCCTTGTGTGCCCCTTTGGCAACTACAATACTTCAATACTCTGAGTGACCTTGTAACCATAATAATTCTTAAGTGCAGACTTAATATTTAATAATGTTTCCTGAGTATACCTATTTAGAGTATTAATGTCTCCTGAGTGCCCCAATATACAGCTCTCATTTCACAGTATAATGCCCCCACAGCTTCCCTATACAGAGTATGATGAGCCCATAGTTACCCTATACACAGTATAATCGGTCAGAATAATGGATCCACAGCTCCCCTAAAAGTCCGCCACACAATATGATGTCTCCATTACCTCTATACACAATATGATGTGCCTATAGCTCTGCTATAAACAGTATGAGGTTCCCATAGCTTCCCTGTACATGGTATGACAGTCATAAAAAACTATAAACACAGTATAATGCTCCTCACACTATATGATGGCCCCAACAGTAGTCCACACACAGAATAATACTCTCAAAGCCTCCTGTACACAGTATAATAACCCAAAGTCCCTTTACACATAGTATAATAACCCGAGCTTCCCAATGCACAGAAAAATGACCCCCTACAGTAGTCATCACACAATATAATGCCCCAAAGCCCCCCCTTTACATAGAATAAAGCTCACCACTGCTCCCTATACAGATACTATATATAGTACGATGGCCACTCACTATATATTAGCCACCCACACTGGTCATCACATAGTACAATGCCTCCAAAGACCCCTATACATAGTATAATGTCCCCAACAAACAGTATGATGGTTTCATACCTTCCCGATAGACAATACAATGCCCCACATATCTATATATATAATTGCCTTATTCTGTCTGTCTGTCTGTCTGTCTGTCTTGCTCCAAAATTGTGTCCTTACAGTGACAACCGTCGGATTGGTCGCTGGACTCGGCCTGGCCCCGCCCCCCCACACGGATTGGCCGCTTGGCTCGGCCTGGCCCCGCCCCCCGCATGGACTAACCATTTGGCCAGGCCCGCCCCCCGCACGCGATGCCCGCTAGGCTACGCCCCCCGCATGTGATGCCCGCTAGGCCATGCCCCCGCATGTGATGCCGCTAGGCCACGCCCCCCGCACGCGATGCCTGCTAGGCCACGCCCCCCGCATGCGATGCCCGCTAGGCCACTTCCCCGCACGCGATACCCGCTAGGCCATGCCCCTGCATGCGATGCCTGCTAGGCCACGCCCCCCGCACATGATGCCCATTCGGCCACGCCCCCCACACACGATGCCCATTCGGCCACGCCCCCCACACACGATGCCCATTCGGCCACGCCCCCCTGCACACATTGGGCACCTGTACACCACCCCCCAGGACTACTCCTCCCATTATACTCCTCTCTCCCCAGGACTACTCCTCCCATTATACTCCTCTCTCCCCAGGACTACTTCTCCCATTATACTCCTCCTATTATACTCCTCTCTGAGGGGTTCGCAGCATGGGGGATGGAGCACGATGGGGAGTGCAGCATGGGGGATGGAGCACGATGGGGAGTGCAGCATGGGGGATGGAGCACGATGGGGAGTGCAGCATGGGGGATGGAGCACAATGGGGGGTGCAGCATGGGGGGTGGAGCACGATGGGGGGTGCAGCATGGGGGGTGGACCACGATGGGGGGTGCCCAGAATGGGGGGATGAAACACGATGGGGGGTGTGCAGCATGGGGGATGGAGCACGATGGGGGGTGCAGCATGGGGGTTGGACCACGATTGGGGGATGAAAGATGATGGGGGGTGTGCAGCATAGGGGATGGAGCACGATGGGGGGTGCAGCATGGGGGATGGAGCACGATAGGGGGTGCGCAGCATGGGTAATGGAGCACGATGGGGGGTGCGCAGCATGGGGGATGGAGCATGATGGGGGGGTGCAGCATGGAGGATGGAGCACGATGGGGAGTGCAGCGTGGGGGATGGAGCACGATGGGGGGTGCCCAGAATGGGGGGATGAAACACGATGGGGGGTGCGCAGCATGGGGGATGGAGCACGATGGGGGGTGCGCAGCATGGGGGATGGAGCACGATGGGGGGTGCGCAGCATGGGGGATGGAGCACGATGGGGGGTGCAGCATGGGGGGTGGACCACGATGGGGGGTGCACACCTCCCCCCAAAACACACACACACACAGCCACAAACGCACCGCACAACACACCACACACACACTGGGAACCACAAACACTGCCCTACACAGACACCCACACACAGACAAGGCCGCACACACACAACACCCAACACACAAACACTACGGCACACACAAATTTACGCACATAGCGCACAACACACACATTGCACAAAACATACCTCCCCCAAAACACACACACACACCCCACAGCCACACAAACCGCGCAACACACACAGCACCACACACATACAACGCTGCAGACACAGAACGCTGCAGACACACAGCGCTCCACAAAGAACGCAACACACACAGCGCAACACACAAACAACACCGCTCTCACACACCCCCACACCCAGACAACACCCAGAACATTTACAGCGCCCTACACAAACACTTGGCAACTACACACAACAACATCTATATATATATATATATATATATATATATATATATATATATAAAAACAAAAATCATACATTAACTACACAATACGTAAATTCTAGAATACCCGATGCGTTAGAATAGATCCACCTTCTAGTTGTATGATAAACACCCAAGTAGTATTCACACTGGCTAATTCTCCCACACTGTATGATGCCTCACACAGCTTTCTATACTCAATATACCGTAATGCCTTTAACACTGTATGATGGCACCCATGTTGTCCCTAGATTGTATGATGGCTTCAAGACTAGTCCCCGCACTGTATAATGCCCCCAACAGCTTCCTATTTGTAGTATAATGCCTTTCACACTACCCAGAGTATTCCTTACCGTGTATGATGGCCCCAAGAGTAGTCCCCACAGTGCCCTTAGAGTCCCTTTACAAGTACTATTACAATAAAAAATTAGTATCATATACTCCCCCAACTCGTGGCAAATCTGCAGGCAGGCATTGGGGAACCAATACGGTGATCTCATCACGCTGGAGCACACACAAAACAACAGAGTCCCGGTGCAATTACATCATCCTGTGGCTCCATTTCCGCCTTGGATTCATCCATTGTCTCACCCTGTCATTCAGTAGGCCGCAGGCCAAAGGCGACTAGTGGCCTACAGGACAGGAAGGAGAACTGTAGTGCAGGGATACCATGTTTCCCTGTTCTAATGTAGAGTTTAATTGGATTGCCATACTATTCACACCGATACAGTTAATAGTGGTGGTTATTTCAGGTGGTCCCCATAGAGTGAAGGGTCTGAGGCAACGGCTTCCTCTGTCCCTCCAGTAGCTATGGTATGGCAACACAGGCAGTGTGAAGCTGAAAAGGAGTTGTCCGTCTTCACTTGCATCGAAGCCTATGTCCCATGCCCAGCTCTTGTTAAAATGTTATATGGTAATATTTAGAGAAGTACACAGTGATTAATGTTTGCCTTGATTATTTTCACCTGTAAGCAAATTATTAGAAATTAATTTGGCTTAAAGAAGTGGTTCACCCATATTTATTATTGGCCACAACGATATTATGTTGAGAAACCAGGTTTCTCTGAAATACCTTGTGTTGCCAATTGTGCCTGTGAGTGGCGCTATTGTGGACCGTTCTTCCCCATCTCCTGACCCCCATGGCTCCATGACCTCGGGAATCCGGTGATGTCTCGTCAAGTTCCTGCTCACCTTACATCACCGCAGCCGTCTCCAGTCTTCCTGAGTGACTGGGCTATGGGCGGAGTTTCACCTCTCGTCACAGCCCAGCGTGTCTCCTGCTTGTGCGCTCTGCAGTGAAGGAGGGAGCAGGGAGATGTTGCGCTATGATGCTGGGCTGTGCTGAGCGGCGAAACGCCGCCCACAGCCCAGTCACTCAGGAAGACTGGGGCCGGCCGCGGTGATGTAACGTCAGCAGGAAGTTGACGTGACATCACCGGATTCCTGAGGTCATGGAGCCCAGGGGTCAAGAGACGGGGAACAGGGGTCTGCAATAGCGCCGCTCACAGGTACTATTGGCAACACAAGGTATTTTAGAGAAACATTGTTTCTCAACATAATATCGATGTGGCCAATAATGAATATGGATGAATCACCCCTTTAATATGAAAGACTGAATTTTTTTAAATACCTGGATAACTTTTTTGTTCCTATATCCTAGTATGGCATTGCAGTAATAAAGTATGACAGAAACGGATTTAAACCTCGGCCTCGGAGTCTCGTGCTGACACAAACAACACTATATGTTACTGAGCAAGTCAAGATCAAGCAGAAAATTGAATACACAAATGTGAAAGGTAAAGGAAATAAGAGTTTACCAGATGAAATACCTCACTCAAATGTCAGCTACAAAGTTAAAGTGGTTGTCCGGACACAACATATTAATAACCTATACGTAGGCTTTGTCATCAATATTAAATCAGTGGGGGTGATGATTTTGGATAGAGTGGTGGAGAGGACATGGGAACCAGATTATAGTGAGAAAAACATTGTATTATGATCAGAGTAGGATGGTGTCATTACTACATAGTGGAGGCAATGTTCAGCCAAAAGATCTATTACGGTAAGTGCATTTCATCTCCAGTCAGCTCTGGATAAGGTGATGCCACAACTGCTGTTGGCGAGGGAGGCTTAACGGGATGTGAAAGCTCTGGTCGTGGTTGTGGTGGTGAATCCTACGTGCAGGTTTCTTGGGTGTAGGAATTATTTTCTAGGTTACTGGTCAATCAATATTTTGTAGTGTGCAGACCGGAGACATCCAAACCTAAATGGACAAGGAACTATGGTTCTCTGTAAGACTCAAGCTGTACCCCAACCCCTTCTTCTTTCCCTCGTCTTTCTAGTAGCCATCCTCAAGTGTGGCTATTCATTGTCATTATCACCATCATAATCCTCATCTACAGCTGTCCGCACTCTACAGTCAGGGCCAGAAATATTTGGACAGTGACACAAGTTTTGTTATTTTAGCTGTTTACAAAAACATGTTCAGAAATACAATTATATATATATATATATATATATATATATATATATATATATATATATATGTATATATATAATATAGGTTGAAAGTGCACACTCCCAGCTGCAATATGAGAGTTTTCACATCCAAATCGGAGAAAGGGTTTAGGAATCATAGCTCTGTAATGCATAGCCTCCTCTTTTTCAAGGGACCAAAAGTAATTGGACAAGGGACTCTAAGGGCTGCAATTAACTCTGAAGGCGTCTCCCTCGTTAACCTGTAATCAATGAAGTAGTTAAAAGGTCTGTGGTTGATTACAGGTGTGTGGTTTTGCATTTGGAAGCTGTTGCTGTGACCAGACAACATGCGGTCTAAGGAACTCTCAATTGAGGTGAAGCAGAACATCCTGAGGCTGAAAAAAAAGAAAAAAATCCATCAGAGAGATAGCAGACATGCTTGGAGTAGCAAAATCAACAGTCGGGTACATTCTAAGAAAAAAGGAATTGACTGGTGAGCTTGGGAACTCAAAAAGGCCTGGGCGTCCACAGATGACAACAGTGGTGGATGATCGCCACATACTTTCTTTGGTGAAGTAGAACCCGTTCACAACATCAACTGAAGTCCAGAACATTCTCAGTGAAGTAGGTGTATCTGTCTCTAAGTCAACAGTAAAGAGAAGACTCCATGAAAGTAAATACAAAGGGTTCACATCTAGATGCAAACCATTCATCAATTCCAAAAATAGACAGGCCAGAGTTAAATTTGCTGAAAAACACCTCATGAAGCCAGCTCAGTTCTGGAAAAGTATTCTATGGACAGATGAGACAAAGATCAACCTGTACCAGAATGATGGGAAGAAAAAAGTTTGGAGAAGAAAGGGAACGGCACATGATCCAAGGCACACCACATGCTCTGTAAAACATGGTGGAGGCAACGTGATGGCATGGGCATGCATGGCTTTCAATGGCACTGGGTCACTTGTGTTTATTGATGACATAACAGCAGACAAGAGTAGCCGGATGAATTCTGAAGTGTACCGGGATATACTTTCAGCCCAGATTCAGCCAAATGCCGCAAAGTTGATCGGACGGCGCTTCATAGTACAGATGGACAATGACCCCAAGCATACAGCCAAAGCTACCCAGGAGTTCATGAGTGCAAAAAAGTGGAACATTCTGCAATGGCCAAGTCAATCACCAGATCTTAACCCAATTGAGCATGCATTTCATTTGCTCAAATCCAGACTTAAGACGGAAAGACCCACAAACAAGCAAGACCTGAAGGCTGCGGCTGTAAAGGCCTGGCAAAGCATTAAGAAGGAGGAAACCCAGCGTTTGGTGATGTCCATGGGTTCCAGACTTAAGGCAGTGATTGCCTCCAAAGGATTTGCAACAAAATATTGAAAATAAAAATATTTTGTTTGGGTTTGGTTTATTTGTCCAATTACTTTTGACCTCCTAAAATGTGGAGTGTTTGTAAAGAAATGTGTACAATTCCTACAATTTCTATCAGATATTTTTGTTCAAACCTTCAAATTAAACGTTACAATCTGCACTTGAATTCTGTTGTAGAGGTTTCATTTCAAATCCAATGTGGTGGCATGCAGAGCCCAACTCGCAAAAATTGTGTCACTGTCCAAATATTTCTGGACCTAACTGTACCTGCTCACTCACCGGTGCATTGTCTGTTAGCCTTTTGTGTGCTTAGGAAACATGCAACCAATCGTCTATTTGGTAGAAACTCAGCTCTCACATGTCCAAGGTCACCAAAAGCGCTGTCATACCACGTTGATTGTACTTCTTTTTGTGGAATGATGGTGTGTTCTGAGCCTCAATGAAAAGTACCTAGCTGTCATTATTACTCTGCTTTCTACTCTCACGTGGAGATAATAATGCTGGAAATACAAAAGGTGTAGATAGAGTCTTATTCTAGTATGATGAATAAGAGGAGATCTGGGAATTGCCCACTTGAAGGGGTTGTGAGAGTCACAACCACTTACACAGCATGCAGAAAAAGGCTGCTGCAGTCCCCATGGAGGGATATAGCAGAATGGAGAAAGAAGTGGTTAATATACCACACTGCCTTGAACAAACCACATGAACAGATAATCCGGGACAGTGATCTTTATTTACGCGTTTCAAAAACTATTTCTCCTTCTTCAGGACCACAATCATAGATCTGTGATTCTTGTCCTGAAGAATGAGAAATATTGAAACAAACTTTAAGAGGCCTATGTGACAGAAAATACCCAAAAGTGACACTATTCTGAAGACTGCACGCCTCATACTACTCAATCCAAGAAGTTTATTAACTCTTAAGGTGCTTCACAGAAACTAAAGTAATGTGGAAAGAAGAAATGAAAGTTTTTTTGACACAAAAATGTTACTTTAGCCAAGATTTTGCCTTTTCACAAGTGCAACAGGAGAAAATGCACCAAACAATTTCTTGTGCAAATACACCTTAATACACTGAAACCCCATGTCTGATGGAAAACGACTGTTTGGGCACACAGCAGGGCTTGGAAGTGAAGGAGTTCCATCTAACTTTTAATATTTAAAATTGTCTGACATAGTTAGTGGATGCCATGTCACATTTGCAGAGCCCTTGATGTACCTAAACAGTCGAAACCCCTCACAAGTGACACCATTTTGGAAACTACACCCCTGAAGGAATTTATCTAGATGTGTGGTCAGCACCATAAACCCTTAGGTGCTTCACAGAATTTTATAACGTTGAGCCGAGAAAATAAAAAATTATATTTTTCCCCAAAAAGTGTTGTTTTATCCTTAAAGTTTGCATTTTCACAAAAGTTACTTGAGGATAAACACTATACAAATTGTAGTGCAATTTTCTCCTAAGTATTTTGATACCCCATATGTTTTAGAAAACTACTGTTTCGACACATGGCAGGGCTTGGAAGGGAAGGAACGTCATTTGATTTTTGAAATGCAAAATTGCCTGGAACTGTTAAGGCTGCTTTACACCAGACAATCTATCGTGCGATAGATCGTCGGGGTCACGGTTTTTGTGACGCACATCCGGCATCGCTGGCGATGCCGGCCTGTGTGACACCTCCTAGCGACGCAGTATCGCTCACAAATCGTGAGTCGTGTACTGCTCGCTAGGTTCCATAATATCGTTTAATTTAGTTGTTCATCGTTTCCGGGGTAGCACACGTCGCTCCGTGTGACACCCCGGGAACGATGAACAGCAGCTCACCTGCGTCACGCGGCCGCCGCCGGCTATGTGTAGGAAGGAGGTGGGCGGGATATTTACATCCCGCTCATCTCCGCCCCTCCGCTTCCATTGGCCGGTGGCCGTGTGACGTCGCTGTGACGCCGAACATCCCTCCCACTCCAGGAAGTGGACGTTCGCCGCCCACAGCGAGGTCGCACGAGAGGTAAGTATGTGTGACAGGGGTTACTGACTTTGTGCGGTACGGGCAGCGTACCCGGGGGTGGGTACGATCGATTGTGAAATCGCACAATCGGTCGTACCATGTAAAGCAGCCTTTAGAGGGTGCCATGTCACGTTTGGAGAGTCCTTGATGCGCCTAAATAGTCGAAATCTCCCACAAATGCATAGTTTATAAAATGCTTAATCAAAACAGATTTCACATAAACCACAGGACTAGGCACGTGTATTCTTAGTAGGCCACTACGCAGAAAATGTCAGTCTTTTTCCTAGACTTAAAGGCAGAACCGTTTGCGCAATCCCAAATGACTAAGACCACAGGCACACGTTGAGTATTTAATAATTTTTTTACCTCAGGATTTGCAAGCCAAAACCAAGAGTGGGTAAAAAATGCAGAAGTGTGGTGGTAAAATGTAATCAGTATATACGGGCCAAGTAATACTTCCTGTGACGTTGCACACAGTTCACATTATATAATGGAGTTACTCACTTTGCTGCTATGTGAGGTAGTACAGGAACACCGTTCATCAAAAATTCAAACAATTTATTAATATTCCATAAACCGCAGTTCAATAACATAAAAACAGAGAGCCTCTTCTGGCTTAAAGAAACACACACATGGCTTTGTAGCAGCTACATTCGTGGTACATCCGCTCAGATTCGGATACCTTTCTCCTCAGAAATATCTCATTAACCCCGGTCAGATGAAGCAAACCCTCTATCTCTCAGGGGCTCCCTTCAGAGAGGCCTCTTCATCTCTATCCTGAGTCCAGGAGCCTCTTTTCCTCTCCCAGAGGCTGCTCCTCATACACCCGGATTTTTGGTCCATAAAGTCTGCGGTGCGCTCACAGTGGAGGTTTGGCAGCTTCCAGACACTGACTCCTTTCAGCGTCTACATAGGACCTCTTCCCAGAGACTCCTTCCCACAGCCCAGCACTTCTCATACTGGCTATAGACTCTCCCCATGTCAAGCACACACAGACTCCATTTTACCTGTATCATGTGATACATCAGACACACCCATGGGCAGGGTATGTGGATGGCCAGTAACATCCATCTCTCCAGCCATCCATAAACCTGGCCCTGTGAATGTTATAATAAAACATGTGGCACTACAAGTACCAGCACAGACTACCAGGTTCACACCACGTCTGCAGTACATACCGGCCACTAACAATGTAGCCAGTCTCCTTCTTAAGGATGCACTACACGCTGCGACATCGCTAACAATATATCGTCGGGGTCACGTCGTTACTGATGCACATCTGACGCCGTTAGCGACATCGCAGCGTGTGACACCAAGGAGCGACGATCAACGATCGCGAAAATGTCAAAAATCGTTGATCGTTGACACGTCGCTCCTTTTCATAATATCATTGGTGGTGCATGCCGCTGGTTATTCGTCGTTCCTGCGGCGCCACACATCGCTCTGTGTGACGCCACAGGAACGACGAACATCTGCTTACCTGCGTCCACCGGCAATAAGGAAGGAAGGAGGTGGGCGACATGTTCCGGCCGCTCATCTCCGCCCCTCCTCTGCTATTGGGTGGCCGCTGCAGTGACGTCGCTATGATGCCTAACGCACCTCCCCCTTGAAGGAGGGATTGTTCGGCGGTCACAGCGACGTCGCTGAAAAGGTATGTGCGTGTGACGCTGCCGTAGTGATAATGTTCGCTACGGCAGCGATCACCAAATGTCGAACGAACGACGGGGGCGGGTGCTATCGCGCTCGACATCGTTAGCTATCGCTAGCGATTTCGCAGTGTGTAAAGCATCCTTTACACTCCACACCATGACTACATATTACTACCACATGGTAATGTTGGAATAACACTACCATTATATTACCGTATAAGTGAATACAGTACAATTATATGCAGTGATTCTCAACATCTCTAATGTCTATAGTCTTTAACTTTCCTTTTTCTCCATTTGATGAAGACCACCACAACAACTTCTCCCAAGTATGACTTGTTTCTACAGAATGTGCTGTTCAGGCATATTTAGTTTCTATCTTTTTCAGCATCTTCCATGTCCTTACCCCTATCCTACACAAATTTTCCTTACTGCCATATCTGTAATAGTACCATATTGCTGTTTTGCCAATTTTGTGCTCGCTCCTGCCTAAGGTGCCTTTATTTTTATAGCGAATACCCGACGTATTGATAGATCCTGCTGCAGTTGTTAATAGTACACCCATACAGTACTTGTTAGTGCTCTTTTATTGTCCTCAAGATAGGAATAGTGATTCCACACAGTAACAGTCACCGCTTAGTGTCCTCATCTTACTGAAAGTGCCCTTTTACTTCTATGTAAAAAGTAATGATGCCCTTCTGTAGCCTAAAATAAATAATACCCTTATACTTCGACTGGCCTATTAAAGCCTCCAAAAGTAATACAATTTGAATATATCCCAGAGGAGCATTGCAGCTATAAGACTCCTCACCACTGACAGCCATACTGGTTTGTCAATTTCCGCAAGGAGAAAAGTTCTCCCCTTAGACACCACTTTAGCTTCTCATGAAGCCAGATCAGTTCTCATACTTTGCACTGACGAGGGACAATCATCCCGAAACACCATGTCTGCATATTGAGGTTCTGATCTGGCATAAATCCTAAGTCATATGGATAGGCTTGTTAAAGAGCCACTTTTGACTTTTAGGATTGCTACTTCCAATAGGTGGCACTAGAGTTCATCTCCTTCCTCCCTGAAGAGACAACCCAAAAGTAAAGGCCCCGTCACACTAAGCAACATCGCTAGCAACATCGCTGGTAACGAACAACTTTTGTGACGTTGCTAGCGATGTTGCTGTGTGTGACATCCAGCAACAACCTGGCCCCTGCTGTGAGGTCGTTGGTTGTTGCTGAATGTCCTGGGCCATTTTTTAGTTGTTGCTGTCCTGCTGTGAAGCACAGATCGCTGTGTGTGACAGCGAGACAGCAACAACTAAATGTGCAGGCAGCAGGAGCCGGCTTCTGCGGAGGCTGGTAACCAATGTAAACATCGGGTAACCAAGAAGCCCTGTCCTTGGTTACCCGATATTTACCTTTGATACCAGCCTCCTCCGCTCTCACTGTCAGTGCCGGCTCCTGCTCTGTGCACATGTAGCTGCAGCACACATCAGGCAATTAACCCGATGTGTGCTGTAACTAGGAGAGCAAGGAGCCAGCACTAAGCAGTGTGCGCTGCTCCCTGCTCTGTGCACATTTAGCTGCAGCACACATCAGGCAATTAACCTGATGTGTGCTGTAAGTAGGAGAGCAAGGAGCCAGCGCTCAGTGTGCGCTGCTCCCTGCTCTGTGCACATTTAGCTGCAGCACACATCGGGTTAATTAACCTGATGTGTGCTGTAACTAGGAGACTGGGGGCTGGTCACTGGTTGCTGGTGAGCTCACCAGCAACTCGTGTAGCCACGCTCCAGCGATCCCTGCCAGGTCAGGTTGCTGGTGGGATCGCTGGAGCGTCGCAGTGTGACAGCTCACCAGCAACCTCCTAGCAACTTACCAGCGATCCCTGTGGTTGTTGGGATCGCTGGTAAGTTGCTTAGTGTGACTGGACCTTAATAGTACTTCTTAGTGACTTTTTCATAAATTGATAGTGCCCCCACGCAGTAAATAAATTTACACAATGAACAGAGCAGCTCAGGTTACATGCCTCTTCTGTCTTATTGCCTGCTCTTTCAGTGACACGGCATAGATGGGCAGAATGAAGTCATTGCATTGGGTCAGTCTATGTCGATTGGCAAAGGCTCGGTAGGTCCTGGCTGCTCAATATTTGAGATTATATGGTAGTGCAAGAGGCTGATAACTTCCTGCTCTGTTAGGCCTAAGCCACACGGTGAGAAAATCGGTGCGAGTGGAGTGCGATAAAACATCGCATTCCACTCGGACCAATTCTAGCCTGTGTGTCAGTGCACATGAGCGATTATTCTCTCAGCCCTAATCGGACCGAGAAAACAATCGCAGGAGAAAAGGGAGATAGATCCCTCCCTCTCCTTCTTCGTGCTGGCCCGCCCCTCTGCAGTGCTGGTCCGCCACTGTGCATTATGATGAGCTGTTCAACGGCAAAGGGCCTATATATTGTTCTTGCACAGGGACCCTGTTCAGTCTGTGCCCGACAGTGGAGAACATAAGTGGATGGATATAACGGAGTAAAACATTTTCAGCAATTATTTTTAAACATTTTATTCACTTACCTTAAGTAACGTGACTGCATACAAAATAAAAATGATAGTTCATTAGTAGGTGCAAACCTTACACTGTAATATAATGAAATCCATAATTTTGCCTTTATAATCACTGATATAAAGATTAATATGGTATGTGGCATAATGTTAACTGTATTTATATATATATATATATATATATATATATATATATATATATATATATATATATATATATATATATATATATATATATATATAAATTAAATAATATAATTGATTACATTAATCACAATCTATATTTTTCTAGAAATATCGGTCAGTAACTTAAGTGACGGATTCTTAGTGATCCATGTATCTCCAGAAGACAATAAGCAGAAGGTAAGAAACGATTCTGGTTAACTACCTAGATACACTCACAACCTTATGAACATAACCTTACTTTTTGCAAATACTGGAAGACATAGGCCGGTTTCACACATCCGGCTTTTCGACGGTTTGCCAGATGCGGCGCACACCAGTACAGTGTATACAGCACAATGGCATCGCCGCAACTTCCGGGTCACATGCTCCAGTCACATGACAGCATGTGATTGGCGCTTGTCACGCTGCCATTGTACTGTATACACTGTACTTGCATGCGACGAATCCGGCAAACCGGTGACAAGCCGGATGTGTGAAACTAGCCATAGTTATCAAAACCGACTGAAAGAATAATTATTTGTTGGATATTTACTCTACTAAACAAACAGATGATTGACGGCTGATTGGATTGTTTCAGTGGGCAACAAAAAAATGTGCCATGACAAGGATAAATGTGAATTTAAAAAGTATACACATTATTTGTTACATAATTTTTAAAATAAGGTATATTTCCAACATAATAAACAGATAAAGATAGTTGGTGAGCCAAAAAACGGGGTTAATCTTCCACACGGAAATTAGAGCTGCATAGTCAAGTAATGTCCATATGCAAATATTAGTTCAAGTATAAATGTGGTATTCAGGAATATTGCAAAGTCAAATAGTAAAAAAGATTTAAAGTACAACAAGTGGTGGCAGCCGAGAGGTGAACGCGACCATGCCTCTGACGCTGCGCATGCATTAGCATGTTAGTTCGCCCACAGGCGCGTACTTATATGCTAAGGGGGCCAACTAGCCAGGGGAAGTAACACACTTGCGACTAGTCTCCGGCCTCATTAGCATATCATATAGGATCTTTAGAAATACTTTTTCTAAAGATCCCTTTATCTATGCTACTAGATGCTGGGACGCTTAGGCAGTAGAGTTGAGCGCGGTTCGAGGTTCTCCAGTTCTAGGCTCGAGTGATTTTGGGGCCTGTTCTAGATCGAACTAGAACTCGAGCTTTTTGCAAAAGCTCGATAGTTCTAGAAACGTTCGAGAACGGTTCTAGCAGCAAAAAACCAGCTAATTCCTAGCTGGCTTTCCGCTGTAATAGTGTAAGTCACTCTGTGACTCACACTATTATGAAATTTCAGTGTATAGTGTGCGGGAACAGCGCCTTCAGATCACTGCTGTTTGTATAATGACAATGGTATAATTTTTTTTTTTTTTTCCTTGTTTTCCTTCCCTAAGCGCGCGCGTGTAGTGGGGAGGGCCAGCATGTCAGCCAATCCCAGACACACACACAGCTAAGTGGACTTTTAGCCAGAGAAGCAACGGCATGTGTGATAGGATGTCCATGTCACATGTCCCTGCATTATAAAACCGGACATTTTCCTCCAGGACGCCATTATCTGCCTTCTGCGTCCTTGGTGTCAGACATCACTGGCGCAGCTCCGTCCTGAGTCCTATCGCCGATACAGCTGTATGCGCTCCATACACAGCGCTGGACAGCATAGGGATAGCACTTTCCATCAGTCCTTTTAAGGGCTCGTACCGGCAGGGTCAGAGCCATAGGTGACAGGTCCTGAAAACAGAGACAGCGTCTGGGTAGCAAAGGTCAGAGATTTCGTCGCTGCATTTCCCCATTAGGAGGGAATAGAAAGGCAGGCTTCCATTCCTCTACCCAGAGCCCCACAATCCTGGCACTGTACCCTCCTGTCCTCTGCACATTCCAACTCATTATAACTAAGCCATTATACTAGCAAACACTCAGTGTACCTAGTGGCATCCTAAACGTGGCTATTGGACTTTTGTCTAGTCACACTAGTGCAAAGACATTTGCAGCACCTCTACGTGCATTGCACACTCCAACTCATTATAACTAAGCCATTATACTAGCAAACACTCAGTGTACCTAGTGGCATCCTAAACGTGGCTATTGGACTTTTGTCTAGTCACACTAGTGCAAAGACATTTGCAGCACCTCTGCCTGCATTGCACACTCCAACTCATTATAACTAAGCCATTATACTAGCAATTGATGCTGCCAGTTTAAGGGCCGAAGTTGCATTGTCAGGGATATTTATTCTTTATTATTCTGCTGTTAATAAAGCTAGACCACCGCTGCAATCTACACCACCTCTCAATTTTTACTACCACATTTTCAGTGCACAATCTTGTCGCAATCAACATGAGTGGCAAAATGACAGATGCTGGTGGAAAGGGGAAGAGGCGTGGTGGAAAAGGAAAAAAAGGGTTTGTCAGTGGGGAAGGTAGCAAAGCTCCATTATCATCTGCTGAAGATAGACCATCTATGAGCAAAAGTAAGATGTCTACTACTTACCGTGGACAATCCGATGTGCTCCCTTTTTTACGGACACGAACAACAGGAACAAAGGTAGATGATGGCCAAAAAAGGAAAATGCTTGAATGGATCTCAAGTGGTCCAACAAGTGCCCTCTCAGCCACTTCAAGTACTGCATCCAAAAAACACCAGTCCTCTGAGTTGTCATCCCAATCAAACTTGCTTTCTCCCAGCTCTGAAGTCTCCATCAGCCCTGCACAGTATGGTGGAACTGAGATGGCTGAGTCTGCAGAGCTGTTCAGTCACACTATAGCCTGGGAATCAGAGGTCTGCTCCCAAGCTACAGTGAGTACAGAACAGGAAATGGTCTGCAGTGATGCCCAGAACCTTTGTGACTCTGATTCAAGCCGTGAGGACCAAGTTTCTGAGCATAATGTTGACCCTTTGTCACAAACTGTAACACCTGTGGTTATAGACAATGAGGAACATACTGATGAAGATGAGATGCAGATACCCGATTGGGATGACAACTTAAATATTCGGTCAGGGCAAGAAGAGGCTCGGTCTGAGGGGGGAGTGCAAACACAACAATTGATGATGAAGTTCTAGATCCCACCTACTGTCAACCCACAGTCAGGCACTCGAGGAGGTCAACAGAGGTGGTGGAGGAGGATGCAACTGATGACGAAGTTACCTTGCGCCTTCCTGGACACAGTCGGAGTACTGGTAGCACGTCTACAACTGCATCCTCAGCCACCACTCTGCCTCTGAGCATTATTCGGGGTGGATCAACAGATCACATGGCCTCTAAGCCTTGCCTAGCCTGGTCCTTTTTTGACATAGAAAAAGATCGCCCAAATTATGTGATCTGTAAAATTTGTCATGGTTCTATTAGTAGAGGTCAAAACCTCAGCAGTTTGACAACTTCTTCCATGAATCGTCACATGAATAAATATCATATGTCCCGGTGGGAAGCTCACCGTGCTGCAATGCGGCCTAGCGGAGCGAACCATCCACCGCCTGCCCCTTCCAGTGCATCCGCGCGCTCGTCATCTTCTAGGACTGTGGGGACAGCTGTCACACCTGTTTTTCCACCCACAACTTCCACCACTGTAACCGCAACAGGCAGTTTGCTTGGTAGGTCGTCAGTTGGTTTGGAAGGGGAAACAAGTGAGTGTGTACAGCTCTCTCAGACATCGATAGCACCAACGTTGGATGAAGGCAACATCATGTCTCCGCCTGCACTTTCCTCACAAACCTGCATTTTTCCAGGGACACCCTACTCAACACCGTCTACACACAGCAGCCAGATCTCTGTCCCTCAGATGTGGTCAAATAAAAGGCCACTTCCTGCGACCCATGACAAAGCTAAGAGGTTGACTCTATCCCTCTGTAAGCTGTTGGCTACCGAAATGCTGCCTTTCCGCCTAGTGGACACACAGGATTTTAGAGACCTTATGTCTGTCGCTGTGCCCCAGTACCAGATGCCTAGTCGCCACTACTTCTCTAAGAAAGGTGTGCCCGCGCTACACCAGCATGTCGCACACAACATCACCGCTTCCTTGAGAAACTCTGTGTGTGAACGGGTGCATTTCACCACCGATACTTGGACCAGTAAGCATGGACAGGGACGTTACATGTCGCTGACTGGGCACTGGGTAACTATGGTGATAGATGGTGAAGGGTCTGCTGCACAAGTCTTGCCGTCCCCACGACTTGTGTGTCAATCCTCTGTCTGTCCAAGTTCCGCCACTGCTTCTGCATCCTCCACCTCATCTGGGTCCTCAACCTCCACCCCAAGCCTGCCTGGTCAGGCCACCAGCGTTCTCACTGCGCAGAAGGAATCACGCACCCCTCATTACTATGCTGGCAGCAGAGCGCAACGGCATCAGGCGGTCTTTAGCTTGACATGTCTTGGGAATAAGAGTCACACAGCTGAGGAGTTGTGGTCAGCTCTGCGGTCCGAGTTTAATAAATGGTTGTCTTCACTCAACCTGCAGCCTGGTAAGGCCGTGTGCGACAATGCTGCAAACCTGGGTGCGGCCCTTCGCCTGGGCAAGGTGACACACGTACCTTGTATGGCTCACGTGTTGAACCTTGTCGTCCAGCAATTTTTAACACACTATCCCGGCCTAGATGGCCTTCTGAACAGGGCACGAAAACTGTCTGCTCACTTCCGCCGTTCAAGCGCCGCAGCTGAGCGACTTGCATCGCTCCAGAAGTCTTTCGGCCTGCCGGTTCATCGCCTGAAATGCGATGTGGCGACACGCTGGAATTCAACTCTCCACATGTTACAGCGACTGTGGCAGCACCGCCGAGCCCTGGTGCAATACGTCATGACATATAGCCTGGGCCAACGTGATGCAGAGGTGGGGCAGATAACCCTGATGGAGTGGTCTCAGATCAAGGACCTATGCACCCTTCTGCACAGTTTCGACATGGCGACGAATATGTTTAGCGCTGACAATGCCATTATCAGCATGACGATTCCAGTCATTTACATGCTGGAGCACACGCTCAACACTATTCGGAGTCAGGGGGTGGGACAACAGGAAGGGGATGAACTACAGGAGGATTCATATGCGCAAGACTTAACAACATCACCAAGGTCCAGACGTTCATCATCAACAAGGCGCCAGGCATGGGACCATGGGGGACAGGGATCAACAAGGGCGCATAGTAGCAGGCTAAATGTTGAGGAAGGTGCAGGAGAACATGAAGAAATGGAGGACGAACTGTCCATGGACATGGAAGACTCAGCAGATGAGGGAGACCTTGGTCAAATTTCAGTTGAAAGAGGTTGGGGGGAGATGTCAGAGGAAGAAAGAACGGTTAGCACCTCTATGCCACAAACACAGCGTGGACTTGGTCTGCATGGCTGCGCAAGACACATGAGTGCCTTCTTGTTGCACTACCTCCAACATGACCCTCGTATTGTCAAAATTAGAAGTGATGATGACTACTGGATTGCCACACTATTAGATCCCCGGTACAAGTCCAAATTTTGTGACATAATTCCAGCCATAGAAAGGGACGCACGTATGCAGGAGTATCAGCAGAAGCTGTTACTCGATCTTAGCTCGGCTTTTCCACCAAACAACCGTGCAGGTGCAGGGAGTGATTCTCCCAGTTGTAACTTGCCAAACATGGGACGGTCTCGTCATCTTCAACAGTCTACCCGTACCAGTAGGACCGTATCTGGTGCTGGTAACAGCAATTTTATGGAATCTTTTCATAATTTTTTTAGACCCTCTTTTGCAAGGCCACCAGAGACAAGTCTGACACATAGTCAACGGCTGAAGAGGATGATACAGGAGTATCTCCAAATGAACATCGATGCCATGACTTTGCAAATGGAGCCTTGCTCCTTTTGGGCTTCAAATCTAGAAAAATGGCCAGAGCTCTCCAGTTACGCCTTGGAGATTTTGTCGTGTCCAGCTGCCAGCGTTGTCTCTGAACGTGTCTTCAGTGCTGCTGGGTGTGTGCTGACAGATAAGCGCACGCGTCTGTCCAGTGACAATGTGGACAGACTGACGTTCATCAAAATGAACAAGTCATGGATCCAGAAGGAATTTACTACCCCTGTGTCATCCTGGGGAGAGTAAATGCTTGTGGATTTGGAATGTGCTTGATGCAAATCAAAACATCCTGTTTGCAACTAGGGCACAACTGCTGCCACTGAAGGGGTGGGTGTGTGTGGGGCCCAATTTTTGGAAAAAAGGGAGACTCCGCTTGGAGTAACCCATGCTTGATGTGTTTTTTAAAAGGAGCCAAGATGAACAGAGCTGGGATCAGGAAAGACTTTGCTACCTACCCTGGTGTCATCCTGGGGACGGTTAATTATGGCGTATTTTTGAATGTGCTTGATGCAAATCTAGCTGTGAAGTGTACAACTGGGGCACAACTGCTGCCACTGAAGGGGTGGGTGTGTGTGGGGCCCAATTTTTGGAAAAAAGGGAGACTCCGCTTGGAGTAACCCTTGCTTGCTGTGTTTTTTAAAAGGAGCCAAGATGAACAGAGCTGGGATCAGGAAAGACTTTGCTACCTACCCTGGTGTCATCCTGGGGACGGTTAATTATGGCGTATTTTTGAATGTGCTTGATGCAAATCTAGCTGTGAAGTGTACAACTGGGGCACAACTGCTGCCACTGAAGGGGTGGGTGTGTGTGGGGCCCAATTTTTGGAAAAAAGGGAGACTCCGCTTGGAGTAACCCTTGCTTGCTGTGTTTTTTAAAAGGAGCCAAGATGAACAGAGCTGGGATCAGGAAAGACTTTGCTACCTACCCTGGTGTCATCCTGGGGACGGTTAATTATGGCGTATTTTTGAATGTGCTTGATGCAAACCTAGCTGTGAATTGTACAACTGGGGCACAACTGCTGCCACTGAAGGGGTGGGTGTGTGTGGGGCCCAATTTTTGGAAAAAAGGGAGACTCCGCTTGGAGTAACCCTTGCTTGCTGTGTTTTTTAAAAGGAGCCAAGATGAACAGAGCTGGGATCAGGAAAGACTTTGCTACCTACCCCGGTGTCATCCTGGGGACGGTTAATTATGGCGTATTTTTGAATGTGCTTGATGCAAATCTAGCTGTGAAGTGTACAACTGGGGCACAACTGCTGCCACTGAAGGGGTGGGTGTGTGTGGGGCCCAATTTTTGGAAAAAAAGGGAGACTCCGCTTAGAGTCACCTTGTGGTGTTTTACATGATTTTAGAAGGGCGTGCCATGCCTATATCTGTGTCTCCTCCTCTTTTTCCTTGTCCTGCTCTTTTGTTTTCACATGAGTATATGTCCTTGTCACTTTCTCATGTGTTTGTGTTGTGAGTTGTTTGTCACCTTTTGGACACCTTTGAGGGTGTTTTCTATGTGTTTTTATGTGTTTGTGAATGCCTGCCATTGTTTCCTATGCGGTTCGAGTTCGGTTCGTCGAACGTTCGACGAACCGAACTCGAACGGGACCTCCGTTCGGCGAACCGACCTCGAGCCGAACCGGGACCGGTTCGCTCATCTCTATTAGGCAGGGATTAGCAATATGCACCCAGAACTGCTCGTGGTTCTGGGTGCATACTGGACCTAACAGGTTCAATTTAAACACAACAGGTGCTGCTGAGAACACGTAAGTGTTGTATAGGACAGAACTATTGTATCTAAATGACCATCTAAAAGGAACCTATCACCTAAGATACGGTTAATCTGCAGGTAAATAGCAATACTATGCTGCCTGGCTGCCGTATTGAAAGTGCTGCTACCAGAGGAAAATTAACTTATTTCATCCCGGGAACTGCTGGATTTCAGTCAACGGAGTAGCTACAGTCACCACTCAGAAGACTTGCAGCGGTGGCTTTAAGCACAACCTGACAATTTGATTGACAGCCGGCCCTGCAGTGCATCTGTGCAGAAAAAACTGTCAATCAAGAAATAGCATGGTATAGTAAGCGGTGCTGTAAGTGTTGACTGCACCCTCTCTGTGCACCACCAACATTACACATTACTGAAAGCCGGCAGCTCCTGGGAGGAAATAAGTTAATTTTAAAGATCATTGTAAAGATATTTAGATGCAGACTAACCCTATAGGTAAGCAGCATTTTCAGAAGTAATAGGTCCCCTTTAAGATATAATTTTAAGGCAAAATTGAATTTAAGGTCAGTAAATATAAAAGCAAAATAAACCAATAGCAAAATGATTCTTTTATGGACTATATACAGCTCTTAACTGTAATTTTTCGATTTAACAATATTTTGACCAAAATTGCTTGCAAAGAAAAACTTATTTTTTGTTTTCTTAAATACAGGGGGATGTTGTATTACAATGTGACCATATTTTTGAGGTCGTCACCAAGCTGTCCATGCTGGCTGCTAAACAAGATGTTGTCAACGTATGCAAAGGATGGTAATATATGAAGAATGTCAAAATATATCTGTATACTTTGTGTTTTCCCTGATTGGGGCTGATGGATGAAAGACAACTTTAACTCTAGAAACAAAAACAGTTAGAAGGCTGATTGGATGGAAGCTTTCTTTTATACCACTGTGTTATAGTTCAGATTTTAAAGGGAATATGAAGTCTACAAAACCTACAGGGATGGTGGCAATTCGCAGGCAAATAGTGTTGTGATCCTGTTCAGCAGTATAACTGGAACATGGGCTACAAGTAAAACATTAAGTTATATTTTCCCTGCAGCCGCTCGCAGTCATCAGAGCAGTGCAGGGAAATTTGACAGTTTTCATGCACTATACCATGAGCACCCTGTTATCACTCCCCCTTGCACCTTGACTTTGTAAATAGTGGGGGGAAAAAGTGTTTAGTCAGCCACCAATTGTGCAAGTTCTCCCAATTAAGAAGATGAGAGAGGCCTGTAATTGATTCATAGGTAGACCACAACTTTGAAAGACAAAATGAGAAAACAAATCCAGAAAATCTCCTTATCTGATTTAGCAAGATTTTTTTTTAAAATTATGGTGGAAAATATTTGGTCAATAACACAAGTTCATCTCAATATTTTGCTATATATCCTTTGTTGGCAATGACAGAGGTCAAATGTTTTCTGTAAGTCTTCACAAGGTTGGCACACACTGTTGGTGGTATGTTGGGCCATTCCTCCATGCAGATCTCATCTAGAGCAGTGATGTTTTGGGCCGGTCGCTGGGCAACACGGACTTTTAACTTCCTCCAAAGTTTTTCTAAGGGGTTGAGATCTGGAGACTGGCTAGGCCACTCCAGGACCTTCATATGCTTCTTATAAAGCCACGCCTTCATTGCCCTGGCGGTATGCTTGGGATCATTATCATGCTGAAAGACACAGCTACATTTCATCTTCAATGCCCTTGATGTTGGAAAGAGGTTTGCACTCAAAATCTCATGATACATGGCCCCATTCATTCTTTCATGTACTTGTATCAGTCATCCTGGTCCCTTTGCAGAGAAACAGATCCAAAGCATGATGTTGCCACCCCCATGCTTTACAGTATTTATGGTGTTTTTTGGATGCAACTCAGCATTCTGTCTCCTCCAAACACAATGAGTTGTGTTTCTACCAAACAGTTCTACTTTTGTTTCATCAGACCATATGACATTCTCCCAATACTCTTCTGGATAATCCAAATTCTCTCTAGCACACTTCAGGCGAGCCTGGACATCTACTGGCTAAAGCAAGGGAACACGTTTGGTACTGCAGGATCTGAGTCCCTGGTGGCATACTGTGTTACTGATGGTAGCCTTTGTTACGGTGGTCCCAGCTCTATGCAAGTCATTCACTAGGTCCCCCTGTGTGGTTCTGGGACCTAGCGAATGACGTGCAAAGAGCTGGGACTACCGTTACAAAGGCTATCATCAGTAACACACTATGCTGCCAGGGACTCAAATCCTTCAGTACCAGACGTGTTCTCCTGTTTAAGCCGGTACATGTCCGGGCCCGACTGAATGACTTGCATAGATCACCATTCTTGTGATTATTTTGACCCCACGGGGTGAGATTTTGCGTGGAGTCCCAGAACAAAGGAGTTTATCAGTGGTCTTGTATGTCTTCCATTTTCTTATTACTGCTCCCACAGTTGATTTTATCACACCAGGCTGCTTGCCTATTGCAGATTCAGTCTTCCCAGCCTGGTGCAGGGATACAATTTTGCTTCTGGCATACTTCAACAGCTCTTTGGTCTTCACCATGGTGGAGTTTGGAGTGTGACTGTTTGAGGTTGTGGACAGGTGTCTTTTATACTAATAACAAGATCAAACAGGTGCCATTACTACAGGTAATGAGTCGAGGACAGAGGAGCCTCTTAAAGAAGAAGTTGAAGATCTGTGAGAGCCAGAAATCTTGCATGTTTTTAGGTGACTAAATACTTATTTTTCACCATAATTTAAAAAAAAAAAAAAAAAAAAAAACTTGCCAAATCAGACAAGGTGATTTTCTGGATTTGTTTTCTCATTTTGTCTCTCATAGTTGTGGCCTACCTATGATGTCAATGCTTTGGGTCTGTATCTCTGCAAAGGGACCAGGACGACTGATACCTGTACATGAAAGAATGAATTGGGCCATGTATTGTGAGATTTTGAGTGCAAACCTCCTTCCATCAGCAAGGGCATTGAAGATGAAATGTGACTGGGTCTTTCAGCCTGATAATGATCCCAAGTACACCGCCAGGGCAATGAAGGCGTGGCTTTGTAAGAAACATATGAAGGTCCTGGAGTGGCCTAGTCAGTCTCCAGATCTCAACCCCTTAGAAAACCCTTGGAGGAAGTTGAAAGTCCATGTTGCCTAGCGACCAGCCCAAAACATCACTGATCTAGAGAAGATCTGCATGGAGGAATGGGCCAACATACCACCAACAATGTGTGCCAACCTTGACAAGACTTACAGAAAACGTTTGACCTTTGTCATTGCCAACAAAGGATATATAACAAAATATTGAGATGAACTTTTGTTATTGACCAAATATTTTCCACCATAATTTTCAAAAAAAATCTTGCCGAATCACATAACGTGATTTTCTGGATTTGTTTTCTTATTTTGTTTCTCATAATTGTGGTCTACCTATGATGTCAATTACAGGCCTCGCTCATCTTTTTAAGTGGTAGAACTTACACAATTGGTGGCTGACTAAATACCTTTTGTCCCCACTGTAGCATTTTTGTTGCCTACAAGCTCCCTTTAAAGTTTGTAATTAGCTGTCATTAGGAGATTAAAGCGCTCCTCTCTCCTCCGCAGTGGGAGGTAAGCACAGACGGTAACATCTCATCTACATACCGTATTTTTCGGACTATAAGACGCACTTTCCCCCCCAAATGTTGGGGGAAAGTGGGGGGTGCGTCTTATAGTCTGAATGTAGGGCATGGCTGCAGGGAATGAGGGTGCTGCGGTGGAGCGGGTAATCGGCGGTGAGAGCAGGCTGAAGCAGCGCCTGCCGTGACCACGTGGACCCGCTCATTTCATATGCATGCATCCTCCCGCCCATCATCTCTCAGCGCTGAAGCAGGCGCTGACAGGTGGGCGGGATGATGGGTGGGAGAGCTGGCCCACGTGATCACCCCTGGCAACTACAGCCTGGAGTGATCATGTGTGGCTATATTCACTGCCCCCAGCACATAATCATCAGCACGTGGGGCAGTGAATAAGTACGGTATACTCACCGTTCCCTGCAGTATCGCGATGTCCTCCAGTCTGCTGGCCGGCTGATCTGTGTAGAGAGCGGTGAGCACAGCGATGACATCATCCTTGTGCGCACGGCTCCACACACATCAGTGGGCCGGCAGACAGGAGGTCATCGCGATGATGCAGGGAACGGTGACCGGCTCCACACAGGTCAGCGGCGCTGCTGCTGACACAGACAGGAAGACGAGCAATGCTGCTGGAGTGAGGAAAGGTGAGTATAAACATTTATTTTTTTCTGTGCCACAGGATGCAGGCCGTATAGCAGGATGGGGTATATAGCAGGATGGGGATATATAGCAGGATGAGGGTATATAGCAGGAAGGTGGTATATAGCAAGATGGGGGTATTTATCAGGATGGGGGTATTATCAGGATGAGGGACATATAAAAGGCAGGAGGATCATTACCAGGATGGGGTACCTTAATGGAGAATTTGGGGACATTACCCCCATAACAGTGTCAGCAGCAGATCCTCGCCCCATAACAGTGTGTCATGACCACATTTTTTGCTTCAAATTTTATTTTCCTATTTTCCTCCTCTAAAACCAAGGTGCGTCTTATGGTCCGGTGCGTTTTAAGTCCGAAAAATACGGTATATCTTCCAGCTTGCTTGCGTGAAAGGCAGTAAAACAGGTGTGTGATACCTGCTGCAAACACGTGAGCCAGTATGTACACACGTGGTCAAAATTGTTGGTACCCCTCGTTTAATGAAAGAAAAACCCACAATGGTCACAGAAATAACTTGAATCTGACAAAAGTAATAATAAATAAAAAAATCTATGAAAATGACCAAATGAAGGTCAGACTTTGCTTTTCAACCATGCTTCCACAGAATTTTTAAACATGGCCGCAGGAGGGAAATTGATGACAAATCAAAGAGACAGATAATACAAATGGTAACAAGAGAGCCCAGAAAAACTTCTGAAGAGATTAAAAGTGAACTTCAAGCTCAAAGAACATCAGTGTCAGATAGTACCATCAGTTGTTGTTTGACCCAAAGTGGACGTCATGGGAGATGACCAAGGCGACATCATTGTTGAGAAAAAAAAAATCCAAAAAAGCCAGACTGGAAGTTGACAAACTACATGATAACAAGTCACAAAGCTTGTGGGAGAATGTCCTATGGAACTTTTTGGCAAGGCACATCAGCTCTATGTTCACAGATGGAAAAATGAAGCATATCAAGAAAAGATCACTGTCCCTACTGTGAAACATGGAGGAGGCTCTGTTACGTTCTGGGGATGCTTTGCTGCATCTGGCACAGGGTGTCTTGAATCTGTGCAGGGTACAATGAAATCTCAAGACTATCAAAGGATTCTAGAGAGAAATGTGCTGCCCAGTGTCAGAAAGCTTGGTCTCAGTCGCAGGGCATGGGTCTTGCAACAGGATAATGACCCAAAACACACAGCTAAAAACACCAAAGAATGGCTAAGAGGAAATCATACTATTCTGAAGTGGCCTTCTACGACCCCTGACCTAAATCCTATTGAGCATCTTTGGAAAGAGCTGAAACATGCCGTCTGGAAAAGGCAACCTTCAAACACGAGACAACTGGAGCAGTTTGCTCGAGGAGTGGGCCAAATACCTGTCCAGAGGTGTAGAAGTCTCATTGACAGTTACAGGAATTGTTTGATTGCAGTGATTGCCTCAAAAGGTTGTGCAACAAAATATTAGGTTAAGGAGGAGGGTGCCATCATTCCTGTCCAAGCCTATTTCATGAGTTTTATTTATTTATTTTTTTTAAATTCTGTAGAAGCATGGTTGAAAAGCAATGTCCGACTTTCATTTATTCATTTTCATAATTTTTTTCATGATTACTTTTGTCAGATTCAAGTTATTTCTGTGACTATTGTGGGTTTTTCTTTCATTAAACGAGAGGTACCAACAATTTTAATCACGTGTGTATATGTAGATATTACTTCATTGGCTGTACTCGCCTCCTAATGCAGAACAGATTAGAGCCAGACTATCCGCCTTTAAGGTAAAATTTTGGGGTTGCTACTGGTTTGTCACCATTTTACATCTCACATCCTGTCTGCTAGTTTGGAATAAAAATGTATCGTAGAATAATACTTTATTACTTTTTACTTCCTAGCATCAAATTCTTCTTTCAAAACAAGACTGCAGTGATCGATTTCACAACAGCAGCGGAGTCCCAGGTGTACAAGGCCAAGAATGGGCACCTCACTGTGGTAAGCTGCACATGAGAAGTCACGCCTCATTGTCATGAGTCATCCAAGGACATCAGGATTGAGTCCCTTTTTGGACTAAACTTTATGTGAAGAACGTGATTTATGCTTAAAGGCCTGATCACATCACAGAGACCTTAAAGGGAACCTGTCACCAGTTTTTCCCTATTAAACCAAAAATATCACCTTCTGCAGCTCCTGGGCTGCATTCTAGGAAGGTGCACCTCGTTGCTGGCCCCCCCTTGCAGACACCTAAAAGAACTTTATAAAATCTTACCGTTTCCTATGCAAATGAGTTTGGTTGGCCAGATGGGCGGGCTCTAATTTGTCTCCTGTCTCCCCCTCCTGCGCTGTTCGCCGGACCCCAGGCATGATTCTTCGTCCACGCCGCTGGAGTCTCGCGCAGGCGCATTTCGCTGTGCCCCTATCGCGGGGCTGAGCATAAAGTTTCCCTCGCATTTATGATGCCGATGATGTAGTTGTGTAAGCATGAGATTATGGGCGGCACGGTGCATGACCTCTCCAGCATCATCCTCGTACCCGCCATAATCTCGCGCCTGCGCAACTACATCACCGGCGAGCGCACGAGGGAAACTTTATGCTCAGCCCCGCGATAGGAGCACAGCAAAATACACCTGCGCGAGACTCCAGCAGCGTGGACGATGACGGGGCTGCGTCATCCATGTAAATCATGACTGGGGGACGGTGAACAGCGGCAGAAGGGGGGACAGGAGACGAGTTAGCGTCCGCCCATCTGGCCAATCAAACTCATTTGCATAAGAAACAGTAAGATTTTATAAAGTTCTTTTAGGGGTCTGCAAGGGGGGCCAGCAACAAGGTGCACCTTCCTAGAATGCAGCCCAGGGGCTGCAGAAGGTGATATTTTTGGTTTAATAGGGAAAAAACTGGTGACAGGTTCCCTTTAAATATGACAGTTACAGTGATTGTCAATTTCTCAGAACAAAAACGGATTTTTGTGTACTCACCGTAAAATCGTTTTTTCTTAGCCATCATTGTAGAACACAGGACCATGGGTGTTATGCTGCTTATCCATAGGAGGACACTAAGTAGATGCAAAGATGTTAGCTCCTCCCCTGCAGTATACACCCCCTGGCCCAGCCAGGCTACTTCAGCAGTAGGAGAACAAGTAACAAAAAACGTGAGTGAATACTCATAACAAAAAAGTACTGAGACAGAAAAAAGCTAAGGCCTAACAGGGCAAAGGGGAGGGTGCTGTGTCCCCCAATGATGGCTAAGAGAAAACGATTTTACGGTGAGTACACAAAAATCTGTTTTTCTCTGATGCCTCATTGGGGGACACAGGACCATGGGACGTCCTAAAGCAGTCCATGGGTGGGTAAACAATAAACAACGCAACCCAAGGACTGGGAACCAGTCCCAGATAGCCAGGAGCGCCTACTGAGATAGGTACTCCACTATCGTTTGCAGAATTTTCCTACCTAGGTTCGCCTCAGCAGAAGCCTGGGTATGGACTCAGTAATGCTTTGAAACAGTATGTAGGCAAGACCAGGTCGCAGCCTTACACTTCTGTTCCACTGAAGCCTGATGCCTAATGGCCCAAAGGCGCCAACTGCTCGCGTGGAATGAGTCCGCAGCCCACTAGGAATGGGCTTGAGTTGCAAGCGGTAGACCTCCTGGATCACAGAGCGAATCCAGCGAGCCAGCGTTGCCTATGAAGCTGCCTCTCCTTTCTTAGACTCCTTGTTCGTCATTCTTGAAAGGCCTATGTTCCTAAAGGGGCTGTCCTGGGTACGTATTATCTGAGAGCCCTCACAAGGTCTAGCGAATATAGAACCCTTTCCACCCTATGGACTGGTTGTGGACAAAAGGAAGGCAGAACAATGTCCTCGTTCATATGAAACGGGGAAGTATCCTTCGGAAGAAAATCCGGAAGGGGGCGTAGAACCACCTTGTCCTGATAAAAGATCAGAAAGGGTTCGCGGCAAGAGAGTGCTGCCAGTTCCGAAACTTGTGTGATGGACGTAATCGCCACTAAGAATGTTACCTTCCAGGAGAGAAGAGCAAGAGAAGATTCCTTATGAGGTTCAAAAGGGGACCTCTAGATACCGTCCAAAACGAGATTGAGGTCCCATGGGTCCAGCGACCGTTTATACAGGGAAACTAGATGGGAAACACCCTTGAGGACAGTCTTGACTTGCGGATTGAAAGCTAGGCGGTATTGATAGAATATTGAGAGAGCTGAAACCTGCCCCTTAAGGGAGCTGAGGGCCAACCCCTTTTGCAACCTGATTGCAAAAAAAAAAAAAATCAAGAATTCTGGGGATCGCCAGAGGCATAGGTTGGACATTAGATTCCCTGCACTGGGAAAGGAAAGTTTTTCACGTACGGTGGTAAAAACGGAATGAAGGCCGGCTTTCGGGCACTGTACATGGTGGAGATGACCGCAGGAGAGAATCTCGCTCTTGTTAAAGTCCAGGTCTCAATGCCCAGGCCGTCAGCTTCAGGGCTCTGGAGTTCTGATGGGAAATGGGCCCTTGGGTCAGCAGGTCTGGGATGCTTACGAGACGCCATGAGCAATTGTACTAATTCAGCATACCAGGCGCACCTGGGCTAGTCCGGTGCTATTAGTATCACCGGGACTCCTTCTGCCTTGATCTTCCTGATTACTCGCGGCTGCAGGAGCAGAGGCGAAAAACATGTAAGGCAGACTGAAACGACTTCAGGAGACTAGAGCATCCGTGCCAATGGACTGTGGATCACGTGACCTGGCTAAGAACGCGGGTACCTTTGCGTTCAACCTTGAGGCCATTAGATCCACGTCTGGTGTACTCCAGTGAGTGCAGATGTGTGGGAATACTTCTGGGTGGAGAAACCACTCTCCGGCAGCCAGGCCTTGGCGACTTAGAAGGTCCACCGCCCAGTTCTCTACTCCCGGTATGTGTAACGCTGAAAACACAGACCCCCGTCGATTCGGCCCAGGTGAGGATCCTGAGGAACTCGAGATAAGCTGTCTTGCTGCTAGTACCTCCCTGCCGACTGACATAGGCCACAGCGGTTGCATTGTCCAATTGGACCCGAATCAGACGACCTGCTAGCAGAAGGGGGGAATGACGTGAGCGTGCTGATTTTCAGGATGATTTCTGGGAAGGGAAGACTCCTGGGGTGTCCAACATCCCGAAGCAGTGTGGAGCCAGTACGCTGCTCCCCAGACTAAGAGGCTGACGTCCGTGGTCAGGAGTAGCCAGTCCACTTGTGGGAGAAAAACTCCTTCTCAATATGGAAGAGGACTGAAGGAGGATCCATCAAGTAAAAGACAGGAGTGGTCCTTCAGGCAGGCGGAAGCTGGGTGAGGGTCCACCGAGGCCGGATCAGCCCAGCCCTTAGAGATAGCTAAGCCAAAGGTTTACCGGGACTCCATGAGTTTACGGATACCAAAGCGGCGTTAAAATCCCCCTTTTTTTGAGGTTTCTTCACCCTTTTAAAGGAGACCGCAGGGTCAGTAATAGTGGATGGGAGATCTTCCACATGCAGAGTTTTGGTTGATTGCTGCAATAACTCCATCGCAGCTTGATCGCTCGGGGAGGTTGAAACCAAGGAATCATCCCGGTACAAACATCATTCCCCTTCCTCCGGCTCCTCAGTGACCGCGGAACATGTGGAAGAACCCCATCTGTGTACTTCAGAGGGAGAACCATGGGGGTCATGCCCTTTTTCTGATCTGCAACCAGTGAAGCAGAGGGCTGATTCTTATCAGAAGGACCCTCTATAGAGGTGTCATCAGGCTGCGTTCTGTCCAGGGGCCCCGAGGGGTGTGAGGACGATGTTGCATAGCCAGCACCAGGTTCTGGGAACTGTGCCCATTCCGGGGGACTGGGAGCCGTAGGCTCTGGGCTAGCAGCGGTTGCTGCGGTGGTGGCGGGGGGGGTAAGCTACAGGGGCACCGGACTCACAGAAGGAAGAGGTGCTATCATCCCATAGTAGCTCAGCGTCTTATAGTTGCTGCTGTAGTTGTGCAAGGCATAAAACATGTGACTGCAGCCCCTGGCTGATGAGCCACAAACTCTGATTTTAATGAGGGAGTAATGCTCTGCAGAGCTAATATGCAAGTGAGCCTATAACTCACCCAGAACCCTGATGACTCCCTCCTCCCCTCCTCCTGTGTCCCAGTTCTGGGAAGGAGGAAGCCAGCTCTGAGAGACGTTCACAGGCTCTGATCACAACAAGAGGGAGCAATGCTCTGCAGATCCTGTGTGAGGGGGGCGTGGCTTATCGAGTGTTGGAGGGGACGGGGCTTAGCTCTGACAAGAAGGCATGAGAAAATATAATAAACAAAAAATGGTGGGAAGGGACTCCCCTTCCCTCCTCCAGCCCTGCACAACAATGGTGGACAGAAAAACCTCTATAAGTGTACCACAGCTGCGGCTGCACTGAGTCCTGGGAGCTCTCCCCTCCCCCCGCCACAGCTGGAATGCTATGCAGGAGTCTGCAATCACAGCCCATGTGCATCCAGTCAGTGTGACCTTTGCTCCAATTTCCTGTCAGGGTGCCAGTGTGCAGATTCTGACACCTGCTGTGCCCGGTCACAGAACGTGTATCAACTGCCAGAGGGACTGAGGAAGTTTTTCATCTGCTCTGGGGCTCTGGAAAAAAATCGGAAGGATCTCACCTCAACTCCTGTGGAGATGGCAGTCTGATGCCTGCTGCCTGGTCACACCGGTGCAGTGTATCAACTCAGAGCTTGCAAGAGGGGCTGAGGAAGTTTTCATCTGCTCTGGGCTCTGGAAAATCAGTGCCATGAGACCTGTCGTCCAGTGAGTATCAGCCCAGGATCCAGCGTCGCAGGAGGGGGTACGGGGAGGCGATACTCCGCGTTCCCGCCTGTTGATGGTTTTGGGAAATCGGTCCCCCGAAGGAACCGTCGCCCTCTAAAAACAAAAAATTCTTGCTGCAGTAGTCTGCAGAGATGTGCCTCGTATAGACACTAAGCTAAAACTGAAGTAGCCTGGCTGGGCCAGGGGGTGTATACTGCAGGGGAGGAGCTAACATCTTTGCATCTACTTAGTGTCCTCCTATGGATAAGCAGCATAACACCCATGGTCCTGTGTCCCCCAATGAGGCGTCAGAGAAATTCTGTTTTTCCTATTTACTGCATAGTGTATTACATATTTTCAATTTATAATAAGTTTTTTGTGTTCTAAAGTTAGATTCCAGTATATTTCATGTTGTATCTAAATAGCCCTATTATTGTATCATAATGGTGATAAAAAGTCTGATGTTACCATTTTATTACAGTAAATGTATCACTTAAACATGAGCCATGTATGAGGGTGTCGGAGTCATAGGTTTGGCTTACTGACTCCACAGCCCTGAAACCCACTCCAGCTCAGTCCCTTATAATTCACTCAGCTATTCTCCATCAATACCAGGCACAGGTGTGAGTCTAAGAAGCCCTTATTTAAGCCAAGGCAGCTCATCAAATTGAAACACCCCAGGCTACTTTAAAAGCCTGACGTGGAGCGGAGCTGAAATCAGGGACAGGAGAAAAAAAATCTTAGAGTTCTAAAAATGGAATTAAGGCACAGAAGATGAATTCAGTTGTGGTTTCCTCTGTATGCGTATTTGCTCGCAAGCTGTATCTTACACAGAGCATATTCCGTTAGATGCCATTTTATATTGCGTATTATGTTAGTGCATATTTATGCACTATATGGAACCATACTCATTGCTTTGTTTGGTACTGTGCCCCTTATTGGGATCCAGTTTTGGGCTCCGCATCTTAAGGAGGACATACAGAAGTTAGAGTCAGCTCAAAGGCGGCTTACTAGACTACTACAAGAAATGGAAGGCCTCCCATATGATGAGAGGTTGAAAAAACTGCTGGAGATGGGGGGAAAAAAAGGCGTAATAGGGTCTTACCCAGTATGATAGTTAGTAATGTAGAGAAAAGGTACACTCACCTGGTTTGGTTGTGCCAGTCACAACCCCTTATACACGTATGTGAGTGTCCGCGTGGTTCAGCAGCGGCCCCGTGGATAACGTGGTTTAGTATAGATCACAGAGGGAAGCAGGTTTATGCCGCGCTAAAAACCACTGATGCCGGTATAATAAAAAGAAGGATTTTTGTGTACTCACCGTAAAATCTATTTCTCTGAGTCTTCATTGGGGGACACAGGACCATGGGTTATGCTGCTGTCACTAGGAGGCTAACACTAAGTAGACAGAAAAAGTTAGCTCCTCCCCAGCAGTATACACCCCGAGCCGGAGGCGGGCTCAATTCAGTTTAATGCACAACCAGTAGGAGGAGAACCAAAACAAAGACCCATAGATAAGTCACAGTAAAAATTATAACCGAGTCGCCGTGCGACAAGTGGCCTGGAAATATGGACCACTGAGGCGATAGGCAGGCAATATGTAACACAAGACAAAACAGGGTGGGTGCTGTGTCCCCCAGTGAAGACTCAGAGAAAGAGATTTTACGGTGAGTACACAAAAAACCTTCTTTCGCTATCGTTTCATTGGGGGACACAGGACCATGGGACGTCCAAAAGCAGTCCCTGGGTGGGAAAAGAGCAAGCACCGGAGATAGGTAGGAAACATCTTCCCCCTGTCGGGCTTGACCCAGACCTGCCAGTACCTATCTTGTTACAGGTGTGCTACCGCCGCCCGTAAAAACCTACACCAAGACTGGCCTCTGCCGATACCTGGGTGTGATCATGGTAGGACCTAGTACAGGTATGCAGACTAGACCAGGAGGCGACCTCGCGGACCTGGCCGGTCGACGTCCGAAGTCTAATCGACCAAGATGCTCCCGTTGCACGGGTATAGTGCGCCTTCACTGCCCGCGGCGGGGATCCGTTCTTCCTGCGGAAGGCCTCAACTCTAGCGGAATTGGAACCATGTGGCAATCTTGGCCTTGGGCGCCGGCATGAACTGACTGTCTGTGTTACCGAAAGGTGCGGTCCTGAGGACATAACAAAAAACTGAGAGCTCGTACCAGGGCCAGAGTAAACAAGGCCCCTTTCAGGCTGAGAGAAGGACTAGGACAGAATGACCGAAACCCAATCTCCTATCTAGGTGGAAAGGCGAGACAGCCCCGGACCGAAGGCGGGGTCTGGTCGGAGCACCCCCCCCTGTGCAGGTGGACGCCCAGAAAAAGGAGGAGAAAACGACCAGAGAGGACTGCCCGTCCTGATGTCCTTCATAACAAACGTGATGGCAATGAGGAACCCACCTTCCAAAACAGGTGAGAACCGAAGGAAACTAGGAAAGAAAAAACAGGATACCCTGAAGCGAACCCCTCGCCAGATCTAGGTCCCACGTCTCTAGTGGATGACGATACAGTAGAGTCAGATGGGTGACTTCTTGGGTGAAAGTCCTGATTTGGCAGACGAGAAGCGAGAGGCTTCTGAAACCGAATTGATAGAGCAGACATCTGGCCCTTAAAGGGACGCGCGAGAGACCCGTATCCAGACCTGACTGCAAAAATGCCAGCAATGACGGAAGGGAGAAGGAGCAAAGAGAAGAGCAGATGCGCTCCTTACACCACCGGAGGAACTCTCCCCGTGTGGAAACAGATTCTCGATGAAAACTGGCTGTCCGGCCTTAAACATTGTGTGTATCGCTCCTGTCGAAAGGCCTGTCTGAGCCAGTAGCCGGGATCCACTAGTAAGGTCGTCAAATTAAGGACCTTTGAGTCTTGGTGGAAGAGAGGGCCCCTACACGGAAGATCTGGAGGGTCTGGAAGGTGCCACGGGGCAACTGTGAGGAGCTGAGTGAGTTGTGTGAACTATGCTCGCCCGGGCCACTCTGGCGCCACCTTCTGCCTTGATTCTTTGGAGAAACCTTGAAATCCTGTGAAGCAGAGGGAAGATGCACGGGAGCCTGAACTGGCTTCACGACAGGGCGTGGGCGTCGACACCTAGGCCAAGTGGAGGTAGCACCACTCGATGAACCGTGGACCTGACAGTTGAATCGGGAGGCCATTGGGTCCCCGACCGGAGTTTTCCTTCGCCGAAAATCTGGCTGGGGACTTCTCTGTTGAGGAACCGTCTGCCTGACGCGGGGCCATCCCTGCTGAGAAAAGAGAGCCGGTCCATTGTCCACGCTAGGGATGTGCACTGCCGAGATTAGAGCGCGAAGAGATCCGGCCCAGTGCAAGGTCCTCTTGACTTCACCCATTGCCATGATACTCCCTGTGTCTTCCTGGTGGATGATGCACGCCACCACTGCGGCGTGGTCAGACTGGAATCTGACTGGACAACCCAGTACACGGTGCTGAAATCGTAGCCGGGCTAGCCGTATGGCTGAATTCCGGAATGTTGATAGGGAGACAATACTCAGGGGTGTCCAACAGCTTTGTGCTGCAGGAATGGAGAGGCACACCCCAGTCTTGGAGATCGGTGACAGTGGACACTATCCTCCAGAGAAGAAGAAGAGGAGAAGGGACTCTCCCCAGGGAGGTTGCGAAGAATGGTCCACTTAGGAAGGGAATGGCGGTCATTCGATATAGACGGGACCAGCGGTCCATAGCAAGGAGAGATTTGACCCCCTTCTTCGTCAGGGCCCGCTGAAAGGGCCGAGGATGCAACTGGGTACAGTGTACTGCCTATATCCCCGCCGACAACTGACTGGGGACTCGCATACCAAGACCGATGGAAAAACGGGTGCGGATGGCAGAGAGTACGGAGGCCTCGGTGCAGGGAAGAGAACCACTCTTGTGCGAGGAGTACCTGACCTCGGACGGTATTGAATACCGTGTCTAAAGGGATGATCCGCCGGGGCGGGATCTGAGAAGACCTTTCCTGAAAGATCAGCTACTCTAGAAGCGAAAAGGCGACGATGGCTATCTACACACCCAGACGACAGCCCTTGAGGGAAGAACTCTTGACCACCAGGTCGTCCCAGTGCGGAGTGACTATAATAGCTCTGGAGTGTAGGATGGCATGGCAGCCGCTATGATCCCTGTAACGACCCTTAAGCAAGGAAGAGGTCCCTTGCCTCGCAAGGTGGATGAGCTATTGGTGGTATAGAGGCGCCTTGAAAGGTTGAGGCGCGACAGGACTGGAACCGAGCGGTGGAGCGACGCACCCGCATGCGTCTGGGCCGATGTAGGGTAGGGGAAGAATCTCTTCCCTCAGGTGGCCTAGGGGACCAACTGGACTAGCCCATTTCCGAAGGGACGCTCCCCTAAGAGCGGAAGGGAGACCAGCCATAGAGGTCGCATCCGCATTCCAGATCTTGAGTTAGAGTGCTAAACGGGTGGTCACACTGCTGCTAGAGGCTTAGACCGTGCCGCTGGCAGACGCCAGGGCTGTGTTGAGAAGATACAGTTCTGAATCGGCAGAGATGGAACGTAGACCGCTGCGTAGGGTGTCCGTGGAGTCCCTGAGAGATGTCACGTTAGGGATGATAAGCCAGGTGGAACCCTGGCGGGTCGATCACAGGGGAGGGAGCATGCCCCTTCTCTCCGGAGCCCTTTGGGGACGGGATAATGACAATAACAAGACTTACCGCTGGTAAACGTCGTGTCTGGGTGTTGTCTGCCATGACGCAGTAACCCGGCGAACTACTGGATGTCCACTGAATACATCATGGGTCCGCCAGAAAAGTCTTAAAGGAGACCTGTGTGCTCAGAGAGGAGAAGAGGACTCACCGTGCTCTTATGGTCTGACTCACCGTTTCTACCAGGCTAATCGTCATGCGCCGAACCTCGGGCGCCTGCTCGGAATCCAGCAGAGGTGGTACGCCAGGGTCATC
The DNA here is from genome assembly GCF_048569485.1 of Anomaloglossus baeobatrachus. Lineage (NCBI taxonomy): Eukaryota > Metazoa > Chordata > Amphibia > Anura > Aromobatidae > Anomaloglossus > Anomaloglossus baeobatrachus. The sequence continues at coordinate 668,817,367 of NC_134353.1, forward strand.
ACCAGAGGGGTCGGAAGGCTTCCGGTGGAGCGGAAGTTTGGACCTGGGAATCAAGGAAAAAACCAGGGGGGGGCCGAAGAGACCAGGCGGGTCCGCTTCGAGCCGTGGATAAGGTCCCTGGCACGGGACTCACCTCCCCCTGTGTGTGCACGGAGAGAAAAGGGCTGTCCGTACCTTTATGGCTTGACTCACCATTTCTACCAGGCTATTCGTCATGCGCCGAACATCAGGCGCCTGCTTGGAATCCAGCAGAGGCGGTACGCCTGGGCCATCACCCGAAAGGTCGAAAGGCTTCCGGAGGAGCGGCTGTCTGGACCTGGGGATGAAGGTGAAAACTCCCCGAGGGGATTGCGCCAGTCCTGTGGAGGTATGACAGAGCGTCGGCCAGGGACGCAGCGTATGCGCACCGACCCGAGGACGTCAGCGAGGGGATTTATGGCTTGAGACAGGGGCGCTAACCAGCCGGCCGGGGGGGATACCGGGACCTGCAGTGTCAGGGGCTGCGGTGGCTGTAATCACTAAATCTGACATGATTTGGGCGAATTCAAAAGTTGAGGGTATAGCAATCTTGACCGTTACCGGTCCAGAATAATTAACTTTTTTTTTTTTTTTTAAGCTCTGAGGATTCTATGCATTAACTGTATTGAGATAATATTCTGGGAATATATGTGGACAGTAAAAACCACCGTTCCCTTCTATATGTATGTATCTATTATGCCAACTAGTTGCCCGATAGCACCTGTACAATTCAATATATATATATATATATATATATATATATATATATATATATATATATATATATATATATATATATATATATATATACACACAATAATAAACTCAACCTCTGATAAAAACACAATCCCTGTATGATTGTGGCTCTTTTGAGGCTTGTTTTTACTGTTATAAACGGTTGCTGCAGCCTCAGCAATCCGCACACCGGGAGTCCTATTTCTTTTTTTTTTTTTTTAGAAGATGGACGCTGAAGGAGTCTGGAGAGCGTGAAAAACACAGCCACCGCCCCCCCTGTGATGCCTGGGGCAGAGCGGAGGGCGGAGACCAATAGCGCTGCAGTGAAGGGCGGGCCTGGGACACTGGAGACAAGGCCGGAGCCGGGGCCTAAATTTTGGGGCTGCCAGAGCGCAGGGAGGTAGAGACAGGCGGCCGTACCTGCAAGCAGTGGTGGCGCAGCAGCGATGACCGGAGCACTGAGAGGGAGCTCTGCCTTTGTGCCAGCGCGCGCCGCCGACTGCTGAGACGTGGCTGGGGCGCAGATCGTGTAGGCCGAGACCGGGGCCTCAATTTTGTAGCCACCTGAAGAAGAAGGTAGGAGAAGGTCGGTCCTACCTGACCTCGGCGGCGCCGGCCCAGAGATGGATGCGGTGCAGGCAGGGCTCCCTGCCCCTGCCTGTGTGCAGTGCCCCCGTCCTGGAAGACTGGTGGCTCCGGGGGAGCAGCGTGCTGAGGCAGGGAAGTGGACATCATGATGGGGACAAAAACCTAAAAATTAGAATCACCAGATCCATATTAAGCTTTTAGCATGATTTGCGACTATGGTCCCCAAATAAAGACTGCTACAACCTTACAACTGACTCATAGTTACATATAATGAAAAATACTTTCCAAGTGGATTCAATATATTACTTTATTATAATTATTTTTATATATTTTTTGGATACACACAGTGCAGAGAGTGCAATATAAAACCATGAATACGTTAAAGTGACAAAAAACAAGGGACAATGCGACCTAAGATCACGCACGGCAATTATATAGACCAACATATATTAATGTATATGTTAGAAATTTGTTCAGCATCCAGGGAACACCTTAAATATATATGTGTATATAGCAGTATTTTTTGAAAGTCAACCATAGGATAAAGTGCTTTACTATAGTGCTTAATAATCGGTCCCATATAATATCATATTGCACATTAGTCATATTGCACATATCCCAGCACAACTTTGCAAATAATAAGTTGGGTAAAGTGCTTCATTATAGTGCTAGTTTTGTTTACACCTTTGCCATATTGCACATACCCCAACCATCAAAGTTCACAGTTAAACTGAACACATAAACACATAGGATGGCTAGTTAGCAAAAAATCGGTGCTCAAACCAAATGCAGAGATGTATGGTAGCTCCTAGTGGCAGATTGGATGACAAGATTTACAGCATGTATGGGCAACCATGGTAAGCCCAACAATCAGGACAAACAACCACCACTGTATGCAGTAATAGGAACCATCTCCCAGGGTAACTACCCAATACTACCGTGCCAGGTCTCAGGTCACACTGCCCCACACCCCAACGCGTTTCGCCGGAGCTTCGTCCGGAGGTGTCACTTTAACGTATTCATGGTTTTATATTGCACTCTCTGCACTGTGTGTATCCAAAAAATATATAAAAATAATTATAATAAAGTAATATATTGAATCCACTTGGAAAGTATTTTTCATTATATGTAACTATGAGTCAGTTGTAAGGTTGTAGACATCATGATGGGGGTAAGGATTCCCCTGCAGGAGAAGGCAGCGATGCGGGCCTCATCGGATTTCAGACATGCTGCTGAGGTCCCATCCCTGCTGTATGCCCCTGTACGCCCTTTGGGGTGATACCGCAGGGCGAATCAGGGGTGCCCACGACAACCTGCCCACACGCGCAACCCCGGGAGTGGTACCACGGGGATGGACGGGCGAGAGGGCCCGAAATCTCAAGCCCCTGCGACCCTGGGGAGTGGTACCCACAGGGCTGCGGAGGATGAGTGAAGAAAAAAATACCTGCAGAAACGAGAAGACAGGTATGAGAGCGATGAGCGGCGCCGAAAAAAGGGAAAAAAGCGCAAAAAGCAAATGGCTGAGGGGGGCCGAGACAGCCCACATCAGCCTCCTACGACACTAAGCTAAAACTGAATTGAGCCCGCCTCCGGCTCGGGGTGTATACTGCTGGGGAGGAGCTAACTTTTTCTGTCTACTTAGTGTCAGCCTCCTAGTGACAGCAGCATAACCCATGGTCCTGTGTCCCCCAATGAAACGATAGAGAAATTTCTTTATTTCACAATCCTACGCGTTTCAGCGACATTGCCCGTCTTCTTCTTCAGGAAAAATAAATTCATGTCTCTGAAACGCGTAGGATTGTGAAATAAAGAAATTTTTATTATACCGGCATCAGTGGTTTTTAGCGCGGCATAAACCCGCTTCCCTCTGATCTATACTAAACCTAGCTTAGAAAAAAAGACGTCTCAGAGGAGATCTCATTTATATGTATAAATACATGTGTGGTCAATATAAAGGACTGGCACATGACTTATTTCTTTCAAAGACATTACTAAGGACCAGGGGGCATACACTGCAAATGGAAGAAAAGCGATTCTGGCAGCTAAATAGGAAAGGGTTCTTTACAGTTAGAGCCGTCAGACTGTGGAATACACTACCACAAGAGGTAGTAATGGCAGGTACTATAACAGTTTTTAAAAAAAGGGCTGGATGATTTCCTCAGTACAGACAACATTGTTGGTTATAAGTGACTTAGGGACAAAATGTAGAACTGGTGGAGGAAGGTTGAACTAGATGGACCCAGGTCTTTTTTCAACCTATGTAACTTCACATAACTGTGAAATTAAAGCTATAACATGACAGAAAGCCCAGCTAATACAAAAGTTGGTACAGTATTCAGCTGATAACAGAACATTTGGCTCCTAAGATCCCCGGCCATCAGTTAATTATTTCCTTTGCATTGGCCACTAGAGGGAAAATGTAACATTACACAAAAGTATGGCAAATTAATGGCTGTCTGTTTACCAGATGGATAGGCTAAATTCTGTGAAAATCACTGCTCTATAGACATCTACAAAGGCTCAGCGGAGGGTCCTAAATAGGGAATCACTCTTTATGATGCTTATATACCCTAGTAAAACCATATGAAAGAGGTTGTCCTTTATATAACCATAAAAGAAAGCAAGCAAATACCCCCTGTATATGAGAATTCTTCTTTCAAACTACAGTGCTTTCTTATATACTAAATTAATAATGAGGTTTGCCCTCTCTATTTCAGACATCACCGAGATTAAAATCCTAGTGAAGAGCAGGAGAGTGTATGGATGAAATCTATTAGTAGCACTCTGGTATGTACCTGAGACATTGCCGCGTTAAGTGCAGATGCACTGTGTATTTCATGCAGTCAATACTGAAGATCTCCTGACTTACAATCAAGCTTCCTATAGAAACGACTGCAAGCTGAAACGTCATTTTTTTGTATGATGTCTTAAAAATAAAGAAAAACTATTGAAGGAATATATTGACGTCTAGAAATATTGTTTTGGGCTGGATTTTGATGACCGATTTGGAATGACCGGTAACTGTTACATTATTAAGTGGTCATAAGAGCTACTTATACGGAGTGTTGGAATATTGGTACACAAGTCTCTGGAAAAAAAAAATAATCAGTTATGCCATTACACATCTTCAGTATAAAAGTAAAGATCTATCACCAATTTATAGAGGAGCAGTGGCAGAATGTTGAGGATGTCTGTGATCTGACTTTCATGGTCCCATTTTCATTGGATGCATAGATATACTAGCATGTACTTTTTTTGGGGGTGGGGGAGTCATACTAGTTTACCAACTAACTACATTTATCAATCATCTACAGGATAGGTATTAAATATATGATGGCAGGAATTGCGACTGATGGGACCAGCACATCATGAGAATGGGTTCATGAAGTCTCCTGTGTGAATGGTAGCGAGTGCATGATCTACTAAATAAATGCATCACTTGGGGCTATGGGAGATCCTCATCAATCATGATGCCAGGGATCTCAGCCCATGTGAATGGAATAGTGTGGTGTAATCAGCCACCACCACAATCACACAGGTCGGTATCAGTGTTCAGACGCCAAAACGAACATACATGGCTTACTTGTCCACAGGATTGGTTGTAAAACTATTTATTAGGAAACTGCTTTACCTTTAATATTAGAGATTTGAACTACACTGCTCAAAAAATTAAAGGGAACACTTAACCAACCGAAGTTAATCAAACGTCTGTGAAAACAAACTGTCCACTTAAGAAGCAACACTGATTGACCATCAATTTCACATGCTGCTGTGTAAATGGAATAGACATCAGATGGAAATTATTGGCAATTATCAAGACACTCAAAGGCGTGTTTCTGCAGGTGGGGACCACAGACCACATCTCAGTATAATGCTTTCTGGCTGATGTTTTGGTCACTTTTGAACGTTTGTTGTGCTCTCACACTCGTGGTAGCATGAGACAGACTCTACAACCCACACAAGTGGCACAGGTAGTGCAGCTCATCCAGGATGGCACATTAATGCAAGCTGTGGCAAGAAGGTTTGCTGTGTCTGTCAGCATAGTGTCCAGAGGATGGAGGCACTACCAGGAAACAGGCCAGTACACCAGGAGACATGGAGGGGGCCGTAGGAGGGCAACAACCCAGCAGCAGGACCGCTACCTTCACCTTTGTGCAAGGAGGAACAGGAGAAGCACTGCCAGAGCCCTGCAAAATGACCTCCAGCAAGACACAAATGTGCATGTGTCTACACAAACTGTAAGAAACCAACTCCATGGAGGATGGCATGAGGGCCCGACATCCCCAGGTGGGGGTTGTGCTCACTGCCCAACACCATGCAGGACGCTTAGCATTTGCGACAGAACACCAGGATTGGCAAATTCGCCACTGGCGCCCTGTGCTCTTCACAGATGAACTCTGAGTAGGGAAAAAAGGCGCAAAATAGGGTCTTACCCGGTATATGGGTTTAGGAAAAATGAAAGGAATGAATACACTCACCTGATCAGGTTGTGCCAGTCACAACCCCTGTGCAGACATATGTGAGTGCTGGAGTGGTTAAGCAGCGGCCCCGTTGGAGAGAAAGTGCTATAAAAGTTCAGAGTGGAAAAACGGGTTTAATGCCGCGCTATAAACCACGAACTGATGTTATTAAAATAGATATTCTTTTATTGAAACATTCCTACGTGTTTCAGAGGCATGCACGCCTCCTTCTTCAGGGAAAAATATCATACAGATGAAGGGAATACAAAGGTTTATATAGAAGTTTCCAGGAGAAGTCACGCTCCTGGAGATGATCATGAGTCATGAGATAATGAGATCATCTCCAGGAGCGTGACTTCTCCTGGAAACTTCTATATAAACCTTTGTATTCCCTGCATCTGTATGATATTTTCCCTGAAGGAGGCGTGCATGCCTCTGAAACGCGTAGGAATGTTTCAATAAAAGAATATCTATTTTAATAACATCAGTTCGTGGTTTATAGCGCGGCATTAAACCCGTTTTTCCACTCTGAACTTCACAGATGAAAGCAGGTTCACACTCCGCACGTGACAGAGTTTGGAGACGCCGTGGAGAGCGATCTGCTGCCTGAAACATCTTGAGCATGACCAGTTTGGCAGTGGGTCAGTAATGGTGTGGGGTGGCATTTCTTTGGAAGGCCGCAAAGCCCTCCATGTGCTCGCCAGAGGTAGCCTGACTGCCATTAGGTACTGAGATGAGATCCTCAGACCCCTTGTGAGACCATATGCTGGTGCGGTTGGCCCTGGGTTCCTTCTAATGCTGGACAATGCCAGACCTCATGTGGCTGTAGTGTCAGCTTCAGGGCCTTTATCTTGCAGGAACTGCTATGGACTGGTCTGTACCCGTTCCCCAGACCTGAATCTGATTGAGCAAATCTGGAACATCATGTCTCGCTCCGTCCACCAATGTCACGTTGTACCACAAACTTTCCAGGAGTTGGCGGATGCTTTAGTCCAGGTCTGGGAGGAGATCCCTCAGGAGACCATCCACAACCTCATCAGGAGCGTTGTAGGGAAATCATACAGGCACGTGGAGGCCACACACAATACTGAGCCTCATTTTGACTTGTTTCCACTTTCATTTTGTGTGCGTCTTCAAATCCAGGCCTCCATTGGTTAAAACATTTGATTTCCATTGATGATTTTTGTGTGATTTTGTTGTCAGCACATTCAACTTTGTACAGAACAAACTATTCAATGAGAATATTTAATTCATTCAGATCTAGGATGTGTTATTTGAGTGTTCCCTTTATTTTTTTAAGTAGTGTATTATACATACATATACACACACACACACTAAATTTTGTTGACTGGGCAATATGAAGCTGATTACTGCTTTGTGCTGCTATTACTCAGGCTAGTATCTAGAAATGTAAACGTTTCCCAAGTGTGATGACTGATATACTTTTGTATATATTTACTATATGCCTCCGTCTACAATAGCATACTGATCTATACTGCTCCAATTACATATTTTAGCTTTCTCGGAGTGCATAAGGGCCTATGGACATACTTGATGCATTAGTAAAATATGTATTCCAATTACAACCTAATTCAATGGTTTTCATTCATAAGGCTCTCATGTTGTTGTGACCACTGTTTTAGTCATACATACCATGTAGCCATATATTACTAGAAAGCTTGCCACTCTTACCAGGTGATAAAGGTAACCACAGAATCATCCTAAAATGGAACTTGTCATCAGGTTCTCCCAGTAAAAGCCATTGCCACCACAATATGTAGACTTTTAATACATTTCTAACAAGCCCTTAATATCCCCCAGGTAGTGCCTTATGCCGTAAAAAAAATAAATTTGAAGTTGTCTAGTGCTGCATCTTAATGTGCAACGAAGGTCCTATGAGAGTCTCAGGATCATGCTCGGCCCCACCTCTCTGCCTTGTAATGGTGTTTTCCACCTATGCTTGATGTACAGTATACTGCAGGCACAGAGCCTTCCCAGTCATGAGGCTTTGCTGGCTGTGTGAATGAAGTTGAAGACATCATGTATCTCATTCATAGGTCGATGGGCAATATTACCAGACATGGAGGGGGCAATGAGCACATTCTGATATTCATCAGACCACATTAGAATGCAGTCCTGGACATTTCAAAGCTTATTTTTTTTCTTAAGTTACAGCGCTTCCTGGGAAATATCCTCAACTTTTTGTAAGTAGTGTATTTGGCTTTCAGGTGAAATTTCAGGATAATCCTAAAACGAACTAACTTTTTCAGGTGACCTTAATGTTCTCTAACAAGGAGCTTAATGGCAAAATTCACAATAGGTGTTTAATCCATGAATCGCCCAATACATTTTGGGGTTTAATTAAAATTGGTATTTAAACTGTCCTTCTCATCATGCTGTTCACATTTTGACATCAAGAGACCAAGACGACACCTAACAATTGCTCAACTGTACCTTGCCATTGCGAGACTTCAAGCAGGATGTTCTCAGACAGACGTCACCACTGAGCTTAAAGCATCACAGATTGTCATCAGCAGGTTGCAACAGAGAAGGAGACTGGAAGTCACCGAAAGGCATAGAAATGGACATTCATTGGCCACATCTCACACTGATGTCCATTTAATTTTGAACAATGCTCATGGAAACCAGATTATGAATGCCACACAACTCCAGGCACATTTAAGGGAGGCGAGAAGCACTCAAGTGTCCCATCAGACCATTCAAAACAATTTACATCAGCGTGGTTTGCGTGCTAGGTGACCTACAAGGTACCTGTCCACACCACCAGGCATTGTGATCTTGAAGGATGAGGGATCAGTGGGCATTAGTGCTGTTCACTTATGAAAGTCGATTCATGCTGAGCAGAAATGATGGCTGCCAATGATGTTGGAGGCGTCATGGACAGTACTATGCATCAGTCACTGTTGTCACTAGATGAGCCTTTGGGGGTGTTACAAGGTGAACAGGTCTGTCTAGTCAATACAGAACTGTTCTACACTGTGGATGGTACAGTGACAAGTCACTACTACTTGAATAAAATCATTAATCCAGTCACTGTGCCTCTGCAAGAACATCACAGGCCTAATTTCATCTTCATGGACAACAATGCTCCAGCATTGGGGTACCTGAAATGGAGTGACTTGCACTTTCTACAGACCTGAATCCCATAGAAAACCTATGGGGTCAGCTGAGTTGAGTGTAGGGGTTTGTAACCCTGCACTCCAAAACCTCTGACCCGAGGACTGCCCTTCAAGAGTGTGACGCCATGCCTCTGCAGACAGTAAATTGCCTTGTGAACAGCATGAGAGGTGGTTGACAAGCTGTAATTGATGCTCAAAGCCACATAAGTTATTGAGACAGACTTTTTTTTTTTAATTTGTGGGGGGGGGGTATACTCCTATACATTCCACTGTTGTTGGGTTTTGTTTCAATAAATTGTATGAGATGAGGAAATCACCATTGCATGCTTCTACTTAAATGCCCTGCTTTCATGATAAAATATCACAGTAGAATGAACTTTTTAGGTTTTACATATATTTCATCTGAAAGCCAAATATCCCTAACTTTTTGTGAGTAGTTTATAGAGAGCTTGCTAGAAATGTATTAAAAGACTGGAGAATGTGATGGCGACAGCTTTTATGGGAAAACCTGATGAAAAAGTTCCTTTTAAAATAAAAAATCGCTAATTAGTACTTCACATAAAAATAAAACAAAAAATGAAAAGCATCCATATTTGTGTTTATTGGGAATTAGGGACAATATAAATTATTTTATACATATAAGAAGCTAATGCTATGTAAAACAAAGAAAAATATATATAATATTAATCCTGACATAACACTAGAAGGTGCAAGGCTTGTCTGGGTAGTAACGATTACTCCCCAATGTGGATCCTGTGAAGTCATAACTGTTTTGAATTGAAGTTTTAATCCGTTTATGCTCCTAAAGACTTTCCAGAGCTCCATGGTTATTGGATTGCATTCAGCAACTATTGCTGCATAAAGTTACCTCCAATATGTCTAATGGAATTGCACTAAGCGGAAGTTCAGAATGTTTTTCTTGGCCTACATACAGTATACAGTCAATGGGTACCCCAGAATCGCAAGCAATGCATTAAGGCAATATATTTAGTACATCTGGACACAAATTCACCTTCATTTTCACATCTGATACATCCTATGTCAGCACTTTGCTGGCAAGTTTACATTTATACAACCAACAAGTGCTTTGGGGCTGTGGAAATCCATACATACACAAAAAAAAAAAAAAAAGTTGCTCAAGTTAGGTCCCTGTCCCTTCAAAGTGATATAAATAAGTCACAGAAAGCGTAACAGATGAGGCTGGACCCAAACTCACAAGCATGTGTCATTTATGACCACCTCAACCGTTAAAATGGGGTTGTTCCCATGTGGATTGGGATGAATCAGAGCAGACAGGTCTGGTTTTTGGACGGAGGAATCATTCAAGGTGGGCAAGTCCTACTGGTGAAGATGAGCCCTGTCATCTGGTCGTTTGATGTGAATCCGCCTTACTCTTTCGATACGATCCCGCTCATCATCATCATCAAGGTGATGGGAGCGTCCAGCTGCCCCTCCGGTGGCCTCAAGCAGAGCATTATCTGGTCCTCGTCCATCCTGTGCCTCATATAATAAGATATTAAGAGTCTCTTCATAGATTCTTGCCTCTGGAAACTCAACCTAAATGATCAAATACAAGATGTTCAGTTTACCACATTGAAATCTATATACAGTATACAGTGCATTGCCTGATATTGGTGTACTGCAGTACCTGAGATTAAAATGCTATATTAGAGTGGGGGGCAATTTAGCAGACTAGTTAAAGAAGGACTAATCCTAGACAATGGAAAGATCTTAAAAGGGAACCAATCAGGATTTTCGCATATAAGCTAAAGCCAGTGCTATACTGGCACTATCATGCAGATTCTACATACCTGTAGTGCACAGTTCGGATGTTTAGGCTTTCAAAACCAAGAAAGTAACTTTAAAAAATCGTCAGCTTCTTGAATGACAATTGGAACTGAGCAGAAATATATGGGTGAGTATTCATATGGATTCCTGCCCCCTGCCTTTTGTTCCTCCCTCTCTCTGTTCTTTATGGTAAGTATTATACAAACGATTCACTTTGTTGAAAGACCTGTGTGAGGTCATACCCATGTGACCAGAAGAGGCGGGGCTTCAGCCAACAAAGCGGGATACCAGGTCACATGGGTATGACCTCACACAGGTCCTTCAACAAAGTGAATAGTTTGTGTCATGGTTCGCCTCCCCGTCCACATGGCTAGGGAGCGGAGCCTTCTCTCGGGCCTCACTTCCGGACCCTGGATGCCTTAAAAGCTGACATTTCCAGTGAACCAGCGCTGGCTATAAGCTTAGCACTGCTTTGCCTGTGATTGCTGGCCCTGTGAGCGATATGCTGATCTGTCTGTTCCTGTGCCCCCGTGCCCTTGTCTGTGTTCCGTCCCCTGGTCATCCCTCCTGTCCTCTGTCCCCTCTCCTATTTCCCCACTCTGTTGCTTCCTCCGGTACTGACCTTGGCCTGACTTTGACTCCGCTTTTGCTCGTTCCTCCGGTCCTGCTTCTGCCCGTATGGTGATTGACCCAGCCTGCCTGACTATTCCTCGCATGCCCTGCAGTTCTGCTTCTCAGCTGTGCTGTGAGGCAGTGTATGAGAACGCTGTGTATTTACTTCCTGGTTCTCGTTGCTCTGTGTAGTGTCTTCTGCTGCAGAGCTCTGGCTCCTCCTGGTGGCAGCTTGACAGTTTGTAGAATACTTACCATAGAGAATAGTGAGAGGGAGGAACAAAAAGGCAGGGGGCGGGAATCCATATGAATACTCACCCATATATTTATGCTCAGTTGCAATTGTCACTCAAGAAGCTGACGATTTTTTTAAGTTACTTTTTTGGATTTGAAAGTCTAAACATCAGAGCTGACCACTAATGGTATGTGGATAAGCAGCCTGCTTGTGCCATTACTGCACTGGCTTTAGCTTATATAAGAAAATCCTGATAGGTTCCCTTTAAAGGGAACCTGTCAGGTGCAATATGCACCCAGAACCATGAGCAGTTCTAGGTGCATATTGCTAATCCCTGCTTAACTGCATTATCAGCGGTGACGCACGTACCTATGTCCACTGTCACTGCTGATCCGAAGTTCCGGCACTTCTGGTCATGCGCACTAGACCTCTCTGAAGCCGGGACGCGTACACCTGGCTTCATACTGAGCATGACCGGAAGTGCCGGACATTCAGAAGAGCGGTGACAGTGGTCACAGGTACATGCGTTACCGCTGGTGATACTGCATTGAATAGCATGTTAGCAAGGCATCACGCCCACAGGGGCGTACTAAGAGGGCGGAATGAGCGCAGGAACTAATGCCCTTGCGACTAGTCCCTGCAATCATTAGCATATCATAAAGGATCTTTAGATATAGTGGACACATGGACAGTTAAGTAGGGATTAGCAATATGCACCCAGAACTGCTCGTGGTTCTGGGTGCATATTACACCTGACAGGTTCCTTTAAAGAAAACGCTGCAAACATTAGTTATACAATTTTTCTGAAATTACCACTTTTTTTTTAATTACTTATTGGCAATCGTAAAAAACAAACAAAAAAACAACCACCTTTCCCTACCTTAGTTTGTTTCTTTTCTGTGGCATACACAATGGATGTACAGCACACCTCTGCAATCTTTCTCCCCTGACCATAGAAAGACCAGCAGCAGATTTCGTCACCAATTACATCTTTGATGAACAGAACTCTCCCGTTAAATCTCAATGACAACTTGTCAAACAGCTCAATATTCTTCAGCATGTTGTCATCAGAGTTACTGCAAACAAAATGGAAAATCAGCATAATCACCAATCCCTCCATAGAGAAGGATCAGAACATATTTGACAAATGGACTCGGCAATGTAAGTTCAAATTTCATTACATTGAAATATCATCATGAATGAGCCTTAAGGACACTCATTTCATAATAATGTTTCATACAAACGAGAAAAAAATGCAACTGTAGTTCAAAGGGTGAAATGATCTTTTGTGCTGCATAAAAGATAATCGTTCTGGGCGGTGCGTGGGGCGATTGGGTGAATAGTACTTGTACTGTTTAGAGCATGGGTCCCCAATTCCTGTCCTCAAGGGCCGCCAACAGTGCATGTTTTCAGGATTTCCTTAGTATTGCACATGTGATAATTTAATCACCTGCCCAGTTGATGATTCCAACACCCATGCAATGCTAAGGAAATCCTGAAAACATGCACTGTTGGCGGCCCTCGAAAACTGGAGTTGGGGAACCCTGGTTTAGAGCAATGACAACCTAGGTGTACTGAGCGATCTATTACAGATCACTCAGTAAGCATATATTTACTACAGTCTTTACATACATTTTATTGTATATAAGTATAGACATTAAATAGTTGTAGTATTTTAGTAACCACAGAAACCTCTTCCCAAAATCCCTAAAACACAAATCACACAGTGAAAGAGGAATGGGGAGAGGAGACCCAAGTGTCATGGAGACGTGTGCTCCAGAATCAGGTCATGATGGTGTGTTGGCTCTACTGGGCTCTGATAACACTGCTCCACATCAATTTTGCTGGCTAAAAGAATAGGATCCTTATGAATTTTAGTGTTTTGAATCCAAAAAGCACATCCATTTCCTCCAGTAACACAGTAATTAGCATTTTACAGAAAACCTAAGGAATTCTTACACTAATAACGCAACAATAAATATAATTTTAATATTATTCAGATATGCTGAATACGCAAATAGTTATACTAATTACATATTAAGAATTTCTAACAGGAAGACTGCCTCAGAAGCAGTTAAACAACTGTTGAAGTTGCAATTTTATAGCTATATAAGCAGCATGAAAACCAACAGCAGCATTTAGCTGGTCAACAGGCTTACAAGTCGTAGCAAATATAACTCTGTTTAAAAGGTTTTTGTTGAATATGATGTCCAACACTTGAACAATTCGTGGACGTGCAGGAATGATCCTGATATATTGTTACATTTGTGGTTGTTTTACATCTAAACAAAGGACGAATATATGTTACGTAGTGTAAAGCTTATCAGGCATATATCAGGATCTAACTGACTGACCAGGTATAAACCCCAGGCACCTCATAAAGTGTGCAGAGCATGTGTTGAAAACCTGAGACAGTGGACTAAGGCTATGTGCGCACGTTGCGTACTAGCCCTGCAGAAATTTCTGCAGCGATCTGAAGAGCACACGTGCGCTTTAGATCGCTGCAGAAATGTCCGTAGTGAGCGCCGATTCCATGCGCTCTGCCTGCAGCTCCTGCCATAGACAGAACAGGAGCTGCCGGCAAAGCGCAGGAAAGAAGTGACATGTCACTTCTTTTTGCGCAGCGCTTCGGCACTAGCCGAAGCGCTGCGCTCTTAAACGCCACGTGCGCACAGCCCCTGCACAATCTCCATAGACTGTGCAGGGGACGCAGGACGCATGCAGTTACGCTGCGCTGCAAAGCGCAGCGTAACTGCATGTATTTACGCAACGTGCGCACATAGCCTAAGGGTCAGAGAAAGTCTCAGCTTTGGAGTTCCCATCGTATGGCAAAAGCCTCAAAACCATGTTGATGATTGCATTGCTACTTCTGAATGGTAAATATTTTAATAGTATGAACACAGAACATCTTCCATCCAGTACCCAAATCTCGCCTCAGCTCTAAGTTACGCACTGTGATGAAGTTCCTGTACCCATTTACACTACTTTCGAAATTTCTAACGATGATGAATTCTGTCAGTCCAATTGTTACTTCCCCGCTAAGACAACATTTTTGTGGTAAAAATATATTTTTTTTCATTTTCATGGCTCAACATTATAAAATTCTGTGAAGCACCTGGGGATTCAAGGTGCTCACCACACATCAACAAATTCCTTGAGGGGTCTAGTTTCCAAAATGGGGTCATTTGTGGGGGTTTCCACTGGTTAGGCATACCACGGGCTCAATAAACATGACTTGGCGTCTGCTATGGATGCAAGCCAATTTTGTGTTCCAAGTCAAATGGCGCTCCTTCCATTCGGAGCCCTGCGCCTAAACAGTTTTCCACCATATATAAAGTATTGGTGTACTTAAGAGAAATGGCACAACAATTTGTAAGGCGCATTTTCTCCTGACACCCTTGTGAAAATACAAAATTTGGGGCCAGAGTAAAATTTTTTGTGGAAATATGTAAACATTTCCATTTTTCCCTTCCACATGGCTTTAGTTCTTGTGAAGCACTTATGGGGTTATTAAACGTCTTGATTGTGGTTTTTAACAGTTTGAGGGGTGCAGTTTTTAGAATGGTGTCATTTAGAATGGTGTCATCTTTTTGGTATTTTCTGTCACATAGACCCCTCAAAGTCACTTCAAATGTGATGTGGTCCCTAAGAAAATGTTTTTTTTAATTTTGTTGGAAAAAGGAGGGTTGCTGATATCGTCCTTAATTCACCACTAACATGAAGTACAATATGTCACGAAAAATATTCTCAGAACCACTGGGATCTATTGAGGTATTCCAAGGTTATTTCTTCATAAAATGACAGCAGTCAGAATTGGAAAAATTGGCCTGGTCTGTGAGGTGAAAAAAGGCTGGGAATGAAGGGGTTACTTAAACATTTCTAACGTGTGAAAAAATTGAACGTATTGCATATTTTTTAACTTCATATCTGGAATGAGCACCTTACATTTGGGTAAAATCAGCAAAAATACTTCGGTCAGCAAAATTCATTTTTTTTAAATGTAGACCAGTGTAATTATATGGGAGGTAAAAGCAGATTAGGTGTGGTTGCTGCAATCTGCGTCCAGATCATTTTGATGGCACGCTGATTTGTTATTAAACAAGAAAATTCCATTTTTTTAATATACATCTTATATCTAATTTACAAGGCCAAAAGCATAAAATGGAGGCTTTCATTCAGGTTGCAATGAAGAGATCAAGTCTACAATAAATGTAAATAGAAACAATATTAGAAAGAAAAACTCATACTAAGGCCCCTTTCACACATCAGTTTTTTGCAGTCAGTCACAATCTTTCGAATTTTGGGAAGAAAAAAAAAATACAACGGATCTGGCGACTGATGCCACTGGATCCGTTTTTTCTCATAGACTTTTATTAGCGATGGATTGTAACGGATAGCCTCATGTTTCATCCGTTGTTTGACGTGTCCGTCGAAAAATTTTTGTCCGGACAGAGACAAATTGACAAAAACGGATTTTTGTGTACTCACCGTAAAATCGTTTTCTCTTAGCCATCATTGGGGGACACAGGACCATGGAACATGGGTGTTATGCTGCCTATCCATAGGAGACACTGAGTAGATGCAAAAGCATAGCTCCTCCTCTGCAGTATACACCCCCTGGCCGGGCCAGGCAACCTCAGTTTTAGTACACAAGCAGTAGGAGAAAAAAAAAAAACAGTAAAAACTTCTCAACAGAGGAACATGAGAAAAGAAGAGTCATAACCAAATAAGGTACTGAGAGAACCAAGGCCCAACAGGGCAATAGGGTGGGTGCTGTGTCCCCCAATGATGGCTAAGAGAAAACGATTTTACGGTGAGTACGCAAAAATCCGTTTTTCTCTGACGCCTCATTGGGGGACACAGGACCATGGGACGTCCTAAAGCAGTCCATGGGTGGGTAACATAAAAGAAGACAACACAACCCAAGGACTAAGAACCAGTCCCAGACAGCCTGGAGCGCCTACTGAGAGAGGTGCTCTACTGCTGTT
Organism: Anomaloglossus baeobatrachus; assembly: GCF_048569485.1. Lineage (NCBI taxonomy): Eukaryota > Metazoa > Chordata > Amphibia > Anura > Aromobatidae > Anomaloglossus > Anomaloglossus baeobatrachus. The sequence goes on from NC_134353.1 coordinate 668,833,931, forward strand.
TGCAGAATTTTCCTACCCAGATTTGACTCAGTTGAAACCTGGGTATGGACTCTGTAATGATTTGAAAACATATGTAGGCTAGACCAGGTCACAGCCTTACACACCTGTTCCACTGAAGCCTGATGCCGAATGGCCCACGAAGCGCCAACTGCTCGCGTGGAATGAGCCCGCAGCCCACTAGGAATGGGCTTGAGTTGCAGGCGGTAGACGTCCTGGATCGCAGAGCGAATCCAGCGAGCCAGTCGCCTTTGAAGCTGCCTGTCCCTTCTTAGGCCCCTCAGGAATGACGAACAAAGAGTCCGTTTTCCTAAAGGGGGCTGTCCTGGATATGTAATTTCTGAGAGCTCTGACGAGGTCTAACGAATGAAGAGACCTTTCCACCCTATGAACCGGGTGTGGACAAAAGGAAGGCAGAACAATGTCCTCGTTCAAATGAAACGGGGTAAGAACCTTTGGAAGGAAATCCGGAAGGGGGCGCAGGACCACCTTGTCCTGGTGAAAGATCAGAAAAGGCTCGTGGCAAGAGAGTGCTGCTAGCTCCGAAACCCGTCTGATGGACGTAATTGCCACCAGGAATGTTACCTTCCAGGACAGAAGAGCAAGGGAGGATTCCTTGATGGGTTCAAAGGGAGACCTCTGGAGTGGCCGTTTGTACGGGGGAACGCCCTGGGGGAAGGTCTTGACTTGCGTTTTTTGTGCCAGGCGGCATTGGTAGAAGATTGAGAGCGCTGAGACCTGCCCTTTAAGGGAACTGAGAGCCAACCCCGCTTGCAAGCCAGACTGTAGAAAATCGAGAATTCTGGGGATGGCCAGAGGCATAGGCTGGACATTAGTTTCCCTGCACCATGAAAGGAAGATTTTCCACGTACGGTGGTAAATGCGGGATGAAGCAGGCTTTCGGGCGCTGATCATGGTGGAAATAACCACGGGGGAGAATCAGGTGGTCAGGACCAGCCAGTTCACTGGGAGAAAAGATCTCCCCTTCGATAGGGATGAGGACTGAAGCCACCAGCAGAGTGTGTACCTGACTGAAGGCGTCAGGTGAAGATGTCTGTCCAGGGAGAAGGGGCTCTTGTCCCAGGCCGCTAGAAGGGCTAGCTGCAGTGGGCGGAGGTGCAGTTGAGCAAAGGGTACTGCTTCCATAGCCGCCACCATCCTGCCGAGCACTTTCATGCTGAATCGAATGGAGTGAGACGGAGGACGTAGAAGGCAGCGTACCGCTCGTTGAAGAGCGATCGCCTTGTCCTGAGGGAGAAGGATCAAGCCCCGACGGGTGTCCAGGGACATGCCCAGGAAGGTGATGGATCGTGATGGGATCGGGAATGATTTGTCCAGATTCACTAGCCACCCTAAGCGGGATAGGGTGTCCACAGTGATCTGTACGCTCCTTGAGCAGTCGCGGAAGGAGGGGGCCTTGATGAGGAGGTCGTCCAAGTAAGGGAGAACGACTACTCCCCTGGCGTGAAGGACGCTCATGGCGGCCGCCATGACTTTGGTGAAGACCCTTGGTGCGGTGGCAAGGCCGAAGGGTAGAGCTACGAATTGAAAGTGTGAGTCCTGAATTGCGATGCGGAGGAACGTTTGGTGATCTGGGGCGATGGGTATGTGCAGGTACGCGTCCTTGATGTCTATGGAGGCGAGGAATTCCCCTTCGACCATGGATGCAATAATGGAACTTAGGGACTCCATTCTGAATCTCCGTACGTGCACATGTTTGTTTAGGTGTTTGAGGTCCAGGATGGGTTGAATTGACCCATCCTTTTTGGGGACCACAAAGAAGTTGGAATAACAACCCCCGAACTTCTCGTCGTCTGGGACAGGTATTATCACTCCTGCTGTTTGGAGAGAGTGGATTGCTTAGAAAAAAAAGCTTCGCATCGTTTTCGAGTCTTTGGGAGGGTTTGAGAGAAAGAACCGACTCGGGGGTCGGGTCCGAAATTCTATGTGGTAACCGGAAGACACAAGGTCTCGCACCCATTTGTCGTCTGAGGCGGCAGCCCAGATCTTTTGAAAGAGACGCAGTCGACCTCCTACAATGAGTGTGTCTTCCAGGGCGCCGAAGGAGTCATGAGGGGTAAAAACGTCGTGGCCGAGTCTCCCTCGTCCTGGATTGTTTCGGTCTAGGCTGCCATCACGAAGGTTTCGGGGAGAGCTGAGAAGGGCGGTCTCTGCATAGTCCGCGGCTGGTGCCGGGGACAGCAAGGGATGTCGACCAACGAAATGAGTTCCGAAAGGAGCAGAACGAGGACTGTGGACATCTGGTGAAGGACGTCCTGGACTTCAGCTGAGGGAGGGAGGTACTCTTTCCTCCCGTGGCGTCAGAAATGCGCTTGTCCAGACGTTCGCCAAACAATCGGTCTGGAAAAAAGGGAAGGCCCGTGAGAGACTTCTTGGAGGCAGAGTCCGCTCGCCATTGTCGGAGCCAGAGAGCTCTACGGATGGCTATGGTATTTGAGGCGGCAAACGCTGTGCAGGTAGCAGCGTCCATGGAGGCCTGGATGAGGTACTCCGCCGCAGCGGCAATTTGAGCTGTTACCTCTGTGAAAGTATGAGTGAACTGGGATTCCTCAAGCGAAGTGTTATGGGATTCTGCCCAGACAGAGATCGCCTTTGCGACCCACACAGAGGCAAAGGAGGGCGAGAGGGAGGAACCCGCAGCCTCAAAAGCAGAGCGGGCGAGGTGCTCCACCTGTCTGTCGGGTCCTTGATATAGGAACCATCGGGTAAAGACAGGAGCATCTTTGTAGTAAGGCGGGAGACCGGGGGGGGGGGGGTTTGTGGTCGACCGAGGGCGGATCGGCCCAGCCCTTAGGGGCAGGTGAGGCAAAAGGGTACCGGGACTCCATGAGTTTTCGGTTACCGAAGCGCCTGTCAGGCTTCTCCCTTTGCTTTGTGAGGATATCCTGAAACTCTGGGTGATCAGTGAAAACCTTTTAGGGTTTCCTTGCCCTCTTAAAGGCGACTGCATGGTCAGTGGTAGTGGATGGGGGATCCTCCACATGCAGAGAGTTTGGTTGATTGCTGCTATAAGGGAGTCTATTGCAGTTTGATCATCTGGGGAGGCTGAAACCAAGGACTCCTCTTGGTATAAACAGCATTCTCCCTCCTCCATCTCTTCAGAAGCCGTGGAGCGTGTGGGAGAGCCTGCCCTGTGTGCTCCCGAGGGAGAGCCCGCTGGAGACACCCGGCCGTGTACTCTTTTCCTGATCCCTGCAACCGGTAAAGCATGTGCTCGGATTACCTCAGAAGGATCCTCCATAGGGGTATCCTCAGGCTGCGTTCCGTCCAGGGACCCAGAAGGGTGTGGAGGACGATATTGCATAGCCAGCACCAGGTTCTGTGACAGTTTTTCCATGGATTGGGACAAAAACTGTGCCCATTCCGGTGGGCTGGGAGCCCTAGGCTCTGGGCTGACGGTTGCGGCGGTGGTGGCAGGGGGGTCTTGGGGGGCTATAGGGGCACAGGACTCACAGAGGGAAGAGGTGTGTTTACGTGGTAGCTCAGCATGGCAGGCAGTGCAAGCTGAATAATAGACTATGTGGGCCTTAGCAGTCTTAGTGCCCTTAGATTTCTGCATGTTCCTAATGGGAGTATGCCAGGAGGGGGAGCAATGCTCAGCAGAGCTACAATTGAAGCAAGCACCTCACTAGAATCAGCCGATGGCCCTGTCCTCAGGGAGGATTAAGCTCTATGGAAATCTCGCACGCTTTCCTGGGGGAAGGAGGGGGGGTGGGGCTTATCGCAGCCACGGGGGGCGGGGCTTAGCGCTAAAAGAGCGCGAAGATGAATTCAGTGTGCCCCCCCCCCGTTGTGGGTAGTAAAAAACCGCGGAAAGGGAGCTTCTGATAGTTTTCCTCCCTCTCCCTCCAGTCAGCACACAGCTTGTCACTGGTGGTTATCAGCAGGCTTTTCTGCTAGAGCAAATAAACAGAGCAAATAAACAACAGTCCCTGAGCCCTGGGCCCCCCCCCTGCCACCGGGAAATTATCTGCAGGACTTTCTACAAACAGGAGTGACTTCCCCCCTCCTCCAGCCAGCAAGCTAGAGAAAAGTTAACACGGTGTGTGCAGGATCCTTGTAAATGCTGCAGCGTCTTTTCTCCCTTTGTCTGGGAAACCAGTCAGGGGGGATCTCACCTTAAAACACTGCTTCCGTCAAGGCAGTGAAAATAGCCGAGTCAGCTTGCTGTGTCCGGTCACACCGGTGTCATATTCAACTCAGAGCCTGCAAGGAGGAGCTGAGGAATTGGGCTATAGGGGCACAGGCCTCTACCCTGGACTTTTGAAAATTGGTGTCTGTGGAACCCGTCGTCCAGCCCAGGATACAGCGTCGCAGGAGGGGGTACGTCGAGGCGACACTCCACGTTCCCGCCCGTTGATGGTAGTGGGAGATCGGTCCCGAAAGGAAACAGTCGCCCTCAAAAAATAACAAACCTTGAAAGGAAGTGCCTCCTACAGACACTAAGCTAAAACTGAGGTTGCCTGGCCCGGCCAGGGGGTGTATACTGCAGAGGAGGAGCTATGCTTTTGCATCTACTTAGTGTCCTCCTATGGATAGGCAGCATAACACCCATGGTCCATGGTCCTGTGTCCCCCAATGAGGCGTCAGGGAAAGTAACGGTTTTTGCCTACGTCGGAAAAAAGGACGGATCAGTTGCCGTCCATCGCTTGGTAGAATAGAAGCCTATGGGCGCAGGATCCGTCGTAATCCGTCACATGACGGAATCCAGCAACTGATTCAGTTTTTTTTTTTTTTAACCGAGCATGCTTAGATGGGGTGTATAAACACTGTATATATGATGCGACGGATCCGTTTTTTTTGAGGCATCCGTCGCATCAGTTTTTCCACAATCTGCAACGGATCCGTTGATCCATCGAGCCAAAGAATTAAGACTGATGGCAAAAAACTGATGTGTGAAAGGGACCTAACCCTCACAAAATTGATAGTCTGTATATTACTATATAAAGTACAGACTACAAAAGAAAATATAAAAATACATCAATAAAAAAGCCAAGGCAAATACCTGGGTTCACAACAGCATTGAAGCCTGCGGCACAGATTTGGTCAAAAATGACATGTTGCCCGAGATGCATTGGTTTCTATCATGAAATATCTGGCACAGCCATTATTTCTGTTCTGTTCCTATGATGGAGCAGAAGAGAAATAAAATAGCAAGTGTGAACAGAGTCTTGTTTGTAAAAAGAATAATAAACCCTTCAAGAGAACTACAAGAGATGAACCCTACCTGGTATAGGAATACTTGTTATTGCTTCTGTTGTAAAGTAACTTGACTGCGGGCTGTGAGGAGGAAAACAATCAGATCTCAGTGACATCACCAACAAACCTAACACCACCACTTTGTGCATCATTCATGTTAGTAATTAGATAATTATCAATTCTAGCTGTTGTAAAAGCTGCGAGAAGGTCCTTCTGCAACAGTGTCACTATAAGTTGTAGGTTACAAGTAATCCCAAACCTTTAGGATCTACCAAGTATGTGCAAGGAATACACTGTTACATTAGCAAGTAGAGATTCGCGAATCTGGCCGCTGGACTGGAGTATTGCGAATCCCTTACCTTCTGGGATCCCACACCAAGGATCCTGGAAGGTAAGAGTTTTGTATTCTATATTATACATATACCATACTTATATAAAGAACTGTATGACAATATATACGGTGGCTCAGTGGTTAACACTACTGTCTTGCAGCACTGGGGGTCCTGGGTTCGAATCCCACCAAGGACAACATCTGCAAGGAGTTTGTATGTTCTCCTCGTGTTTGCGTGGGTTTCCTCCGTGTTCCCGGTTTTCTCCCACACTCCAAAGACATACAGATAGGGAATTCAGATTGTGAGCAGTAATGGGGACAGTGTTGCCAATGTATGTAAAGCACCGTGGAATTAATGACACTATATAAATGATTATATTGTATATTTCTTAGAAATACATACATACATTCATTATATATATTATATATATATTATACTAGAAGGTGGCCCGATTCTACGCATCGGGTATTCTAGAATTTACGTATTGTGTAGTTCATGTATGATTTTTGTTATATATATATATATAGATGTTGTTGTGTAGTTACCAAGTGTTTGTGTAGGGCGCTGTACATGTTCTGGGTGTGGCGGGGGGTGAGAGCGGTGTTGTATGTGTGTTGCGTGTGTTGCGTTGTTTGTGGAGCGCTGTGTGTCTGTAGCGTTGTGTGTGTGTGTGTGTGTGTGTGTTGTGCGGTTTGTGTGTGTGTGGTGTGTTTTGGGGGGAGGTATGTTTTGAGCAATGTGTGTGTTGTGCGGTATGTGCGTATATTTGTGTGTGCTGCGGTGTTTGTGTGTTGGGTGTTGTGTGTGTGCAGCATTGTGTGTGTGTGTGTGGGTGTCTGTGTAGGGCGTTGTTTGTGGTTCCTATGCTGCGCATTCCCAAACGTGCTCCATCCGCCATGCTGCGCACTCCCAAACGTGGTCCATCCGCCATGCTGCGCACTCCCAAACGTGCTCCATCCGCCATACTGCGCACTCCCCATCGTGCTGCATCCCCCATGCTGCGCACTCCCAAACGTGCTCCATCCGCCATGCTGCGCACCCCCCATCGTGCTCCACCCGCCATGCTGCGCACTCCCAAACGTGCTCCACCCGCCATGCTGCGCACTCCCAAACGTGCTCCACCCGCCATGCTGCGCACTCCCAAACGTGCTCCACCCGCCATGCTGCGCACTCCCAAACGTGCTCCACCCGCCATGCTGCGCACTCCCAAACGTGCTCCACCCGCCATGCTGCGCACTCCCAAACGTGCTCCACCCGCCATGCTGCGCACTCCCAAACGTGGTCCACCCGTCATGCTGCGCACTCCCAAACGTGCTCCACCCGCCATGCTGCGCACTCCCAAACGTGCTCCATCCGCCATGCTGCGCACTCCCCATCGTGCACCATCCGTCATGCTGCGCACTCCCAAACGTGGTCCATCCGCCATGCTGCGCACTCCCAAACGTGGTCCATCCGCCATGCTGCGCACTCCCAAACGTGCTCCATCCGCCATGCTGCGCACTCCCAAACGTGCTCCATCCGCCATGCTGCGCACTCCCAAACGTGCTCCATCCGCCATGCTGCGCACTCCCAAACGTGCTCCATCCGCCATGCTGCGCACTCCCAAACGTGCTCCATCCGCCATGCTGCGCACTCCCAAACGTGCTCCGCCATGTTGCGCACTCCCAAACGTGCTCCATCCGCCATGCTGCGCACTCCCAAACGTGCTCCATCCTCCATGCTGCGCACTCCCAAACGTGGTCCATCCCCCATGCTGCGCACTCCCAAACGTGGTCCATCCCCCATGCTGCGCACTCCCCATCGTGCTCCATTCCCCATGCTGCACCAGCATCAGCCTCTCTGCCCGCAGCATCAGCCTCTCTGCCCGCAGCATCAGCCTCTCTGCCCGCAGCATCAGCCTCTCTGCCCGCAGCATCAGCCTCTCTGCCCGCAGCATCAGCCTCTCTGCCCGCAGCATCAGCCTCTCTGCCCGCAGCATCAGCCTCTCTGCCCGCAGCATCAGCCTCTCTGCCCGCAGCATCAGCCTCTCTGCCCGCAGCATCAGCCTCTCTGCCCGCAGCATCAGCCTCTCTGCCCGCAGCATCAGCCTCTCTGCCCGCAGCATCAGCCTCTCTGCCCGCAGCATCAGCCTCTCTGCCCGCAGCATCAGCCTCTCTGCCCGCAGCATCAGCCTCTCTGCCCGCAGCATCAGCCTCTCTGCCCGCAGCATCAGCCTCTCTGCCCGCAGCATCAGCCTCTCTGCCCGCAGCATCAGCCTCTCTGCCCGCAGCATCAGCCTCTCTGCCCGCAGCATCAGCCTCTCTGCCCGCAGCATCAGCCTCTCTGCCCGCAGCATCAGCCTCTCTGCCCGCAGCATCAGCCTCTCTGCCCGCAGCATCAGCCCCTCTGCCCGCAGCATCAGCCCCTCTGCCCGCAGCATCAGCCCCTCTGCCCGCAGCATCAGCCCCTCTGCCCGCAGCATCAGCCCCTCTGCCCACAGCATCAGCCCCTCTGCCCACAGCATCAGCCCCTCTGCCCACAGCATCAGCCCCTCTGCCCACAGCATCAGCCTCTCTGCACACAGCATCAGCCTCTCTGCACACAGCATCAGCCTCTCTGCACACAGCATCAGCCTCTCTGCACACAGCATCAGCCTCTCTCCTCCCAGCATCAGCCTCTCTCCTCCCAGCATCAGCCTCTCTCCTCCCAGCATCAGCCTCTCTCCTCCCAGCATCAGCCTTTTCTGTCCCTAGCATCAGCCTCTCTCCTCCCAGCCTACCCCAGCCTCAGCCTCCCTCAGCATCAGCCTCTCTTCTCTCAGCCTTCCCCTCCCAGCCTTCCCCAGGATCAGCCTCTCTCATCCCAGCATCAGCCTCTCTCCTCCCAGCATCAGCCTCTCCTCTCTGTCCCCAGCATCAGCCTCTCTCTTCCCAGCCTTCCCCAGCAGCCTCTCTCCTCCCAGCCTCCTTCAGCATCAGCCTTCCCCTCCCAGTCTCCCCTAGCATCAGCCTCCCCCTCCCAGCCTTCCCCAAGATCAGCCTCTCTGCTCCCAGCCTCCTCCAGCACGCCGTGCTCCTCTGCCGACACTCACACACACCCGATCGCATACACTCACCCACACAACCGATCGCATACACTCACCCACACAACCGATCGCATACACTCACCCACACAACCGATCGCATACACTCACCCACACAACCGATCGCATACACTCACCCACACAACCGATCGCATACACTCACCCACACCCGATCGCATACACTCACCCACACCCGATCGCATACACTCACACACACCCGATCGCATACACTCACACACACAGACACTGACGAAATCGCACATACGCGCTGATACTCACAACATCCGGAGATATCACATGCTTCTGGCCATGTGATCCTCCGTCAGGTCCTGGAAGCTCACAGCACAGTATCGCCGCCGAGAAGCAAGCGATATCCCAGGATGTTGTGAGTATGTGGATGCGATGTGATGTGTGTGTGAGGGTGAGTGTGATCTGATGTGTGTATGTGTGTGTGTGCGTGTGTGTATGTTCCGCCGCTGCAGGACCTTGATGTGTGGATGCGATGTGATGTGTGTGTGATGTGTGTGTGAGAGTGAGTGTGAGCCGGTGTACGCTGGTAACTATGATACACATCGGGTAACTAAGGGACCTTAGTTACCCGATGTGTATAATGGTTACCAGCTTTCACGGCCTCCGTCAAGATCCCAGCATCGCAAGGTTATGTCTGGCGCTGCTGGGATCCTGACGGAGCCGGTGTAGAAGCAAGCGATCTCCCAGGATGTTGTGATGTGTGAGGTGTGTGTGAGAGTGAGTGTGAGAGTGAGTGTGATCTGATGTGTGTGTGTGTGTGTACTCACCTGGGAATCGGAGCTCCGTGTCAGTTGGGCCAGAGCGAGCGTGCATTGCGTGAGGGGGGCGGGGCCTGCAGAGAGCCGGGGCGAGAGGCCAATCCGTGTGGGGGGGCGGGGCTGTGACGGGAGTGTACAACAGAGCAAAGGATGGACGAGGCCGAGGGACGATCCAACAGGTTTATTCACAAGAACACTGGAACAGCACACGATAAGTCCACGTAAAACAGATTCGGGGGCCCTTCCCGACACTCCTCGGACCGGATTACAAAGCAATCATCCTTACAGTAGTCCAAAGAGTTCCACACAATCCCACGGGCCGCCACACAGGCCTAGCTCCGTCCGTGTCCACAGCCACCCAGGCTGGAGCTCCTTCCTCTCTTAGTTCCAGCTCACTCTGAAGTTACAAAAAGGGAAATGCATTGTCTGTGCTGCTTGACCAGCCCACCATGTTTGTTCAGGGGGTAGGGGTCACACATCCTATCATCAATGGTTTGGTTCATCACAGGGCTCCAATATGTCTGCCAGCCACAGTAGATGAAGGGATCCCCTGCTGTAAAGAACAATGACTATTCCTTCACTGGCCAATGCAATTACAGATTAGATACACAACTCTGGAAAGAAGAGGACAGGCTATTTACATAATCACATTAGATGCCAAGACTACAATTGTATGAGAGAGACACATTGAGACCAGTAGCTCCCCCAAGAAAATACATGAATTACAACTAATACAACCAGGGAAATATACATATCATGACATAGTATCACAGCATATACAGTGAGAGGGTAAATTACATCTTCACAATCCCTCCCCCTCCCAACTTGTGTACGTACTAGGGACCTCTACAGGTCACTGGTTAAGTACACACAGGCAGAGCGTTACTTACATGTGGCTTCATGCAGCCACGAATTGGCATCGTAGCTCTCCCACATCATTGCCCAGGAGAACAGCTGCAGGCAGACCACCCATCACCCCAACCACACATCGCCTGACCCCAAAACCAAAGTTCAGATCCACAGTGGCTGTGGGAATAGTCCTCCATTGTCCACCAGCCAGTTCAATGACAATCCCAGGTCCTCTATGGATTGCCTCAGGCCGAACCACTCGGGGATCAGCCAGTGTGAGGAAAGCACCCGAGTCACAAAATCCAACAAGTCTCTGTCCATCCAGCACAACCTCCTGCAAGTGCTTACCTCGATGAGCAGAAGTCGTCATAACTGCGGGTCGCACCCCGTAAACTCCTGGTGGTGCAACATGGGGGGCTGAGTCACTAGGCCAGTCCTCACATAGCGGTGCCACATCTTCCTCCATGGCACTGGGCTGTAAATAATTAACAATCCGATTGTGTGCAGGATCAGTCCTCATTTGAACAGCTGGGCAGGAGACTTGCCGATGCCCTGGCTGTCCACATTGATAGCATCTGAGCTGGGTCTCCCTCCATCCAAGGCGTCCTCTTGGGTAAGGGGTAGGGGAACTTGGAGGCCGGCTCCCACCTGAAGGTGCTGTAGGGGTTTGAGGATGATTCCTCCATGGGCTGGCTGGGCATGAGGCCTGCAAATGCCCGGGATGCCTACAAACATAACACCTACGCTCTGTTACTTCCTCTCCCCGGCGTATTCCAGAAAGTGCAGTAGAAGCAACTGGAGGCACATTAACACGGGTATCAACATGTGGTGGCTTAGAGGAACGGGGAACAATGGGGACAGAATAACTGGGGGCATCCGGTGTTGTGGAGCTGTTAGGCGTCTCTCCATCCTCCAACAGAACCCTCCTCTGAGGCTTGATGGTGAGAGCCTCATCAGCGAGAGCAGCAGCTTGTTCCACAGTTGACGGCTTTCTCTCACGCACCCATTCTCTGATTTCCGCTGGGCACCTGGCATAGAACTGCTCTTTTAGGATGACCTGCAGGAAGGTCCCCCAAGATAAGGCCTCCTCTGCCTCCAGCCAGCGATTACATATTTGTTTGAGTCTATGAGCATATATCTTAAAAGACACTTCCCCATCACAGGCTAAAGCACGGAACTGAGTCCTGTAAGTGTCTGGGGTCACAGCATAATGTTTTAGAATAGTCTGTTTAATATCCGCATACTCACAGTTCCACCGAGGGTCCATAGCTCTATAGGCTTCAGCAGCTCCCCCCTCTAGGAGCCCAACCAGATGCCGGACACGCTCCCTGTCCGGGACTTCCATTAATCGACACTGATGCTCAAAGTCCTGGAAGAAGCCCTCAATGTCGCCTGCAGCCTCATTAAACGGCTTAAAGTCTTTGCGGGACACCCTGGGAAGTTCCCTCATGATGGGTGCTGGGGTTACAGTCTGTCTGGAACCTCTCGCGGCTTCCACAGCGAGCTCCTTATCCAGCAGTGCCATCTCCTCCATCCTGCGCTCCTTCTCTTTAGCTCCACGCATGGCCTCCCTCTTATCTTCTATGGTGGCCTCATCTCCAAGCAGTGCCATCTCCTCCTTGTACCACACAACCCATTGACTTTTTTGGGTATTCACCTCCGCTCCCGTCTTTGCTCCCCTTGCTGTGGAAATTGTTCCTCGGTGCCATCTTGCAGGCAAGCGTTTTCCAATGCCTCAATTAGTTGCTCCTTAGTGAGTCCTTTGTAACCGACTCCTAATTCACGGGCCATTGTTTGTAGGCTCACCACAGTCCAGTTCTTGTACTCTGAGGTTCTGATTCCAGATGTTAATGGGCCGTTGTCCTCCATTCCTTCTGCTCTGATCCCAGCGCTGCCAACCAGTTTGTGACGGGAGTGTACAACAGAGCAAAGGATGGACGAGGCCGAGGGACGATCCAACAGGTTTATTCACAAGAACACTGGAACAGCACACGATAAGTCCACGTAAAACAGATTCGGGGGCCCTTCCCGACACTCCTCGGACCGGATTACAAAGCAATCGTCCTTACAGTAGTCCAAAGAGTTCCACACAATCCCACGGGCCGCCACACAGGCCTAGCTCCGTCCGTGTCCACAGCCACCCAGGCTGGAGCTCCTTCCTCTCCTAGTTCCAGCTCACTCTGAAGTTACAAAAAGGGAAATGCATTGTCTGTGCTGCTTGACCAGCCCACCATGTTTGTTCAGGGGGTAGGGGTCACACATCCTATCATCAATGGTTTGGTCCATCACAGGGCTCCAATATGTCTGCCAGCCACAGTAGATGAAGGGATCCCCTGCTGTAAAGAACAATGACTATTCCTTCACTGGCCAATGCAATTACAGATTAGATACACAACTCTGGAAAGAAGAGGACAGGCTATTTACATAATCACATTAGATGCCAAGACTACAATTGTATGAGAGAGACACATTGAGACCAGTAGCTCCCCCAAGAAAATACATGAATTACAACTAATACAACCAGGGAAATATACATATCATGACATAGTATCACAGCATATACAGTGAGAGGGTAAATTACATCTTCACAGGGGCCATGGCGAGCCCAGCAGCCAATCAGCTTTGTGTCACCGTAAGGACAGAATTTCGGAGCATGACAGACAGACAGACAGACAGACAGACAGACAGACAGACAGACAGACAGACAGACAGAATAAGGCAATTATATATATAGATATTATATATTCCATGCGCCATATGGCGGCAATACATTTCAGACCAACCTCGACATGTGTTTCTGACCTTATTCGATGTAGCTATCAACTTCTGCTCCTCTTTTGACGACGTGATCACTGGGACTTTGCAGAAAGGTTCATACACATCTTTATTCTGTAGGAGAAAAACATTATGTTATCCCTAAGTTATTACACAACTTCTGTAGTAAAGTGCCATATACAAGATCCAATCCCAATATATAGCAGGTGTAATACTATTAGCAAACACCTCTAGTGTAGTATAGTTCTTCTGATTAGCTTTATCACTTACCGCATGTGCAGGACATTGCAGGACCTTAGGTATCCATGTTTATGACAACCAGCAACTAACCATCACTATATGAGTGGCATGAATACCTAAGCAACAATACCCTGCACATGAGGTAAGAGGCATGGCTAATGAGAACTATACTACATTTCTAATTGGAGGTGTGTGCTAATATTATGACAACTACTACATATTAGGATAGGATCTTGGGGATGGGAATACCCCTTTACACATCTGAATAAAAAGGCTTCTGCCTAAGGAACAGGAGAAGAAACATCAGAAAATAGCAGTCACATAAAATAATGAATATATACTAAGCATTTACATTTTTAGGAAACATTGCAGGCTACTGGGATCATGTCGAAAATATTCTATAAATTGCAATGATTTTCTTGGTCCTGTGCCTACATTACTGGACACCACAAACTAACACCTTCACGGACTCACTTGAAGGGATGCTTGACATTCATCCGCCAGTCCCTGCACCAAATAATACTTTGCTTCTGCCAAGAGTTCCTCAATTTCTCTTCGCGTTTCTGGAAGCGGAACTGCTCCATCTCTCAGGTAATTTAATATGGTCCCAAAGTGCTTCCCGCATCGGTCTATAAGAATCCAACCTTAATGGAACACAAGGGTAATTTAATATTGGGTACTGTGGATGGAACCCTGAAATATAATTTACTAGAAGAGAACCAGCAATATGTAAAGGCAGAACCACAATGTGACTTCCATTAACCACTTACATCACTTAGAATATACCTTGCTTTTGATGCAGAACCTCAGGAAACAAGGAGCAAGCATGTCTTGTCATTTACTTAGAACAGCCTCGAAAAGACTTCTTGTTTTTTATTACCAGCTGTTAAAAGCAGAAAAATGCAGGACATCTCCTTTGGCCCAAGTCTACCATTGTGTAGCATCCGGTCATCTTTATACAGTCTGGAAACGTGTGGGAGTGAACCTGCTGGAGTTTTGGGAGAGGAATGTTCTATTCTTGTCTGACGTAAGATTCTTGATGCTCAACAGTCCTGGGTCTTTGCCGGATTTTTCATTTCATAATGCGTCAAGTATTTTCTATTGGTGTGTGGACTGCAGCCGGCCAGAATCACCCAAACACTTTTTCAGAAAAGTCAATACGGCTGTAATGGATGCAGAATGTGGTTTTGCATTGTCTTGATGAAATAAGTAAGGCATTCCCTGACTTTCAGCTGATCGCTCACAAAAGGCGCCCGCTGGGTGATCAGCTGATCATTCAGAAAAGGCGCCCGTAACTGAATTTACAGTCCATTATGGTTTCTTTACTGTGCACATGCTCACAGAAAAAAAAAAAAAAAAAAAAAAACCAAAAACGATCCGCCGCACACAAAAAACGTTACATTCAGCGTTGCTCCCGCCTGACGGTCCGTCAGTAAGCGACTGATCCATCATGCGGCAGATGCAACGCAGGGCCATTATTCATAATTCGTCGCCAATAGAAGTCTCTGAGGAAAAAATATTTTGCAGGATTACCGTAATTCCTCAAGGCGACGGATTATGTGATGCAAAACAATGGAAGTGTGAAAGCAGCCTCATGTCTGTAATGCAGTGCCGCCTGGGGGCATATAAATCACAAGCATCCAATTTTGACCGTCGGCTTTGTGTAGACAAGATTTCTCCAAAATCTTTGACTCTTAATGATATTATGCACTGTAGATTGCAAGATATTAAAAGTCTTTTTTCTGTTGAACATTTTCTGTAGTAGTTACACAAGATTTAGACAGTTCTTCACAGATTGGTGAACCTCCGACAATCTTTGCTTCTGACAAACTCTGCCTCTCTAACAGCCTCTTTTCATACACTGTACTATAACTTAGTTGAAAATTGACCCTCCAGCAATTATTTTTTTTTTTTTTTTTTATTAGTACCACCTTTCCAGATTTTTACAAACCCTGTTCCACGAATGAACTAGAAAAATGTCTAATTCTGTGTCGTGAATTAGCATGGCTTTAAGTTTCCAAATCATTGCATTCTTGCTTTCTTTACATTTTATCAGGTGTCCTAACTCTTTTGGAATTGTGGTTGTAGGTCTAACATGGAATCAGTGACCTACCTTTAAGAAGTCCTTGATTTAAAGGGAACCTGTCAAGTGTAATATGCACCCAAAACCACGAGCAGTTCTGGGTGTATATTGCTAATCTCTGCCTAACTGTCCCTGTATACACTACCATAGATCAAGAGATCTATAGAAAAAGTTTTTCTAAAGATCATGTATTATATGCTAATGAGGCCAGCGATTGGTCGCAAGGGCGCGAGTTCCCTTGGCTAGCCGGCCCACATAGGATGTTAGTATGCCCCTGTGGGCATACTATATGATGCTAATGAACGAGCAGCTTCACCACACATACCTCACTCTTCATGGCAGCCGGCGAAGGATGGATGCGCACTGGGCATGATCCGGAGTCCCCTGGACTTCGGATCATGCGCACTAAATTGATGCCGGGTGTAACCTTCCCAGCTTCAGTGAGGTATAATGCGCATGACCGGTAGTCCAGGGTACTCTGGATCATGCGAAGTGCGCATCCATCCTCCGCTGGCCGCCATCAAGACTGAGTTATGTGCAGCGTTGCTGCGTATTTATTAGCATTAGTACGCCCATAGGGGCGTGCTAACATGCGAAGGGGGCAGAATAGCCAAGGGAACTCACGCCCTTGCGACTAGTCCCTGGCCTCATTAACATATAGGAAACAATCTTTACAAATACTTTTCCTAAAGATCTCTTTATCTATGCTAGTGTATACAGGGACAGTTAGGCAGGATTAGCAATATGCACCCAGAACTGCTCATGGCTCTGGGTGCATATTAAACCTGACAGGTTCCCTTTAAAAAGAGGTTTTAGGATTAGTTTTTAGATAGTAATAAGGAAATACTAACCTGCTATATTGAAAATGGTATTTGCATATGGAGCTGATTAAAGTTCTATATGTTTTTTGGGGAAAAAAATCAATATAACTTGCAGTGATTCTGATTTTTTCCCCACAAACCTATATATCATTCTGCTCAGCTTCTTCTCTATTCAGGGCTGCCCACAGATTGCACTACATATACATTGTGACAGGTTCTCTAACACTTGCACATGATCACACCGCAAGAAATGTAGGAGTCTTTGTGGAAAAGGAAGAGAAACTTCAGAACAATGGCTATCGGTCACACCCAGGACCGGTCCTGATTACAGCGACTATACAGTATGCTAGCACAAACTTTTTTTTTTCCATTCTACAAAACTTTCTATATAATGTACATAGAACTACACTTTTTTTTTATTTCAGGTTTAGGCCCTGTGCGCATTAGAAAAAGGAATTTTCTTAAGAAAATTCCGGAGGCTTAGTAAGACTTCCGCACCTGCGGGAAAATACCGCACCGAAATCCGCATGCGGTTTGTTGCGTTTTGCTGCGGAAATGCCGCAACCAGCGTCGGACTGGCTACTGGAGGAATCTCCAGTAATACCAGGCCTGGCCGCGGTTACCTGCATTGAACTCCGGAGCTGTCACCTGAGCTCCGGAGTGCAGCCTAGACTAAACTGCGAGCGCCGAGTGATTGATTCCCCAGCAATTGCCGTTTAGTTCAGGCCGGGCTGATCTCCGGAGCTTAGGTGACAGCTCCAGAGTGCAGCCTGGCCTCTCTGCAGCTGTCACCTGACCTCCGGAGATCAGCCTGGCCTGAACTAAACTGCGATTGCCAGGGAAACAATCACTCGGCGCTCGCAGTTTAGTCTAGGCTGCACTCCGGAGCTCAGGTGGGAGCTCCGGAGTTCAGTGCAGGTAACCGCGGCCAGGCCTGGTATTACTGCAGTTCCTCCAGTAGCCAGTCCCGCAGCTACCTGCGGAAAAGAAGTGACATGCAATTGTTTTTGCTGCGGGAATCCCGCAGCAAAACATGCAGCTGTCAAATTCCGCATAGTGCGCACAGCATTTTTTCCCCATAGGATTTGCTGGTGAAGATTACAGATTACAGCGGAGCACACGTTTTTTTTTTTATATGTCTGTTTCATTTCTATGTGTATTCTATATGTCTGTGTGTGAGTGCGATATGTGTGTTTACTATATGTCTGTGATGTGTGTGTGTCTGATGTGTGTGTTTACTCTCCGCTCCCTCTTCCTGTCATAATAACATCACTTCCCTGCAAACCGCAGGCAGCGATGAACATTATGTCCCAAAACCGCGAAATACCGCAGGGAATAACGCAGGAAAACGCAATGAACCGCACAGAATTTGCTGCCTGCTTTATTCCCTGCGGGATTTCCCGATTACATTGCAGTCAATGGTGTGAAATTCCGCAGCGACGTGCTGAAAAGAAGTGACATGCAATTGTTTTTGTTGCGGGAATCCCGCAGCAAAACATGCAGCTGTCAAAATCCGCCTAGTGCGCACAGGATTTTTTTTCCCATAGAATTTGCTTGTGAATCATTGCAGAGATGTTATGAACATAACATGTAGCGAAACATGCAGCAAAACTGCAGGAAATCCGCGGCAAAAAACGGTAAGTGCGCACAGGGCCTAACTCTGTCTAGTGCGCACAAGGCCTTACTCTTCCAGCTGACCACTGCATCCCAATGAAAATAGCACCACATTAACACATGGATAAGCCGTATCTGTACTAAGGAAAGGTGAAAGGGTACGTATCCAAACACAGGGACCAGAGGGCAGACTGCTTAGAATCTAACAAAATTAATATAATTTATCACTCATTTTCTGCTAACATTTTGCAGCATTTCTTAAAATGATCCTGTGAAACCTATAATCAAAAAAAAAGATATATGCTGTAATATATTCTATTAGATCTTTAGAAATTACTATTTTTTACTAAACCTAATTCTAGAAGAGTAAGTGTGTGTTCACACACGACATCTTTTTTTACCACAAAGATGCAGCGGTTTTTGTCCCAAAAAACGCACCATAATCGCATAAAAAAAAGCAATTTTGACGGGTTTTTACCACTTCCCCCCCCCCCCCCAACCCTCCCACCACCCCCCCCCCCCCGCCCACCCAAATCTAGTGATAGGAAGGGCTCAAAAACGCTGGAAAAACGCAAAAAAGAATTGGCATGCTGCATCTTCAAAAATGCAGCCAAGATGTAGCCAACAAAAGATGCCCAGTGTGGACAGCAAAATAGAAATCTCAGACGTTGCTGGGAGAAGGAAATGCATGCATTTAGGTGCATCTTTGGGACCTCAAATTTGCACCATTTGTGAACTTAGCATTAAAACAGATAGGTGCGTCTTAAACATCAAGAACTGGACTCATAGAATAACTTTAAACTTATGCCCTCCATCCAAGCAGTACTGATACCTGTATGCTTAAACTCCCTGCCTAACCAGCCCTATATAATGCTATTCGCTAATATGAAGGTTTAAAAAAAACCCGACATAAACCTTGCTGTTCCTATGCTAATTAGGGCCTTGAGTAGTCGCAGGGGTGTTGGTCTTTGATTATTCAGCCCTCTTTCCATGTTTTCACACCCCTGTTAACATGATTTTCACGAGCAGGCATCCCCACCAATTCCTGAAAGTCTCGGCAGCATCAGTGTGCCTTTGAAGCTGAGTGTACGATTCCCGACTTCATTAGGTGCACTGCGCATGACCGGAAGTTCAAAAGATGTGTACGTGCGCCGTCTGCTGAAGTTATGGTGATGCGCAACAAGATCAATATCACTGACAGACAAAATAAGACTTACAGGAGCTGGTGTCTATGCCAGCTCATGGAAATCATGTCACGTCCACAGGGATGTGATCACACGGAAAGAGGACCACCTAGTCTGGGAAACTAATGCCCCTTCGACTAGTCAAGGTCCTAATTACCATAGGGAAAGCGAGGTTTATAAATGCACAATTATATAATGTGCTTTTCTGGATGTTATTTTGGATAGTCGCTCACTGTTAAAATTAACCTATCCATAAAATTAGAGGCTGTTCATGTCTTGGTCAGTGGGCAAACTTACAAAATCAGCAAGGGATCAAATACTTATTTCCTTCACTGTATGTCTAATCCTGGGCATTAGGAAAGATTCACATCATGACAGGACCAGATTAGGAGAAAAGGCACAAAATGACTCCTACCCTCACTATCCGTTAGCACCTCCATTCTCCCGCTGAACATGGCTTTGAGCATGGTGTCCTGCTTGGTGAGGGTTTGCATGGTGGTGTAATATAGGGCACCCCCTACATTGAGTTTCACATATTTGGAACTGGTGCTGGCGCATTTGAACGAGGTGGTCCGGGTAGTAGCTGCGGGCACCACAGAGCTCACCACACTCTCTCCTGACATTTCTTCCTGTAACAGAAACAAAAATGGTAAACAGGTGACTACAACTCCTGAGGTACCCTCCATAGAGATGTGCCCCAACTGTGCCATAACCGGAGAACAAAAGTGACAGGTAGTATCTCTACGGAGAATAATGGGACGTCCACGGTGATGTAGAGTGGAAATCACATGGGTACAACTGCCGACTTCAAAGGTAGGTAGGTCAATTTGTATAAATCATTGCAGGCGCCATACTATCACAAATGCATGGTTAGAAATCACTGACATTTCCATCATTATGATCCAATGGATCCTAGTGACAGCACTTAACACTAGAAGTCCCAGGAATTTCAAGCTCCATAGGGTTTCAATAGTAGAAATGTTAAATGACCCCTCTCCGGGACTTCTAGTGTTAAGAGATGACTACGCCTGGCAATCTGGATCTTCTAATTACCCAACATCACGAGACATCAACAGAAAACCATACTGTGTGAGGCTCCGTCCACCTGCCCAGCAGATTGGCTCCATTTTAGAATGCAGAGCATCTATCTGCATCTGCTTAGTCGCAGAGACAGGTGATTTTGATACTAAAGTTGCAGCAGCCAGGTATTTCCCCTGCCACAGCCGCTACAGGAGAAACCTATTATTCTGTACCATGTGGTGGCCTTTCCAGATACATGGAACCCTCCAATGCAGAGCACTCATGTAGTGGCTGGTTCCTAAAGGGAACTCTTAAGCGAGGCACCCTGCCTATCTACGATGTTCTAATAGAGGGACGTGGCCAACTTCAATAAACAATCCCTATCATGGGGTCAGCCCATCAGAATATTGTATTAGGACACCTGAAGGGGGCACCCTATAAAGCAGAGTGGAGTGCTACAGAGGACAGTGTGACATGGTCCTGCATTTTTAAATCCTGAAGACATATCTCTTGTGAGCTGAGCACTTCTGTACCTTCTATGTCTAGAGCAGGGGTGGGGAACCTCCGGCCCGTGGGCCATATGCGGGATTCAGGATATGCAGAATTTCCAGGGACCGCAGTGCTGGGGCGGCAGCCGCCTCTTTCTGGATACTGGCCTTTTAAAACCCTGCACGGCGCATTCGTCCCCCAGGGCAGTCTGTGACCCCACGGCATCCCCCAGGGCAGTCTGTGACCCCACGGCATCCCCCAGGGCAGTCTGTGACCCCACGGCATCCCCCAGGGCAGTCTGTGACCCCACGGCATCCCCCAGGGCAGTCTGTGACCCCACGGCATCCCCCAGGGCAGTCTGTGACCCCACGGCATCCCCCAGGGCAGTCTGTGACCCCACGGCATCCCCCAGGGCAGTCTGTGACCCCACGGCATCCCCCAGGGCAGTCTGTGACCCCACGGCATCCCCCAGGGCAGTCTGTGACCCCACGGCATCCCCCAGGGCAGTCTGTGACCCCACGGCATCCCCCAGGGCAGTCTGTGACCCCACGGCATCCCCCAGGGCAGTCTGTGACCCCACGGCATCCCCCAGGGCAGTCTGTGACCCCACGGCATCCCCCAGGGCAGTCTGTGCACCCAGCTATGTATATACCGCCAGCAATGTTTGTGACCTGCATGTATGTCTGTGCACCCCAGTGATGTATGTACCCCCAGTGATGTCTATGGCTCGCTGCTTCTCTAGTGATGTATATTCCTCCCAGCTGTCCACAGCAATTTTTATGCCCCCCAGCTATGTCTGTGCTCCCGATCAATGATGTATGAACCCCCAGTGATGCATGTACCCCCACAGCCACGTGTATGCCCCACAGCCCTCCCCAGTGATGTTTGCCCTCAGCATCTCCTTTGATGGCTATGCCCCCCCAGTGATCTATATATCCCCTCCTGTGATGTATATACAGCAGTCCCAGCCGACTCAAGCCTGTTAAAGCAGTTGTGAGAAGTAACAAGATCAATATCACAGCCGCGCCAAAGAGTAGAAGCTCCGGCCACCACAGTGACTCAATTGTTTGGCCAAATATATTAGGGATATTTTCAAGTTGATAGATTTATGCGGCCCCCGAATTGTGGTAGAGATTTCCAAATGGCCCCTGGTCTAGAGGAAAGAAGGTTTAATCATCATCAGATAGTGACTACTGTAAGAGCTGTGAGACGATGGAATTCTCTGCCATAAGATAATGTAATGGTTGATTCACTACAAAAGTTCAAGGAGGCCTCGATGCCTTTCTTTAAAAATATAACATTACAGGTAATAGCACTAGATTCTGCAACGGGTCACTGATCCAGGGAACTAGTCCGATTGCCGCATGTGGAGTCGGGAAGGAATTTTCCCCATTAGAGTCTGCCCCATGGGGTTCATGCCTCACTGCGGATCAAAATCTTAGATTAGAGGACAAACTTGTGCCTACTTTCAGCCCTTGGAGGGGGTTTTCCCCATGAACAAAGTTGATTTTAATCAATAGATCTTGGAATAATAATTGCTGCAATTGGATGTGTTTAAAAATATGTTCCTATGCTGAGATAATCTTATATATGTGTCCGTTATGTAATGTGTAATGGCCGTGTCTGACCCTACAGGGACATGGTCTAATCATAACGTCTCCTGGGCAGGGGAGGACACAACGTATAAAGACATTACAGCATGAAATTATAGATGATTCTTCTATGAGGTAAAATCTTAAAAAAAAAAAAAAAAAAATAGCCAGTGATATGTTTTACCTCACAAAAAGAATCACCTGTGATCCCGTGCTCTGCTGTGTACTTTCTTATGTCCCCGGCCCAGGAGATGTGGTATGATCAGACCATGTCTCTGTACGGTCAGACACAGCCATTACACAGCACATAGCAGGGTCACATACAGCTCTAGAAAAAATGAAGAGACCACTGCAACATTATCAGTTTTTCTGATTTTTCCCTTTATAGGTATATTTTCGAGTAAAATGTAAATTGTTCTTTTATTCTATAAACTACTGACAACATGTCTCTGAATTTCCAAGCAATACATTTTGTATTTTCTGAAAATGAGAAATGGTCAAAATAACAAAAAAATGCCTTGCTTTCAGACCTCAAATAATGCAAAGAAAACAAGTTCATAATCATTTAGAAACAACAAAACTAATAATGTTTTAACTCAGGAAGAGTTCAGAAATCAATATTTTGTGGAATAACCATGATTTTTAATCCCAGCTTTCATGCGTCTTGGCTGCTTTCCACCAGTCTTTCACACGGCTTTTGGGTGAACTTATGCCACTCCTGGCGTAAAAATGTGAGCAGTTCTTTGCTTGATGACTTCGGACTATCCATCTTCCTCTTGATTACGTTCCAGAGGTTTTCAATGGGGTTCAGGACTGGAGATTGGGCTGGCCATGACAGGGTTTTGATGTGGTGGTCCTTCATCCACACATTGACCTAGCTGTGTGGCATGGCGTATTGTCCTACTGGAAAAAACAGTCCTCAGAGTTAGGGAACATTGCCTGAGCAGAACGAAGCAACTGTTTTTCCAGGATAACCTTGTAGGCGGCTTGATTCATACGTCCCTCGCAAAGATTAACCAGCTCAATTCCAGCCTTGCTGAAGCATCACCAGATCATCATCGATTCTCCACCAAATTTCACAGTGGGTGCAAGACACTTGTACGCCTCTCCAGGTCTCTGTCTAATCATTATACAGCCAGGTGTTGGGCAAAGCTGAAAATTAGACTCAGAGAAGATTACCTCACACTAGAAATTGAGCAGTTTAAACTTTGCAAAACACGTATGAATCAAGCCGCATCCAAGGTTATCCTGGAAAAACTGTTTCTTCTTTCTGCTCAGGCAATGTTCCCCAACTCTGAGGACTGATTTTTTCCAGTAGGACAATGCGCCATGCCACACAGCTAGGTCAATCAATGTGTGGATGAAGGACCACCACATCAAAACCCTGTCATGGCCAGTCCAACCTCCAGACCTGAACCTCATTGAAAACCTCTGGAATGTAATCAAGAGGAAGATAGTCACAAGCCATCAAACAAAGAAGAACTGCTCACATTTTTGCGCCAGGAGTGGCATAAGGTCACCCAAGAGCAGTGTGAAAGACAAATGGAAAGCATGCCAAGACGCATGAAAGCTGGGATTAAATATCATGGTCATTCCACAAAATATTGATTTCTGAACTCTTCCTGAGGTAAAACATTATTAGTATTTTTGTGTCTAAATGATTATGAACTTGTTTTCTTTGCATTATTTGAGGTGTCTGAAAGCAAGGCATTTTTTTGTTATCTTGACCATTTCTCATTTTCAGAAAATAAATAAATACAAAATGTATTGCTTGGAAATCCGGAGACGTTGTCAGTAGTTTATAGACTAAAAGAACAATTTACATTTTACTCAAAAATATACCTATAAAAGAGAAAAATGAGAAAAAGCTGACAATTTTGCAGTGGTCTCTTCATTTTTGCCAGCACCGTATAGAAGATATCAGCTCAGGGACATTTTTTGCATCCAACTGTGGAAATTTTTATTATTATTCCAAGATCTATTCATTAAAACCGGCTAAAAAATAAACTTATCCTGAAAATGGTTTCCCACCTCAGCAACTCATCACTTATTGAGGGACCCCAGTAATCCAGAGAGCGGGGATCTGGAGCCCCTGAATAGTGAAGGACATGTGGCGGCACCGTCCTCTCCCCATGATGGATGGATACCAGAGCGGTGTCTGATAGGTAAACAATCTCTATGGCTTTCAGTTCTATTCACTGCCAGACAGCAGAGATCTTCAGAAACATACAAGATGGTGCACAGGAGACAGTACACCCCCCATCAGCCCAAAGCTACACGGAGACATGTTCTGATGTCTGGAGTTGGGCTCATCCTATATACACACTTATATAGAATAGGAAGCCTCACTACTACACACATACCCCATAATCAGTGTAGTGTCAGCGCTCTATTGTTCTCTGTGATCAGCCCCTTCACTCTGGGATGAGGCTGCTGGTCTGCTCTCCTCAGTCCTTCCTATGTGTATGGCACTGCGCAGCACCCTGTGCCCCCTCTGACAGGCGGCAGCGCCAATGTGATGGGGTCTTCACCTCCCGCACACCGACCAGCAATTCCCACCGTAATACTGAATAATACAGAAAAGTCTGCACTCACCATCAAACCCGATAAACTTCCCTCAGGCCAAAAAAACGGGACCCACCCAGCCCCACACACTTCCGCCCCTCACTGACGCATTTCCCTTGACAGCGCCTCACAGCTGGTGCCACACACAGCGGCCATGTTGACTGTGGTAACCGAGACACTTACTGCACAGTGTACACCTGCACAAAACACAAAGGACATGTCTGCGCTCCCAGTACACATAATGATAACCCTCTTCATCAGTATGGAGACCTGACACAAGATATAAGGACCCGGCAGACTACAAGCCCAGCTGCCCGCATCAATCATGGCGGCAGGAGCTTTTGCGCAAGTGCTTGCCAGTTTCTGTACGCACTTCCGCCCTCAGTAAGTGCACAAGCAAAAACACTCCGACTGGAGAGGACTGGGGCTCCCGACTGCAGACGGGAGTGGCTCTTGTTTTGGGAGCTGAGGAGCTGGGTTGCCCATGAAGGTCAGACCCCCATCCCTGTGTTGTAACCCCCCATTAATCACCCCAAATATGGTGTATGGTAGTCTGACCAGGGGAGGCTCTTGTATATAGCCATTGTATACACCTCTACACACATCCACACACTGCCTATGTGTTTCCCTGCACTTCTATCACATACACTTGTGTGTGTGTGTGTGTATATATATATATATATATATATATATATATATATAAAAATGTGTGATTATATAGCATAACCTAACCTATAGATATCTATATAACCTTACCACCATAAGGCTATGTGCTCACGGGACTCTGCAGGTGTGGATTTTGCTGCGGAAAACCTGCGGATTTATCTGGATTGTGTAGATAAATCTGCAGGTTTTTAGCAAGTACAGACATTCCCCATGTTATCCTATGGGACATGGGGAGTGTCTGTCTCCATGCTGCGGTATGTGTGGCTGCGGAACATGCTGTGGATGTCCCGCAGCCGTACGTAACTGCATGTCAATTATTCCTGCGGAAATACCTGCGGAAATCCCGGCCCTCCACTATGGAGATAGAGGCCGGGACTTTCGCAGGTAAGTTGCATGAATGTCCGCAGGTTTTCCGCAGCTATTTCGCTGGAATCTCGCAGCTATTTATAGCTGCGGATGCCGGCGGGCAGCTGCAGGAAACCTGCGAACGTACCTGCGGATATATCCACAGGTGCGAGCTCCCGTGGGCACATAGAGTTCACTTAGGCTGCTTTCACACATCCGGTTTTTGCCGTGCGGCACAATACGGCGCTCTGCAGAAAAAACGCAACTGTTTTTTTTTCCGCCAGTTGCGTTTTTGCCCGCATAGACTTGCATTAGCGCCTTATTGTGCCGCATGGCCTTGCGTTGCATCCGGTTTTTGCCGGATGCAGCATATTTAGCCCATGCGGCAGCCGGATGGATCGTTGCCTGGCACGTTTTTTGTGCGGCGAAAAAACCGCATCGCGTCGGGATTCACAATGCAAGCCTATGGACGCCGGATGCGTTTTTTTGCACTGCACATGCTCAGTATCAAGCCGCATCCGTCAAAAAACAGACGGGCCGCATGGAAAAACTTATGCAGTGGATCAAGTTTTTTTCGCCGCATCCGTTGCATAGGTTTTTGAGCCGGATTGTGCCGCACTGCAAAAACCGAATGTGTGAAAGCAGCCTAAGGCTATGTGCGCACTAGAAAAGTGATTTTTCTCAAGAAAATTTCTTGAGAAACTTCTGGGAGTTGAAGATTACCGCACGTGCGGTAAAAAAACGCACCAAATCCGCGGGAAAAACGCATGCGTTTTTGCTGCGGTTTTGCCACGGTTTTTCCACAGGTTGGTCCCTGCGTTTTTTTTATGCTGAACAGAAATAAATAATATAGATAATAGATAGATAATCGATAGAGGGAAAGATGGATAGATGAATAGATAGATAGATGATAGATAGATAATGGACAGATAGATAGATAGATGAGAAAGACCTATATAATGTCCCACCCCCCTGCATATTCTAAGCTGGCACCCTTTAGTGACTTTCATGTGGCACTAAAGGGTGCCGAGCCTTGTATTTAGCCAAAAAATAAATAATTAAAAAAAAAAATGACGTAGGGTTCCCCCTATTTTTGTAGCCAGCTAGGGTAAAGCAGACGGCTGCAGCCTGCAAACCACAGCTGGCAGCTTCACCTTGGCTGGTAATCCAAAACAGAGGGCACCCCACGCTGTTATTTTACATTAAATAAATAATTTAAAACAAAAAACGTGGGGTCCCCCCAAATTGGATCACCAGCCAAGGTAAAGCGGACAGCTGGGGTCTGATATTCTCAGACTAGGGAGGTCCACTGTTATTGGACACTCCCCAGCCTAAAAATAGCAGGCTGCAGCCGCCCCAGAAGTGGCGCATCCATTAGACGTGCCAATCCTGGCGCTTCGCCCCAACTCATCCCATTGCCCTGGTGCCGTGGCAGACGAGGTAATATATGGGGTTGATGCCAGATGTGTAATGTCACCTGGCATCAAGCCCTGGGGTTAGTGATGTCACGCGTCTATCAGATACCCGACATCACCAACCCAGTCAGTAAGAAATAAAAAATAGACAACAAAAAAAGTTTTATTTGAAAAAAAACACTCCCCACATTCCCTCTTTCACCGATTTATTGATAAGAACAATCAATTCCACGTCCGGCGTAATCCAATAAGGGGGGGGGGGCACGTCCCACGGCGATCCATACCATAGTCATTGTCCCAGTCAATGAACAACAGAATCTTCCCCATTGGCTGGGAGAGTAATGCAGTGACCTGAGCTAACATCAATAGCCCAGGTCACTGCAGGGGATGACGAGCTCTACTGTCAGGAGGATAGATGAGATCATTAACTGCTGTGACGATCTCCTGCAGTCCTGCCATCAGCGCTGTCACTGCCTTCTATGCCCGCCGCGTTGTCAGCAGTATTGCGAGAGCCCGTGAAGTCACCGCTAGTGACAGTCTCGGGCCGCTCGCGTGACGGGCATAGACAACAGTGACAGCGGTGACGTCAGGAGGCAGGGGATCGTCACAGCAGGTAATGATCTGATCTCACCTCCTGATAGCAACGCTCGGCATCCCCGTGGCTGCACGCACTGCAGGTTGACAAGCTGCTGATACTGTGGGCAGACACTGACACAGTGCAGGGCAGGCAGCGGCTGGGCTGGAGCGGGACACAGACTGCACGGGCACCTGGAGGTCACACGGAAGCGCTTCTGTGCGACGTCCAGGGAGTGTGACGTGTGTTTACTCTGCTCCGCTTCCTCTTCTGGCATTATGACATCACTTCCTGTAAAACCGCGGGCAGCGATGAACATTACCGCAGGTAAATCGCGGCTATACCGAGGGTATACCGCACATCATTTGCTACCTGCGGTATACCCCCGGAATTTCGCGATTACATTACAGTGAATGGAGTGAAATTCCGGGGGTATTCCACAGGTACCTGCGGAAAATAATGGACATGCTCATTTTCTCAAGAAAGTTTCTTGAGAAAAATCTGCAGCGTGCGCACAGTTTTTTTTTGTTCCCATAGGTTTTGCTGGGAAATGTCTGCAGAAAGATTTCAAACCTTTCTCAAGAAATTTCCGCAGCAAATCCGCCAATTATATTTTTCAGTAGCCAGGCTTTGAGAAGTATCCTAATCCTCATTAAAAAGCAGCCCTGACCTGGTGGGTTTGGATTATTTACACGTTTTCTCTCCTGATCTACTACCATCAGATCTATCCCCTTACCACGTACAAGAGCTTGCAGTTCAAAGCTCAATTCACGTCTCTGCTTTTTTGTCCACATATGGCACATGTGCTAGGAAAGCTTCCAGCAGAATTGGGACATGTTAAAGGGAACCTGTCACCAGTTTTGGGGCCTATAAGCTGCAGCCACCACCAGTGGTCTCTTATATACAGCAATCTAACATGCTGTATATAAGAGCCCAGGCCACTGTGTAGAACATAAAAAACACTTTATAATACTCACCTAAACCGGTCGGTGCGGAGCAGATTGCTCGGACGGGCATCTCCATTCTCCTGTACCAGCGCCTCCTCTTTTGGCCATCTTTGTCCTCTGTCTTCTGAAGCTTGGGTGCATGACACGTCTGACGTCATCCACAATAGCCGACACTGGGGTCTTGCGCAGGTGCACTTTGATCTGCCCTGAGCAGATCAATAAATACAATACAAGGTATTGTAGTGCGCATGCGCGGAACCTCAATGCCGGCTATTGTGGATGACGTCAGACGCATCATCCACACTAGTTTCAGAGGACAAAGATGACCAAAAGAAAAGGCGCCGATTACGGAGGATGGAGACGCTTATCCGAGCCATCTGCTCCGCAGCGACCGGTTTAGGTGAATATTATAAAGTGATTTTTACGTTCCACACAGCGGCCTGGGCTCTTGTCTACAGCATGTTAGAATGCTGTACATAAGAGCCCACTGGTGGTGGCCACAGCTTATAGGGTAAAAAAAACTGGTGACAGGTTCCCAATAATAGCTCTCATATGCTAAGTGTATGCCCAAAATGAGTCTTTTTGGCATTCACTAGTCTCAGTATGTGTGGGCTCACTTTTTCTTCCCAACAGTATAGGATAGTGTTATATGTTATTTATTTTTATGCAGAGGGGCACACCGAAAAAATGATGTATTGCTTATATAGCACTATCATATTCTGTTGTACTTTACACATGTGATAATCACTATCCCTATTGGGGCTCACAATGTAAACTGCCTATCAGGAGTGCACCACTCCTCTGCCTCCCGGCTTCTGCTTGTCAGTGGTTGTGTGCTTCTGAATATTGAGGGCTCAGACAAGCGGCAATGTGGGCTTGCTGCTCCAAACTGTGTGCCTCTGAATCGGGAGAAACGAAGGCACTCCAAAGCTCAGCAGATCCATTGATCTGGCCAGCGTGCGAACAGTGCTGGTAACTACCGTAGTAGTGATGAGTGAGCACTATCATGCTCGGGACAAGCAGTCGGATGCTCGGATGGGCGCGATTGGAGTACCCGAGTATAATGGAAGTCAATGGGGGACTCAAGCATTTTTCTAGAAGATTTTTCCGGATCAATGGATCTGCTGAGCCCATGCGCTTCTCCCCTGATTCAGGATTCAGAGGCACACAATTTGGTGCTTCAGCCAATTGAGATCAGATGTCACATTTTTTCTTTGGTTTTGTTTTAGTTATGTAAAAAGCTATGTCATACAGTGCCTTGAAAAAGTGTTCATACCCTGTCAACTTTTTTTTCACATTACAAGCCCAAACTTAAAAGTATTTTGTTGGGATTTTATGTGATATTCCAACACTATGTAGTAAGTATTTGTGAAGTGTAAAGGAAATGATACTTCGTTTTCTATATATTTAAAAAAATGAAATCTGGATATTGTGATGTGCATTTGTATTCAGCCCCACTGAGTCAATACTGTTGAAGATCACCTTTCACTGCAATTACTGTTGCAAGTGTTTTGGGGTACATGTGTATCAGCTTTGCACATCTAGAAGCTTACATTTTTGCCCATTCTTTTTCGCAAAATAACTAGCTCAGTGAGATTGGATGGAGGTGTCTGTGATCAGCAATTTTCAAGCCTTAGGCTATGTGCCCACGGGCGCTCGTACCTGCGGATGTATCCGTGGGTACGAGCGCATGTTTCCCACAGCTACCGGCCGGCGTCCGCAGCTATTTTTAGCTGTGAGTTTCCAGCGGAATAGCTGCGGGAAACATGCGGACATTCATGCGAATTA
Organism: Anomaloglossus baeobatrachus; assembly: GCF_048569485.1. Taxonomy (NCBI): domain Eukaryota; kingdom Metazoa; phylum Chordata; class Amphibia; order Anura; family Aromobatidae; genus Anomaloglossus; species Anomaloglossus baeobatrachus. Next base: position 668,864,296 of record NC_134353.1, read on the forward strand.
CGTGCGGACGTCCCAGCCTCTATCTCCATAGCGGAGGGCCGGGACATCCGCAGGTAATTCCGCAGGAATAGCTGACATGCAGTTATACCTGCAGATGTGGACATCCGCAGCATGCTCGGCAGCCGCACTTTCCGCAGCGTGGACACAGCACTCCCCATGTCCCACAGGATAACTTGGAGAGTGTCTATACATGCTAAAACCTGCGGATTTATCTGGAAAATCCAGATAAATCCGCATGTTTTCCCCGGCAAAATCCGCAGATTCAAGCTCCCGTGGGCACATAGCCTTACTTACAACTCAATAGAATACACTGGTGCTTTACTGGGTGCACAAAAAGTGAGATGTAAGGGAGCTGCTTTTAGAAGGCAGGCTTTGTGTGATAGTCTGTCAACTGAATGAAAACTAGGTAATTAAGAGACTACCACGCTCCCCCATAAACCCTAATGATATAGAGAGATATATAATGTACACATAGTATGATGGCCCCACAAATAGCCCTCCAAATAGTATAAAGAACCCACAAATAGCCCTCCACATAGTATGAAGGACCCACAAATAGCCCTCCACATAGTATGAAGGACCCACAAATAGCCCTCCACATAGTATGAAGGACCCACAAATAGCCCTCCACATAGTATGAAGGACCCACAAATAGCCCTCCACATAGTATGAAGGACCCACAAATAGTCCTCCACATAGTATGATGGTCCCACAAAGAGCCCTCCACATAGGATGAAAGACCCACAAATAGTCCTCCACATAGTATGATGGACCCACAAATAGCCCTCCACATAGTATGATGGACCCACAAATAGTCCTCCAAATAGTATGAAGAACCCACAAATAGTCCTCCAAATAGTATGAAGGACCCACAAATAGCCCTCCACATAGTATGATGGACCCACAAATAGCCCTCCACATAGTATGATGGACCCACAAATAGTCCTCCAAATAGTATGAAGAACCCACAAATAGTCCTCCAAATAGTTCTCCAAATAGTATGATGGACCCACAAAGAGCCCTCCACATAGTATGAAGGACCCACAAATAGTCCTCCACATAGTATGAAGGACCCACAAATAGCCCTCCACATAGTATGAAGGACCCACAAATAGCCCTCCACATAGTATGATAGACCCACAAAGAGCCCTCCACATAGTATGATGGACCCACAAAGAGCCCTCCACATAGTATGATAGACCCACAAATAGCCCTCCACATAGTAAGATGGACCCACAAAGAGCCCTCCACATAGTATGATGGACCCACAAAGAGCCCTCCACATAGTATGATGGACCCACAAATATAATGAACCCACAAATAGTCCTCCAAATAATATGATTACCCCACAAATAGCCCCCCAAATAGTATAATGGCCCCACAAATAGATCGCCAAACAGGTGCTGCTCCCTAAGGCAGTATGATGGCCCCCACATAACACCAAATAGTATGATGACCCCACAAAGTACTCATTGATTAAATAAAAAAATGTTCACATCTTCCTATTCCCCCGCTGCGTCAGTCTGTGCAGTGCAACCTGTGTTCTGCACAGTGGTCGTAATGTAATGCCGTCATCGCTCCCGCTGTGCAGATATGTCAGATGTGTCAATTGCCTGCTTCCTCTTCCATCATTACTTTTAACTCTATCTGTAAACAGGATGCGGATACAGTTGAACGTCGGGAGGAAGGCCCCATAGCGTCCACGTGATCTGCCATTTTTAGTGGTACTCCATTGATAAAAGGGATGCAGTGTTTGCTGGAGTGCCACAGTCTTATAATCTTGTGAGCCGGATACCCGCGAACCTTTCACTGATGATATCTTAAGGCTATGTGCGCACTAGAAAAGTGATTTTTCTCAAGAAAATTTCTTGAGAAACTTCTGGGAGTTGAAGATTACTGCACCTGTGGTAAAAAACCGCACCAAATCCGCGGGAAAAACGCAAGCGTTTTTGCCGCGATTTAGCCGCGGTTTTTCCACAGGTTGGTCCCTGCGGTTTTTTTATGCTGAACAGAAATAAATAATATAGATAATCGATAGATAGACAGATAATGGATAGAGGGAAAGATGGATAGATGAATAGATAGATAGCTAGATAGATAGATGAGAAAGACCTATATAATGTCCCACCTCCCTGCATATTCTAAGCTGGCACCCTTTAGTGACTTTGATGTGGCACTAAAGGGTGCCTAGCCTTGTATTTAGCCAAAAAATAAATTAAAAAAAAATGACGTAGGGTTCCCCCTATTTTTGTAGCCAGCTAGGGTAAAGCAGATGGCTGCAGCCTGCAAACCACAGCTGGCAGCTTCACCTTGGCCGGTAATCCAAAACAGAGGGCACCCCACGCTGTTATTTTACATTAAATAATTTAAAACAAAAAACGTGGGGTCCCCCCCAAATTGGATCACCAGCCAAGGTAAAGCGGACAGCTGGGGTCTGATATTCTCAGACTAGGGAGGTCCACTGTTATTGGACACTCCCCAGCCTAAAAATAGCAGGCTGCAGCCGCCCCAGAAGTGGCGCATCCATTAGACGTGCCAGTCCTGGCGCTTCGCCCCAACTCATCCCATTGCCCTGGTGCGGTGGCAAACGGGGTAATATATGGGGTTGATGCCAGATGTGTAATGTCACCTGGCATCAAGCCCTGGGGTTAGTGATGTCACGCGTCTATCAGATACCTGACATCACAAACCCAGTCAGTAAGAAATATAAAATAGACAACAAAAAAAGTTTTATTTGTAAAAAAACACTCCCCACATTCCCTCTTTCACCAATTTATTGATAAGAACAATCATTTCCACGTCCGGCGTAATCCAATAAGGGGGGGGGGGCGTCCCATACCATAGTCACTGTCCCAGTCCATGAAGAGCAGAATGTTCCCCATTGGCTGGGAGAGTAATGCAGTGACCTGAGCTAACATCAATAGCCCAGGTCACTGCAGGGGATGACAAGCGCTGCTGTCAGGAGGATAGATGAGATCATTAACTGCTGTGACGATCTCCTGCAGTCCTGCCATCAGCGCTGTCACTGCCTTCTATGCCCGCCGCGTTGTCAGCAGTATCGCGAAAGCCCGTGAAGTCACCGCTAGTGACAGTCTCGGGCCGCTTGCGTGACGGGCATAGACAGCAGTGACCGCGGTGACGTCAGGAGGCAGGAGATCATCACAGCAGGTAATGATCTCATCTCACCTCCTGACAGCAACGCTCGGCATCCCCGCGGCTGCACGCACTGCTGAGTGTCAGTCAGTGTCTGCCTGCGCTGCAGCGTGACACGCTGCTGATACTGCGGTCAGACACTGACACAGTGCAGGGCAGGCAGCGGCGGGGCTGCAGCGGGACACAGACTGCACGGGCACCCGCCGGACGTCACACGGAAGCGCTTCTGTGCGGCGTCCAGGGAGTGTGACGTGTGTGTTTACACTGCTCCGCCTCCTCTTCTGTCATAATGACATCACTCCCTGCAAAACTGCGGGCAGCGATGAACATTACCGCAGGTAAATCGCGGCTATACCGAGGGTATACCGCACGTCATTTGCTACCTGCGGTATACCCCCGGAATTTCGCGATTACATTACAGTGAATGGAGTGAAATTCCGGGGGTATACCGCAGGTACCTGCGGAAAATAATGGACATGCTCATTTTCTCAAGAAAGTTTCTTGAGAAAAATCTGCAGTGTGCGCACAGCTATTTTTTGTTCCCATAGGTTTTGCTGGGAAATGTCTGCAGAAAGATTTCAAACCTTTCTCAAGAAATTTCCGCAGCAAATCCGCGGGTAAAATGGCCTAGTGCGCACATAGCCTAAGGCTGCTTTCACACCTCCGGTTTTAGCAGAGCCAGCCAATCCGGCTCTAAAACCTATGCAACGGATGCGGCGACAATACCGCATCCTTTGCATAAGTTTTTGACATGCGACCCGTCCGGTTTTTGCCGCTTGCGGCACGCTACTGAGCATGCACAGTGGAAAAAAACGCATGCAGCGTCCATAGGCATGCATTGCAAATCGCTCCGCATCGGCTGGATGCGGCGCGATGCGTTTTTTTTTTTGCCGGACAAAAAAACGTGCCAGGCAACGTTTTACCCGGCCGCCGTATCGGCTAAATTTGCGGCATGCGGCAAAACCCGGACCGAACGCAAGCCCATGCGGCGCAATACGCAAAAACGCAACCGGCGGCAAAAAAAACCGGTTGCGGTTTTTCTGCAAAGCGCCGGATTGTGCCGCACAGGAAAAAACGGATGTGTGAAAGCAGCCTTAGGATTTCAGTTTATAAAGAGCAACTATTTCCAAGCTTCTCTCGTAAAGTTATTCCCATAATGGGCAGTTGTATTCACTTCTGTCTTATGGTAACTATTTTATACATATTTTTTCAGCATAAAGCATGTTTGGGGCAACTCAGATATCAAAGGCCCAATTCCTGGATAAGGCCAGGCAGGCACGCGAAGAAAGGAAGGGCCTGAAGGAAAGAGAGAAAGCTGCAATCAAAATCCAAGCACTTGTCAGAAGATTCCTCTGTAGATGCCGACTGCAGCAACAAATCCGGTAACGTGGGGAATTATGACCTCCATGCCAATATAATGCTGTTAATTGGTTGAAATACAGTGTAATCAGAGAATAATTTATTTTAATTATATAGTACCACCATATTCCACCGCGCTTTAGGGGTGCTTCACACATAGCGAGATCGCTGCCGAGATCGCTGCTGAGTCACGCTTTTTGTGACGCAGCAGTGACCTCATTAGCGATCTCGCTGTGTGTGACACTGAGCAGCGATCTGGCCCCTGCTGCGAGATCGCTGCTCGTTACACACAGCCCTGGTTCGTTTTCTTCAAAGCCGCTCTCCCGCTGTGACACACAGATCGCTGTGTGTGACAGCGAGAGAGCGACGAATGAAGCGAGCAGGGAGCAGGAGCCGGCGTCTGACAGCTGAGGTAAGCTGTATCCAAGATAAACATCGGGTAACCAAGGTGGTTACCCGATATTTACCTTAGTTACCAGCCTCTGCAGCTCTCACGCTGCCTGTGCTGCCGGCTCCGGCTCTCTGCACATGTAGCTGCAGTACACATCGGGTTAATTAACCCGATGTGTACAGCAGCTAGGAGAGCAAGGAGCCAGCGCTAAGCAGTGTGCGCGGCTCCCTGCTCTCTGCACATGTAGCTGCATTACACATCGGGTTAATTAACCCGATGTGTACTGTAGCTAGGAGAGCAAGGAGCCAGCGCTCAGTGTGCGCGGCTCCCTGCTCCCTGCTCACACAGCTAAGCGGTGTGCGCTGGTAACTAATGTAAACATCGGGTAACCATACCCGATGTTTACCTTAGTTACCAGTCTCCGCAGCTTCCAGACGGCGGCTCCGTGCAAGCGCAGCATCGCTTGCACGTCGCTGCTGGCTGGGGGCTGTTCACTGGTCGCTGGTGAGATCTGCCTGTTTGACAGCTCACCAGCGACCATGTAGCGATGCAGCAGCGATCCTGACCAGGTCAGATCGCTGGTCGGATCGCTGCTGCATCGCTAAGTGTGAAGGTACCCTTAGGCTATGTGCCCACGCTACAGGATTTATCGCGGATTTGACGCGGATTTTGACGCGGATTTAGCGCGGATTTGCCGAAAATCTGCAGCACAGCTACTCCCCAGCCATTTCAATGGCATTTTGGAAATGCTGTGCCCATGCTGCGGATTTTTCCGCTGCGGATTTTGCCGCGGATTTTGATGCGGAACAAACTGCAGCATGTCAATTGTTTGGTGCGGATTTGGTGCGGATTTTCTGTTTTGAATGGGGAAAAAAAAAAAAATAAAATCCGCATCAAAATCCGCGGCAAATCCGCGGTAAATCCGCGGTAAATCCGCGGCAAATCCGCACCCGCGGATTTGCCGCGAAAGTTGCGGATTTTCAGGCAAAAAAATCCGCAGGGACCTTTTACTGTGGACACATAGCCTTACAGACATCATAATGTGAGGTTTTAATCAAATTGCATTTTCGTTTAATCACTGTTTGCTGTTAGTAAATGAAAATATTTATTCTTTAAACTCAAATCCGCTGATCGTGTCTGCCAGGTTTGTTCTGCCCCACCTGGAGGCAGTATAAGGCTACATGCGCACGCTGCGTTTTTTTTTCGCGTTTTTGTCGCGTTTTTTGTTGCAGTTTTGTTGTCAACACTTTCTGACATCTGACTTCCCAGCAAAGTCTATGAGAAGTCAGATTTGCTGTGCGCACATTGTAGTTAATTTGTCAGCATTTTTTTTGCCAAAGGTTTGTGACAAAAAAGATGCAGCATGTTCATTCTTTCTTGCGTTTTTGTCAATATTTGTCACCCATTGAAATCAATGAGGGCATTCAAAACACAAGGAAAAAACGCTTGGTATCAAATTGGTGCGTTTTGCATGTGTTTTAGCTGCGGTTTTGTCAAGAAAAACACAGCTCACCAACTTAGTTCCAGAATGCCAAAATCAATGCTGTAGTGATTTTGTCCTGCCGGTGTCGGTGCCTATGTCAGTGTCGGTGACCGTGTCGGTGTCGGTGACCGTGTCGGTGTCCATGTCTGTTTTTGTCTCTCTTTCTCCCCAAGCACTACATACTCACCGATCACCGACTGTCACACTGCTCCCGCGCCTCTCATCTTCGGACCCGCTCATTAGCCTCATACATATTGACTCCTTCCCCCATCTGTGATTGGTTGCAGTCACACGAGTCCCCATGCTGAGGGACAGCTGTCTGACTGCAACCAATCACAGCCACAGGTGGGCGTGTCTACATCGTACAGCACTAAAGAGAGTCGCTCTATCAGCGGTGGAGGACTCGAGCTGTGACAGCAAACATCTGAGTGAGGCACCGCTGATCGTGCGGCTTCACTTCAGTCACTCGTGTGGTTTGCACCCGAGTGACTGAAGTGAGCCGCGTGATCAGCGGTGCCGTCACTTGGGTGTTTGCTGTCACAGTTCGAGTCCTCCACCTGTGAGCGCACATCAGGCTGCGACTGAAGTGAGCCGCAGCTGGAAGACTCACATGAGTTACAGCACCGCCGATTGTGTGGCTCACTTCAGTAGTGGCCTGAACCGGCAGTGAACCCGTGACGTCATTGCTGCGACAGACGCCGCACTGCGGGACCCGGAGGTATCACAAATCTATGACTTAGTGGCAGCTATGGGCTGCCATTAACCCCTTATTACCCCGATTGCCACCGCACCAGGGCAATGGGAAGAGCTGGGTCCAGCACTAGAATTGGCGCATCTTATGGATGGTGTGGACTGCTATTGTTAGGCTGGAAAGGACCAAATAACGATGGCCCTTCCCACCCTAATAATATCAGCCCCCAGTTGTCTGCTGCACCTTGGCTGATATTAGAAAATTGGGGGACCTGTCACCACTTTTTTTGGCGTATAAGCTGCGGCCACCACCACCAGGCTCTTATATACAGCATTCTAACATACTGTATATAAGAGCCCAGGCCGCTGTGAGAACATAAAAAATCACTTTATAATACTTACCTAACGGTCGTGCGGTGGTGGTATGGGTGTATCCGGTGCCGACGCCTCCTCTTTCGACCATCTTCATCCTCTTTCTGAAGCCTGTGTGCATGACGCATCTACGTCATACACACTCGCCGATCCTGGGCAGGCGCACTACAATACTTTGATCTGCCCTGCCCAGGACCTGAATGCCTGCTTGTTTGAATGACATTGGATCCGTCATGCACCGCAGCTAGAGAAGAAGGAGAACAAAGATGGCCAAAAGAGGTGGCGCCGGCACCGGACAACAGAGGCGCCCATATGGCCCACCGCACAACCGTTGGGTGAGTATTATAAAGTGTTTTTTATGTTATGCCCCCGGCCTGGGCTCTTATATACAGCATGTTAGAATGCTGTATATAAGAGCCCGGTGGTGGTGGCCGCAGCTTATAGGGCAAAAAAGTGGTGACAGGTTCCCTTTAAAGTGGTTGTCAATATGTGACTGCTTCAGCCAATCACTGGCCACATCAATGATGCACTGGCCTCTGCTATGGCAAGTGATTGGCTGTAGTTGCAACACTCCCGTCTGGCTGTAAGAGGTAACATGGAAACCATCTTGGAAGACTTTGCAGCACTGGAAGAGGAATGGCGGGGGACTAGTAAGGTGAATATACATTTTATTTGTTTTTATTTCTGAAACATTCTGGAATTTTTTTGGAAGAAAAATTCTGTCGTTAACATCCCCTTTTATAAACTCCTCCATGTGTTTTATTGTTTTTTTTTATTTTACAACAGGCAAGAAGTAGATCAATTCCTAGAAGGTACTGAAAATGGATCCATCAAGATCAATGCACTCTGTGTATTCAAGATAGCGCGCAAACTCCTATTTATATTCAGAATCCCAGTAGACAAATTGGTGAGTGGCATTCTATGTTTGTTTCAAGCACTTTGTTCTTTAATATTTACGACAAACTACTCATTGTTTTCTTCCTAGCATAGTCACAGCTACATGGGGTATACTAGGCATTTGGGATCTTGGCACACCAGATGTTACAGTTTGGTTTCATGTAGGAGACGTCACAGACTTTTTATAATTATCAAATGTTGAGACAATGTCAGAATGTGTTTTACAAGATATCTGGAAATGTAGAGGAGTAGAGCGGTAATATAAAGTTATTACAAGGTACAACAGATTGATTATCTTCAGGAAAATCTGATGAGAAGTTAAAACCCCTGACACATTAGACTAGCTAAATTTTGATTTGTTAAATCATGTAAAGTAGCATATTGCTTTCCTAGCAGGTTCCTTCTGTAAAAGCTAGTTATCACAGAAAAAAATTCATAAAAATAGAAGTTCTAGAAACCAGGAGCCACATTTCATTAAACGATGCTAAATAATCCTATCCCATCTTTATGTCTTTGTAGCGGTTTGAAAAACTTTGTCGCTGTATCCTTACCAGTATGGAGTGCGAGAATGAACCCAAGGTATGCGCTGAATTCTGCTGTTATATAACTTTAACGCATCAATCCAGCATTTTTTTTATTTCTCCTCTGGAGTTCTGCTTTAAATCGAAGTCCTTTACCCTTGTCTTATACTCACCCTCCAGCGTCTCCATCTGTTATCCACGCCGCTCCTGTTGGTCTCCGGAGGTTTGTGACCTGCCGCTTGCTCCAGTGTTTCATGGAGCACGTCAGAGGTCACAAGTCAATATAAGTGTATGAGAGCCCCAATCTGGCTCTCAAAGAGTTGCATCAAGAGCTTGTGACATAACTTTTGGCTTCTGGCCAGTCAGAAGTTGCGGTTACAAGCAGATCGTTGTCGGTAAAAGGTGAAGACACTGGAGGGTCAGTGTAAAGGGTGCTTTACACGCAGCGACATCGCTAGCGATGTCGCTCGTGAAAGCACCCACCCCCGTCGTTTGTGCGTCAAGGGCAAATCGCTACCTGCGGCGCACAATATCGCTAGGACGAGTCACACAGACTTACCTTCCTTGCGATGTCGCTGTGGGCGGTGAACAACCTTTTTATTTTTAAGGAGGAGGTTCGTTCACCGTCAAAGCGACCTCACACAGCGGCCCGCCAATAGAAGCAGAGGGGCAGAGAGCAGCTGCATTAACAACACGCCCACCTTGTTGCCGGCAGGACGCAGGTACGTTCTTGTTTGTCGTTCCCAGGGTGTCACATGTAGCAATGTGTGCTGCCTCAGGAACGACGAACAACCTTCATCCTGCAGGAGCAACGATATTTGGGAAATGAATGACGTGTCAACGATTAGGTGAGTAATTTTGATCGTTAGCGGTCGCTCGTTGGTGATACACGCAATGGCGTCGCTAACGAGGCCGGATGTGCGTCACGAATTCCGTGACCCCAACGATATCTCGTTAGCTATGTCATTGCGTGTAAAGCGGCCTTAAGAGTAGGGACTGTGACCTTAGGTTAAGAGCACCACTAGAATGCTAAAATAAAAAAAGATGGCATGGTGCTCTAATTAGTACATTATATATCTGGGTGACCACCCTATAGCTCCCCTTACAAGTCCCAGTGTTATTTTGCTCAATCCTGCTGCCCCTATGCAGGCTAATATCCAAGATCCAGCTAGATGGCTAGATAGTCCCAGTTTCCTGACACTGGTTAGTGTTTCAGGGGACATAATGTCCTGAAAGAAGAAACCAATCATAGATCACTTCTATTCTATGAAAATCTCTGGCAAGGCCTGAAAAATTATAAGTGGATTTGATTTTTTTCTCTTTTTCAGTATTCTGAACCTTTTGGTTTACATTTTAAGGTTACACCCACACTAGTGAATATTCTCTCGCATGCGAGAATTGTATCATAGGGGTGTAGAAGATGGAGAGATTCATTTCTCCATCTTCTCCATCATCTGTCTTAGTGTATATCGGACTGCACTATGATGACATCCGAGTCTAGTCTGAGTGTTGCACGTACCCATAGACTTGTATGTGTGTGCGCTGTCCGATATACGCTGCCAATAAAGGCAAGCAACCATTTTTTTTTCTCTCTCTCATTCTCTCTCAGCCTAAGCAGCTGCTAAAGCAATCACGAGAGATTAGATCCCGGGATCCCAACGTATTGTTACCCCTCTATAAATCACTTGTAAGGCCACATCTGGAATATGGGATCCAGTTTTGGCCTCCACATTTTAAAAAGGACATTCAGAAGTTAGTCAATTCAAAGGCGGCTAACTAGACTACTACAAGGAATGGAAGGCCTCCCATATGATGACAGGTTGAAAAGTTAGATATGTTTAGCTTAGAAAAAAAGACGTCTCAGAGGAGATCTCATTTATATGTATAAATACATGTGTGGTCAATATAAAGGAATGGCACATGACTTATTTCTTCCAAAGACAATACTAAGGACCAGGGGGCACTCACTGTGAGTGGAAGAAAAGTGATTCCGACAGCTAAATAGGAAAGGGTTCTTTACAGTTAGAGCAGTCAGACTGTGGAATGCCCTACCACAAGAGGTAGTAATGACAGATACTATAACAGCTTTTAAAAAAGGGCTGGATGATTTCATCAGTACACACAACATTGTTGGTTATAAGTGACTTAGGGACAAAATGTAGAACTGGCGGAGGAAGGTTGAACTAGATGGACCCAGGTCTTTCTTTGTCGCTCCATTGGGAGACCCAGACAATTGGGTGTATAGCTATGCCTCCGGAGGCCACACAAAGTATTACACTAAAAGTGTAAAGCCCCTCCCCTTCTGCCTGTACACCCCCCGTGCTCCCACGGGCTCCTCAGTTTTCATGCTTTGTGCGAAGGAGGCAGACATCCACGCATAGCTCCACAGCTTAGTCAGCAGCAGCTGCTGACTATGTCGGATGGAAGAAAAGAGGGCCCATAACAGGGCCCCCAGCATGCTCCCTTCTCACCCCACTCTTGTCGACGGTGTTGTTAAGGTTGAGGTATCCATTGCGGATACGGAGGCTGGAGCCCACATGCTGTTTTCCTTCCCCATCCCCTTTAGGGCTCTGGGTGAAGTGGGATCCTAATCGGTCTCCAGGCACTGAGACCGTGCTCCATCCACAGCTCCTGGGGACTCTGCTGGATAAGGAGCCGAGTATCGTCAGGGACAAGGCCCTGCTACTTTGAGGTACTCTGTGTCCCCGTGGGGACCGCGCACAGAAACACTCCAGCATTGCTGGGTGTGTTAGTGCGCCGGGGACCGCAGCGCTGACCGCGCTTGTGCCATCACACACTGCAGCGTGGCTGGGTGTGTTAGTTTACTGGGGACTACCGCGCTGACCACGCGCTGCCATTTCACACTGCAGCGCGGCTGGGAATGTTAGTACGTCGGGGACTACCGCGCTTATACGCCGGCCGCGCTTATAACTTTAGTCCCCGGCTTTTGCGGCCTAGTCTCACTCTTTTCCCGCCCCCAGGCCTGCCAGTCAGGGGAAGGGCGGGACGCTGTACAGGACGTCAGCACTGGGGCTGGAACATGCTTTGCATACTCCACCCCCCTAACTGTGCACAGTGGGGCACCAGATTCCCGCACTTTCTAGGGCACGCCCACGGCCCCCTCCTCTCCTCAGGACGCCGGCAGCCATTCCTGTCAGCTCTTCTGACGCTGGAGAGGGGAGACAAGCTCGGGGAGACCCAGGCAGGGATTCTGGTGACCACACAACCGCTTTGAGCGGGCGGTAAGCAGCACCTGAGGTGCTGGCCCCACTAGTGCAGAAGTGTACTTATAGATTATATGATTATAGGCTATACTTTACACTGTATGGTGCACGGTTGATTTTTGGCTATATACCCTCCTGGATTGCTCAGAGGAGACAACAGCATGTCGTCCACAAGAAGCAAGGGTGCCAAAGCACAGGCTTACTATGCTGCCTGCGCCGCATGTACGGCTATACTGCCGGCAGGTTCCACTGACCCTCATTGTGTGCAATGCTCGGCCCTTGTGGCACTTACTCAGCCGGAGCCTCTGCTAAGGGTGGCCCAGGGGGAACCACCTGCTAACACTGTCCAGGTGACAGGGACAGAGTTTGCATTTTTTACTGAAAGACTTTCTGAGACTATGGCTAAGATATTAGAAGCCTTGCAGTCCAGACCGGTATCTCAGACCATGGGCACTGTGGAATCATTGCTCCCTGGTCCCCCTCAGTTGGAACAACAATGTCCTCCCGGGGTGTCTCATAGATCCCAGGGTGAGGTCTCTGACACGGACCGCAGCCCCAGACCGCCTAAGCGAGCTCGCTGGGAAATTCCCTCGACATCATCACATTGTTCAGGGTCTCAGCGGGAGGACTCTCTGTATGATGAAGCGGAGGTAGCTGATCAGGATTCTGATCCTGAGGCCGCTCTCAACCTTGATACTCCTGATGGGGACGCCATAGTGAATGATCTTATCGCGTCCATCAATCAAATGTTGGATATTTCTCCCTCAGCTCCTCCGGTAGAGGAGTCAGCTTCTCAGCAGGAGAAATTCCGTTTCAGGTTTCCCAAGCGTACAACGAGTATGTTTCTGGACCACTCTGACTTCAGAGAGGCAGTCCAGAAACACCGAGCTTGTCCAGATAAGCGTTTTTCCAAGCGCCTTAAGGATACACGTTATCCCTTCCCCCCTGACGTGGTCAAGGGCTGGACTCAGTGTCCCAAGGTGGATCCTCCAATCTCCAGACTGGCGGCTAGATCCATAGTTGCAGTTGAAGATGGGGCTTCACTCAAGGATGCCACTGACAGACAGATGGAGCTCTGGTTGAAATCCATCTATGAAGCTATCGGCGCGTCTTTTGCTCCAGCATTCGCAGCCGTATGGGCACTCCAAGCTATCTCAGCGGGTCAAGCGCAAATTGACGCACTCACACATACGTCTGCGCCGCAAGTGGCGTCCATAACCTCTCAAACGTCGGCATTTGCGTCCTACGCTATTAATGCTGTCCTGGACTCTGCGAGCCGTACGGCGGTTGCAGCCGACAATTCGGTGGCAATACGCAGGGCCTTGTGGCTACGGGAATGGAAGGCAGATTCGGCTTCCAAAAAGTGCTTAACCAGTTTGCCATTTTCTGGCGACCGTTTGTTTGGTGAGAGATTGGATGAAATCATCAAACAATCCAAGGGAAAGGAAACATCCTTACCCCAGGCCAAACCAAACACACCCCAACAGAGGAGGGGACAGTCGAGGTTTCGGTCCTTTCGGGGTGCGGGCAGGTCCCAATTCTCCTCGTCCAAAAGGCCTCAGAAGGATCAGAGGAACTCCGATTCATGGCGGTCTAAGTCACGCCCTAAAAAGACCGCCGGAGGTGCCGCTACCAAGGCGGCTTCCTCATGACTTACGGCCTCCTCACACCGCATCCTCGGTCGGTGGCAGGCTCTCCCGCTTTTGCGACACCTGGCTGCCACAGGTAAAAGACCGTTGGGTGAGAGACATTTTGTCTCACGGTTACAGGATAGAGTTCAGCTCTCGTCCTCCGACTCGATTCTTCAGAACATCTCCGCCTCCCGAGCGAGCCGATGCTCTTCTGCAGGCGGTGGGCACTCTGAAGGCAGAAGGAGTGGTGGTCCCGGTTCCTCTTCAGCAACAGGGTCACGGTTTTTACTCCAACCTGTTTGTGGTTCCAAAGAAGGACGGGTCTTTCCGTCCTGTCCTGGACCTAAAACTGCTCAACAAACACGTAAAGACCAGGCGGTTCCGGATGGAATCCCTCCGCTCCGTCATCGCCTCAATGTCCCAAGGAGATTTCCTTGCATCGATCGATATCAAAGATGCTTATCTCCACGTACCGATTGCTCCAGAGCATCAGCGCTTCCTGCGCTTCGCCATAGGAGACGAACACCTTCAGTTCGCGGCACTGCCGTTCGGCCTGGCGACAGCCCCACGGGTTTTCACCAAGGTCATGGCTACAGTAGGTGCGGTCCTCCACTCTCAGGGTCACTCGGTGATACCTTACTTAGACGATCTGCTGGTCAAGGCACCCTCTCAAGAGGCATGCCAACACAGCCTCAACGTTACTCTGGAGACTCTCCAGAGTTTCGGGTGGATCATCAATTTTCCAAAGTCAAATCTGACACCGGTCCAATCGCTGACATATCTTGGCATGGAGTTTCATACTCTCTCAGCGATAGTGAAGCTTCCGCTGAACAAACAGCGGTCACTGCAGACAGGGTTGCAATCTCTCCTTCAAGGTCAGTCACACCCCTTGAGGCGCCTCATGCACTTCCTGGGGAAGATGGTGGCAGCAATGGAGGCAGTCCCTTTCGCGCAGTTTCACCTGTGTCCTCTTCAATGGGACATCCTACGCAAATGGGACAGGAAGCCGACGTCCCTCGACAGGAACGTCTCCCTCTCTCAGGCAACCAAAGCTTCCCTTCGGTGGTGGCTTCTTCCCACTTCATTATCGAAGGGGAAATCCTTCCTACCCCCATCCTGGGCGGTGGTCACGACGGACGCGAGTCTGTCAGGGTGGGGAGCAGTCTTTCTCCACCACAGGGCTCAGGGTACGTGGACTCAGCAAGAGTCCTCACTTCAGATCAATGTTCTGGAGATCAGGGCAGTGTATCTTGCCCTAAAAGCGTTCCAGCAGTGGCTGGAAGGCAAGCAGATCCGAATTCAGTCGGACAACTCCACAGCGGTGGCTTACATCAACCACCAAGGCGGAACACGCAGTCGGCAAGCCTTCCAGGAAGTCCGGCGGATTTTGATGTGGGTGGAAGCCACGGCCTCCACCATCTCCGCAGTTCACATCCCGGGCGTGGAAAACTGGGAAGCAGACTTTCTCAGTCGCCAGGGCATGGACGCAGGGGAATGGTCCCTTCACCCGGACGTGTTTCAGGAGATCTGTTGCCGCTGGGGGATGCCGGACGTCGACCTAATGGCGTCCCGGCACAACAACAAGGTCACGGCATTCATGGCACGATCTCACGATCACAGAGCTCTGGCGGCAGACGCCTTAGTTCAGGATTGGTCGCAGTTTCAACTCCCTTATGTGTTTCCTCCTCTGGCACTGTTGCCCAGAGTGTTACGCAAGATCAGGGCCGACTGCCGCCGCGCCATCCTCGTCGCTCCAGACTGGCCGAGGAGGTCGTGGTACCCGGATCTGTGGCATCTCACGGTCGGCCAACCGTGGGCACTACCAGACTGACCAGACTTGCTGTCTCAAGGGCCGTTTTTCCATCTGAATTCTGCGGCCCTCAACCTGACTGTGTGGCCATTGAGTCCTGGATCTTAGCGTCTTCAGGATTATCTCAAGAGGTCATTGCCACTATGAGACAGGCTAGGAAACCAACGTCCGCCAAGATCTACCACAGGACGTGGAAAATATTCCTGTCGTGGTGCTCTGCTCAGGGTTTTTCTCCCTGGCCATTTGCCTTGCCAACTTTTCTGTCCTTTCTTCAATCCGGATTGGAAAAGGGTTTGTCGCTCGGCTCCCTTAAGGGACAAGTCTCTGCGCTCTCTGTGTTTTTTCAGAAGCGCCTGGCCAGACTTCCACAGGTACGCACGTTCCTGCAGGGGGTTTGTCACATCGTCCCTCCTTACAAGCGTCCGTTAGAACCCTGGGATCTGAACAGGGTGCTGATGGTTCTTCAGAAACCACCGTTCGAGCCAATGAGGGATATTTCTCTCGCACGCCTTTCGCAGAAAGTGGTTTTCCTAGTAGCAGTCACTTCACTTCGGAGAGTGTCTGAGCTAGCAGCGTTGTCATGCAAAGCCCCTTTCCTGGTGTTTCAACAGGACAAGGTGGTTCTGCGTCCGGTTCCGGAATTTCTCCCTAAGGTGGTATCCCCTTTTCATCTCAATCAGGATATCTCCTTACCCTCTTTTTGTCCTCATCCAGTTCACCAATGTGAAAAGGATTTGCACTTGTTAGATCTGGTGAGAGCACTCAGACTCTACATTTCTCGTACGGCGCCCCTGCGCCGCTCGGATGCACTCCTTGTCCTTGTCGCTGGCCAGCGTAAAGGGACACAAGCTTCCAAATCAACCCTGGCTCGGTGGATCAAGGAACCAATTCTCGAAGCTTATCGTTCCTCGGGGCTTCCGGTTCCCTCAGGGCTGAAGGCCCATTCTACCAGGGCCGTGGGAGCGTCCTGGGCCTTGCGGCACCAGGCTACGGCTCAGCAGGTGTGTCAGGCAGCTACCTGGTCGAGCCTGCACACTTTCACGAAACACTATCAGGTGCATACCTATGCTTCGGCAGATGCCAGCCTAGGTAGGCGAGTCCTTCAGGCGGCGGTTGCCCACCTGTAGGACGGAGCCGTTACGGCTCTATTATGAGGTATTATTTACCCACCCAGGGACTGCTTTTGGACGTCCCAATTGTCTGGGTCTCCCAATGGAGCGACAAAGAAGAAGGGAATTTTGTTTACTTACCGTAAATTCCTTTTCTTCTAGCTCCAATTGGGAGACCCAGCACCCGCCCCTGTTTTTTTGTGTACACATGTTGTTCATGTTGAATGGTTTCAGTTCTCCGATATTCCTTCGGATTGAATTTACTTTAAACCAGTTTATAATTTTTTCCTCCTTCTTGCTTTTGCACCAAAACTGAGGCGCCCGTGGGAGCACGGGGGGTGTATAGGCAGAAGGGGAGGGGCTTTACACTTTTAGTGTAATACTTTGTGTGGCCTCCGGAGGCATAGCTATACACCCAATTGTCTGGGTCTCCCAATTGGAGCTAGAAGAAAAGGAATTTACGGTAAGTAAACAAAATTCCCTTCTTTTTCAACCTATGTAACTATGTAACTAAGTGGCATGAGAAAAAAAGCACTGATTGGCCCTGCCTCATAGTATAACATTGGAGCAAGTGCTATCCGAAAACACATTGGATAGCACTAGTCCAAGTAATGGGCTAGTGTGAGCGTTTGAGTTATTCCACCGTACTTGGCACTGTGGAAATTGCACAGTGAATAAGTCTTATTTGTTCTTGCTGAGGATTTCCACAATGTATCCACGACAAATTCCTCATGCTACATGTATATTTTATTCTGGCTTTTGACAGCGCGTTTGTTGCAGATTTCACTCTAAGCACTGCATAAGGTGGTAATCTGCAGAAAGAATTCACTTGCTGCATATTTCAGAATACAATTGCAGGTGAATGTTCATGTTGAAAACTTCCTCAATGTGTAGATGCGATTTTTGAAAGAGAACCTTTCTTTGTCGCTCCATTGGGAGACCCAGACAATTGGGTGTATAGCTTCTGCCTCCGAAGGCCACACAAAGTATTACACTTTAAAAAGTGTAACCCCTCCCCTCTGCCTATACACCCTCCCGTGCATCACGGGCTCCTCAGTTTTTATGCTTTGTGTGGAAGGAGGCACACATCCACTCATGCTCCCATTTTAGTCAGCAGCAGCTGCTGATTTTATCGGTTGGAAGAAAAGAGGGCCCCCACAGGGCCCCCGGCATGCTCCCTTCTCACCCCACTAAGTCGGCGGTGCTGTTAAGGTTGAGGTACCCATTGCGGGTACAGAGGCTGGAGCCACATGCCGTTTTCCTTCACCATCCCTTAGAGGCTCTGGGAGAAGTGGGATCCTAACCGGTCATCCATTCACTGGGACCGGGCTCCCTCCGCAGCCCCTGTGGGAATCTGCCGGACAGGAGACTTTGTATCATCAGGGACAGGGCCCTGCATCTAAAGGTACTCTGTGTCCCCATGGGGACGGTGCATGGAGCGCTTGTTTCACAGACGCTGCAGCTGCTGCTGGTTTTGTGACGACCGGGACTTCCGCGCCGAACGCGCCTGTTTGTCGGCCGCGGTATTAAATTTAGTCCCCGGCTTCATGCGGCCTAGTACCATAACTCCCGCCCCCGGGCCTGCCAGTCAGGGGTAAGGGCGGGACGGTCGACCTGACGTCGGCAGTGAGGGCTGGAGCATACTTTAGGTGTCCTCCCCCCCCCTCACTGATCACTGTGGGGCACCAGATTCCCGCACTTTTCTAGTCGCCGCCCACGGCTCCCTCCTCCCCTGAGAGCTCTGGCAGCCATTTTTACAACACATTCTGCCGGTGGAGGATTTCAGGAACGAGCTCTGCAGCACTGGGAGGCCCAAGGCAGGGAATCTGGTGGACACACACCGCTTTGGGCGGTCGGTAAGCCACACCGGTCACCCGGTGCTGGTCCCCCTAGGGTGCCGAAGTGTATATATATATATATATATATATATATATATATATATATATATATATATATATATATATATATATATTTGTATATATTTTCTCTGTTCGGCCGAGTTGTTTTGCTTTTGGCTATATACCCTCAGTGATCACTCTCCTAGGAGACAACAGCATGTCGTCCACAAGGAGCAAGGGTGCCAAGACACAGGGTTATTTTGCAACCTGTACCTCTTGTGCGGCTATGTTACCTGCAGGTTCCACCTACCCTCACTGTGAGCAATGCTCGGCCCCTGTTGCACTCGCTCAGCCGGAGCCTCGGGCACTAGTGGGACCCTCGGCTCAGGCAGAACCGCCTGCTTCCCCTGTCCAGGTGGCAGGGACAGAGTTTGCAGTTTTTGCTGAGAAACTCTGAGTCGCTTTCACAATCCATGGCTCAGTCTATGGACAAATGGTCTGCTAAGCTACTAGAAGCCTTGCAGTCCAGATCGGTCCTTACACAGGCCCCGGGCACTGTTGGATCATCGCCTCCAGGCCCCTCTCGGTCTGCGCCGCAGCGTGCTCCCGGGGTGGCCCCTAGGTCTCACGTGGAGGACTCCGGCACGGACCACAGTCCCAGACCGGCTAAGCGGGCTCGCTGGGAATCTTCCCCGACTTCCTCACGCTGCTCGGGGTCTCAGCTTGAGGACTCTCTGGAGGATGAGGCGGATGTCGCAGCTCAGGGCTCTGACCCTGACGTTGCTCTCAATCTTGATACACCTGAAGGGGACGCCATAGTAAATGACCTTATAGCGTCCATCAACCAGGTGCTAGATCTTTCTCCCCAAACTCCACCTATAGAGGAGTCGGCTTCGCAGCAGGAGAAACACCAGTTTAGGTTTCCCAAACGTACACGGAGTGCGTTTTTCGATCACTCTAACTTCAGAGATGCTGTCCAGAAGCACAGAGCATTTCCGGACAAGCGCTTTACTAAGCGCCTTAATGACACACGATACCCATTCCCCTCTGACGTAGTTAAGGGTTGGGCTCAATGTCCCAAGGTGGATCCTCCAGTCTCTAGACTGGCGGCTAGATCTGTAGTATCAGTTGCAGATGGCTCATCGCTCAAGGATGCCACTGACAGGCAGATAGAGCTCCTGATGAAATCCATCTATGAAGCCACAGGCGCGTCTTTTGCCCCGGCCTTTGCAGCCGTGTGGGCACTCCAAGCTATCTCAGCTTGTCTGTCTGAGATTAATGCGGTCACACGTACCTCTGCTCCGCAAGTTGCGTCTTTGACTTCTCAGGCGTCGGTTTTTTCGTCCTACGCCATGAACGCCGTCCTGGACTCTGCTAGCCGTACAGCGGTAGCATCCGCTAATTCGGTGGCAGTCCGCAGGGCCATGTGGCTACGCGAATGGAAGGCAGACTCTGCTTCCAAGAAGTTCTTAACCGGTTTGCCGTTTTCTGGCGACCGATTGTTTGGCGAGCGATTGGATGAAATTATTAAGGAATCCAAGGGAAAGGACTCGTCCTTACCCCAGTCCAAACCGAAGAGACCTCAGCAACGGAAAATACAATCGAGGTTTCGGTCCTTTCGGCCCTCAGCCAAGTCCCAATCCTCCTCGTCCAACAGGCCAGAGAAGGGCCAGAGGAACTCTTATGCATGGCGGTCTAAGTCACGTCCCCAAAAAACCGCCGGAGGCACTGCCTCCAAGGCGGCCTCCTCATGACTTTCGGCCTCCCCAAACCGCATCCTCGGTCGGTGGCAGGCTCTTTCGCTTTTGCGACGCCTGGTGGCCACATGTCCAAGACCGATGGGTGAGAGACATTCTGTCTCACGGTTACAGGATAGAGTTCAGCTCTCGTCCTCCGACTCGTTTCTTCAGAACATCTCCGCCCCCCGAGCGAGCCGATGCACTTTTTCAGGCGGTGAACACCCTGAAGACAGAAGGAGTTGTGTTCCCCGTTCCCCTTCAGGAACGTGGTCGCGGTTTTTACTCCAACTTGTTCGTGGTGCTAAAAAAGGACGGATCATTCCGTCCCGTTCTGGACCTCAAACTGCTCAACAGACACGTGAGAACCAGACGGTTTCGGATGGAATCTCTCCGCTCTGTCATCGCTTCGATGTCACAAGGAGACTTCCTAGCATCAATCGACATCAAGGATGCTTATCTCCATGTGCCGATCGCACCCGAGCATCAACGCTTCCTGCGTTTCGCCATCGGGGACGAACACCTTCAGTTTGTGGCACTGCCTTTCGGTCTGGCGACAGCCCCACGGGTCTTCACCAAGGTCATGGCATCCGTTGTAGCGGTCCTACACTCTCAGGGCCACTCGGTGATCCCTTACTTAGACGATCTCCTAGTCAAGGCACCCTCCCGGGTGGCGTGTCAACACAGCGCCTGACCGTCGCTCTGGAGACTCTCCAGCGGTTCGGGTGGATCATCAATTTCCCAAAGTCCAAGTTGACACCGACCCAATCACTGACTTACCTCGGGATGGAGTTTCATACTCTCTCAGCGATAGTCAAGCTACCGCTGGACAAAGCTTTCGCTGCAGACAGGGGTGCACTCTCTTCTTCGGGGCCAGTCACACCCCTTGAGGCGCCTCATGCACTTCCTGGGGAAGATGGTGGCAGCAATGGAGGCAGTCCCCTTTGCGCAGTTCCATCTGCGCCCACTCCAATGGGACATTCTCCGCAAATGGGACAGGAGGTCGACGTCCCTAGACAGGAACGTCTCTCTTTCCCTGGCAGCCAAAACCTCTCTTCAGTGGTGGCTTCTTCCCACTTCTCTGTCGCAGGGAAAATCCTTCCTGCCCCCATCCTGGGCTGTGGTCACGACGGACGCGAGTCTGTCAGGGTGGGGAGCGGTTTTTCTCCACCATAGGGCTCAGGGAACCTGGACTCCGACAGAGTCCTCCCTTCAGATCAATGTTCTGGAGATAAGGGCAGTGTATCTAGCCCTAAAGGCGTTCCATCGGTGGCTTGAGGGCAGGCAGATCCGCATACAGTCGGACAACGCCACGGCAGTCGCGTACATCAACCACCAGGGCGGCACGCGCAGCCGTCAAGCCTTCCAGGAAGTCCGGCGGATTCTGCTGTGGGCGGAGGCCACAGCCTCCACCATCTCCGCAGTTCACATCCCGGGCGTAGAAAACTGGGAAGCAGACTTTCTCAGTCGCCAGGGCATGGACGCGGGGGAATGGTCTCTTCACCCAGACGTGTTTCGAGAGATCTGTCGCCGCTGGGGAACGCCGGACGTCGATCTCATGGCGTCACGGCACAACAACAAAGTCCCGGCATTCATGGCACGGTGTCAAGATCACAGAGCTCTGGCGGCGGACGCATTAGTTCAGGATTGGTCGCAGTTTCGACTGCCTTATGTATTTCCCCCTCTGGCAATGCTGCCCAGAGTGCTGCGAAAAATCAGGTCCGACTGTCGTCGCGCCATTCTCGTCGCTCCAGATTGGCCGAGGCGGTCGTGGTACCCGGATCTGTGGCACCTCACGGTGGGCGCTCCCAGACCGCCCAGACTTGCTGTCTTAAGGGCCGTTTTTCCATCTGAATTCTGCGGCCCTCAACCTGACTGTGTGGCCATTGAGTCCTGGCTCCTAGCGTCCTCAGGGTTATCTCAAGATGTCATTGCCACTATGAGACAGGCCAGGAAACCAACGTCCGCCAAGATCTATCACAGGTCTTGGAGGATCTTCTTATTCTGGTGCTCTGATAAGGGTTTTACCCCCTGGCCGTTTGCCTTACCCACTTTTCTTTCATTCCTTCAATCTGGAATGGACAAGGGTTTGTCTCTCGGCTCTCTCAAGGGACAAGTATCGGCGCTATCCGTATTTTTTCAAAAGCGTCTAGCCAGGCTTCCGCAGGTCCGCACGTTCCTGCAAGGAGTTTGCCACATAGTCCCACCTTACAAGCGTCCGCTGGAACCCTGGGATCTTAACAGGGTGCTAACGGCTCTTCAGAAACCACCTTTCGAGCCGCTGCGGGATGTCTCTTTATCACGTCTTTCGCAGAAGGTGGCATTTCTAGTGGCAGTTACATCGCTCCGTAGAGTGTCGGAGCTAGCAGCGCTGTCATGCAAAGCCCCCTTCCTGGTTTTTCACCAGGATAAGGTGGTTCTGCGTCCGGTCCCGGAATTTCTCCCTAAGGTGGTATCCCCTTTTCATCTCAATCAGGATATCTCCTTACCTTCATTTTGCCCTCATCCAGTTCACCAATGTGAAAAGGATTTGCACTCGTTAGATCTGGTGAGAGCACTCCGGCTCTACGTGTCTCGCACGGCGCCCCTGCGCCGTTCAGATGCGCTCTTTGTCCTTGTCGCTGGCCAGCGTAAGGGTTCGCAGTCTTCCAAGTCAACCTTGGCTCGGTGGATCAAGGAACCGATTCTTGAAGCCTACCGTTCTTCTGGGCTTCCGCTTCCTTTGGGGCTGAAAGCCCATTCTACCAGAGCCGTGGGTGCGTCCTGGGCATTGCGGCACCGGGCTACGGCTCAGCAGGTGTGTCAGGCAGCTACCTGGTCTAGTCTGCACACTTTCACGAAACACTATCAGGTGCATACCTATGCTTCGGCAGACGCCAGTCTAGGTAGGCGAGTCCTTCAGGCGGCGGTTGCCCACCTGTAAGAGGGGGTCGTTTTCGTCTCTTTTTATCGAGGTATTCTTTTACTCACCCAGGGTCTGCTTTTGGACGTCCCAATTGTCTGGGTCTCCCAATGGAGCGACAAAGAAGAAGGGAATTTTGTTTACTTACCGTAAATTCCTTTTCTTCTAGCTCCTATTGGGAGACCCAGCACCCGCCCCTGTGCCCTTCGGGCTGTTTGTTCTTTTGTGTACACATGTTGTTCATGTTGAATTGTTCTTTTGGTTCATGGTTCAGTTCTCCGAACATCCTTCGGATTGAATTTACCTTAGACCAATTTATAAGTTTCCTCCTTCCTGCTTTTGCACCAAAACTGAGGAGCCCGTGATGCACGGGAGGGTGTATAGGCAGAGGGGAGGGGTTACACTTTTTAAAGTGTAATACTTTGTGTGGCCTCCGGAGGCAGAAGCTATACACCCAATTGTCTGGGTCTCCCAATAGGAGCTAGAAGAAAAGGAATTTACGGTAAGTAAACAAAATTCCCTTCTTTTAACCTCACACCTTTACATGATTGTGATCCTAAGCAAGTCAGGTTTCCTTAAAAAGTCCTGCATTTGTCAATGTTAAACTACTGCGTTGTATAAAATGCATTTTCTATTGGATTATTTCTCTTCCAGGTCTGGTTCATTTCCCTTGCCTTGTCTAAAGATCTCACTCTCTTGTGGATAAAACAAATTAAAGACATTTTATGGCTGTGCTGCGAGTTTCTTAAGATGTTAAAAGTGAGTTCATAAGAAATGATAGTCACGTAATACATTTTCTTTGCTGCCATGCTCAGATATTTGTCTTGTTCTCTGTTCAGCCTGATATCCTTCAGGATTCCAAGCTCATCACTGTCTACCTCACCATGCTGGTCAACTTCACAGATACCTCCACCTGGAAGATCTGCAGAGGGAAAGGTATGACATACAAGGGAACTGTACTTTCAACGTACTTTGCATAAATCAATACTATAGGCGATTAGTAATGTATGTTATTAGACAAATCAGATTCCTTCCCCACTTATCAGACACTTCTCCCCTCCATCCCCTTGCCTCATGAGCTTATCAGCCACCTTAAAGAATCATCTTAAAGCTGGGTTCACACTAAACGACAGCGACAACGACGTCGCTGTTACGTCACCATTTTCGGTGACGTAACAGCGACCTTGTAAGTCGCTGTTATGATCGCTGCTTAGCTGTCAAACACAGCAGAAGCAGCGATCATAACGTCGCTTTGCTACATGTGCAGAGAGCAGGGAGCTGCGCTTAGCGCTGGCTCCTTGCTCTCCTACAGTATACATCGGGTTAATTAACCCGATGTGTGCTGCAGCTACATGTCACAGTTCAGAGAGCAGGGAGCCGCGCGCACTGCTTAGCGCTGGCTCCTTGCTCTCCTTGCTACAGTATACATCGGGTTAATTACCCGATGCATACTGCAGCCACATGTCACAGTGCAGGAGCCGGCGCTGGCAGCAAGAGCGGAGGCTGGTAACCAGCGTAAACATCGGGTAACCAGGGAAAGGTCTTCCCTTGGTTACCCGATGTTTACGCTGGTTACAGCTTACCGCAGCTGCCAGTGCCGGCTCCTGCTCGCTTCATTTCGTCGCTCTCTCGCTGTCACACACAGCGATGTGTGTGTCACAGCGGGAGAGTGACGACCAAAAAATGAAGCTGGACATTCAGCAACGACCGGCGACCTCACAGCAGGGGCCAGGTCGTTGCTGGATGTCACACACAGCGACAGCGACGGGACGTCGCTGCAACGTCACAGAAAATGGTGACGTAGCAGCGACGTCGTTGTCGTTGTCGCTGTGTGTGACACCAGCTTAAGTCTGTCTTGCTCAGAGGAACAGATTGCCCTCTCATTATCCTCTATGGAGAGGGGATAGTACAGGAGAAGTAAGGAGTAGGGAAAGGAACAGACAGAGACAGATAGAATAACATTATGCAGAGCTCTGTACAAAGTTTTCTTAATCTAATATCATAGCTTGACACAGATCAACACAGCTCAGCTCCGCAATAATGTCCTCCATGCTGCTGCAGCTGGTCTCTGTGAGCTAAAAAGTGAATGAATGCAGGCATTCCCCTCTATCCTGTGCTGTTTCCAGCTTTACAAACATCATCACTACTGTCCCCATCAAGAGAAGATCCAGGCAAACAAAGGGAAACATACAGACTCCTTTAAAATGTTGTCTTTGGTGGACTTAGGCTATGTGCGCACTAGGCGTTTTTGCCGCGTTTTTAGCGGCGTTTTTTACCGCGTTTTTGTGCTGAAAACGCAGTGACATTGCTTCCCCAGCAATGTCAATGGGTTTTCAGAAGTGCTGTCCTCACACAGCGTTTTTTTTTAGCTGCGTTTTTGTGGTGACCACAAAAACGCAGCATGTCAATTATTTCTGCGTTTTCCACTGCGTTTTTCACTCATTGAATTCAATGAGATGTTAAAAACGCAATGAATAACGCATATAGCCGCGTTTCTATGACTAAAAACGCAGCTATAAACGCAAGGGGTGGGTACTACAGTGACGTGTACAGGAAGAGGATTCCTTCTGTTGGTAAACACAGAAGCATGAATCCTCCCGGTACCGTCACCGCTGCCTCCACCTCCCGTCCTGTGCATGTCAGCTCCGTGCGGCGCCATGTCTGGGCGGGAGGTGGAGGCAGCGGCGAAAACCAAAGTGAACAGTAGAAAAAAAAAAAAATGTCATATACTCACCTGTCCGCAGAGTCCCGGTGCCATGCCCGCTCCCATCTCCTCCCGGTCCCGCCGCTCTGGCTGTGTGCAGTCTCCCCGGGGCAGGACCTTGCTTGCAGGACCTGGCGGTGGATCACCTGATGCAGTCACCTGACGCATCAGCTGATCGCGGTGTCGCCGGCTTTTTCGCGCCCGGCCGGCTATCAGCTGATCCTGCCGTCAGGGGACTTCATCAGCTGATTACCGGCAGCTCCGGCAGCGATCGTATAGGATCAGACTCCTGTCCAATCGATCGCTCCAGGAGCTGCCGGTAATCACCACAGCACATAAGTGAGTATTATTTTTTTTTTTTTTTCTACTGATGCATCAGCTGATTGTATAATCGGCTTTTATACAATCAGCTGATGTGTCATGTGATTCAGGCACTTGATCCTGACACATCATCTGATCGCTTTGCCTTCCAGCAAACCGATCAGATGATATTGGATCCTGATTGGACGGCGCGGGACCCTGACCCAGGATTACTGCGGAGGGGGGTTTATTTCAATAAAGATGGAGTCACTAATTGTGTTGTGTTTTATTTCTAATAAAAATATTTTTCTGTGTGTTGTGTTTTTTTTTTATCATTACTAGAAATTCATGGTGGCCATGTCTAATATTGGCGTGACACCATGAATTTCGGGCTTAGGGCTAGCTGATAATATACAGCTAGCCCTAACTCCATTATTACCCGGCTAGCCACCCGTCACCAGGGCAGCTGGAAGAGTTGGATACAGCGCCAGAAGATGGCGCTTCTATGAAAGCGCCATTTTCTGGGGTGGCTGCGGACTGCAATTCGCAGTGGGGGTGCCCAGAAAGCATGGGCACCCTGCACTGTGGATTCCAATCCCCAGCTGCCTAGTTGTACCCGGCTGGACTCAAAAATTAGGCGAAGCCCACGTCATTTTTTTTTTTTAATTATTTCATGAAATAATTAAAAAAAAGGGCTTCTCTATATTTTTGGCTCCCAGCCGGGTACAAATAGGCAGCTGGGGGTTGGGGGCAGCCCGTACCTGCCTGCTGTACCCGGCTAGCATACAAAAATATGGCGAAGCCCATGTCATTTTTTTTTTCTTTTTGGGCAAAAAACTGCATACAGTCCTGGAAGGAGGATGCTGAGCCTTGTAGTTCTGCAGCTTCTGTCTGCTCTCCTGCATACACTAGTGAATGGAGGATGCTGAGACTTGTAGTTCTGCAGCTGCTGTCTGCTCTCCTGCATACACTAGTGAATGGAGGATGCTGAGACTTGTAGTTCTGCAGCTGCTGTCTGCTCTCCTGCATACACTAGTGAATGGAGGATGCTGAGACTTGTAGTTCTGCAGCTGCTGTCTGCTCTCCTGCATACACTAGTGAATGGAGGATGCTGAGACTTGTAGTTCTGCAGCTGCTGTCTGCTCTCCTGCATACACTAGTGAATGGAGGATGCTGAGACTTGTAGTTCTGCAGCTGCTGTCTGCTCTCCTGCATACACTAGTGAATGGAGGATGCTGAGACTTGTAGTTCTGCAGCTGCTGTCTGCTCTCCTGCATACACTAGTGAATGGAGGATGCTGAGACTTGTAGTTCTGCAGCTGCTGTCTGCTCTCCTGCATACACTAGTTCTGCAGCTGTCTGCTCTCCTGCATACAATGAACATTTTGAAGAAGGAAATGACATCAGACCTTTTTTTTTTTCATCAACAATCTTTAATGGCATTGTGCACTGATTAAAAACGCAGTGAGAAAAAACGCACCAAATCGCGGCAAAAACGCATGCGTTTTTGCCGCGTTTTTTTAGCCGCGGGTGCGTTTTTTAGACAAAAACGCACATAAAAACGCAGCGTGAAAAAAACGCCTAGTGCGCACATAGCCTTAGACCCCCAGCACTTTAATAAATACAATATAGGAGATCAGTGGTAATATTTTGCTGACAACATGCAATCATTTTCTTAGGACCATGATAGAGTTTTGTACTGTATTTTATGACCACGATTGATAGTATCAATTGTATAACATGCAGAACTAGTGACGGGCCTGGTAGCTTTAGGTTATATTATCTTTATTTTACAGTTCCCATGAAATTTTGCCAATGTGGTGATATTTGTGTTATAGATTATTAGAATGATGTCCGTATTAAGTATGTTAGATGCAGTTGTGATAAGCATATTGTATGGAAATCCAAGACCAATATGTTATAAAAGGGGGATTTCTACTCTAAAACAGTTAAAGAGTTACCATTGTTTTAATTTTTATGTCATAAATGAATAGTACACATGAAAATAAGCAACTTTGTAATATCTCTTATTAGACAAATCTGCTTCTTTCTCTATCAGAATTGATCAGTTATTATCCAAATTAGCAATTCTGGGGTAACATCTGTATTCAGTGAAGACTTTCCCCTTACTGAGATAGGAGTTATGTCACGATTCCTCTGTGCAGAGCATTTTGCCTTTGGAGATGCTCTGTTGCTTCTTCCTTAGGTACTTAGCTTGCAGCCTGATTGACAGTGGAGGATTCCATGTTGGTGCTGATCTCTCAGATGTTCCACCTTCCTGGAAACTGTTCAGGCTTCTATACTGAGCATGCTCACCCAGAACCTTGCCAGTTGTATTCTCCGGTTCTGCAGTTCTGCTGTTGGCTTGTGTCTTTGTTAGTGTTCTGATCTTGGTTTTCTGACCCCAGACTGTTATTTGACTTCTATTTGCCCGCTTCCTGTTCCTGTCATGACATCCTGCCTTCTGACCTCGGACTGTTTCCTGACCACATCTCTGTTTTCTCCCTGAACCTATTACGTGCTCTCCTGGATTTCTGACCCTCGGATATTGACCTGACTACGCCTTCACAGCATTTAGGGGTCTGGGTGAGGCGCCATTATGGAGAATGGGTGCTGGCTTAACTGAGGACCTGACCCAGACTAACAGCCCCTGTTCAGATCACTAATACAGCCTTTGTTGGAACAAATGCTGACGTGGGCTCAGTTAGTCCAGGACAGAGGCGCTAAGTAGGAGGACCTAAGCAGATTCAAACAATATAATATATTAGTAAGATTAATTTCTCTATCGCTTCCTTAGAGGACACAGGAAACCATGGGTGTATGCTCCTGCCACTAGGAGGCTGACACCAGGCAAGAAAAAGTTTGCTCCTCTTCAGTATTATACACCCAACAACCAGAGTGAAGCTGATCAGGTTTATTCTTTAGACCTTTTCTTGGTCCAATGGTGGGACGGTACTACCTGGATATCGAACTCACATGTCAGGGTGTTCCCCTTTCTTTTTCAGTTTGGAATACCCGCCACCGGGGATAACTTCCATGGAACAGATGGGCTTCTTCCTCTCAGCGGACTTGATGATGCCTCAGATCATCCTTTTTTTCTAGACTGCCATAAGGGGGCTTTACACGCTGCGATATCGTTAGTGAATTATCGTCGGGGTCACGGTGTTTGTGATGCACATCCGGCTTCCTTAACGAGATCGCAGTGTGTGATACCTACGGGCGACCTTAAACGATCGCAAAAGAGGTCAAAATTGTTTGCCGTGGAGAGGTCGTCCTGAAACCAAGAATCGTTGTCTGCTTATTAGTGATGTTGTTCCTCTTTCCTGCGGCACCACACATCGCTGTGGGTGACACCGCAGGAGCGACGAACATCTCCTTACCTGCGTCCCGCCGGCAATGCGGAAGGAAGGAGGTGGGTGGGATGTTACATCCCGCTCATCTCCGCCCCTCCGCTTCTATTGGACGCCTGCTGTGTGACGTTGCTGTGACGCCGTACGAACCGCCCCCTTAGAAAGGAGGCTGTTCGCCGACCAGAGTGACGTCGCAGGGCAGGTAAGTCCGTGTGACGGGGACTAACGAGGTTGTGCACCACGGGCAGCGATTTGCCCGTGTCGCACAACCGACGGGGGCGGGTACGATCGCTTGCGATCTCGCTAGCGAGATCGCAGCGTGTAAAGTACCCTAAAGAGTTCAAGAGTGTCTCTGTCAGCTCATGTCGTTCACTTTGGCTTAACTGCATCCCATGTGTCCTTACGAGAATGTTTGCGACTGACGTATGCTTCTGTTTGCATCACAGAGATCTTAATTTTCCTTTTCTGTATCTCATATGGTTCAAGCTCTTCTCTAAGCTCACTGTGAGAGTCTTTCCTCGTCTCTCGGAGCACACATGTTGGGCCTTCTTCATTTAAACTCTTTTTCCAACCCAGTACCTAGTCATCTGGAGCATAATCTTTCTCTTTCTCTCTATAGATAGGTTCTCTACTTCTCTTCCTGCAATTCAATCACTATAACTCCAGGCTCCACTATGTCCAAGAGGTTTCTTTTATATACAGTCTATCCCCAGCCAAGTAATCTTGGCCTGGTAGGGGTGTCCTTCTTCCATTCTTCACAAGAGACCCTTTCAGTTGTTGCTAGATTGTGAGGATAGATGCTATTTGGAGATCTTTATTCCAGTGTCACACACTTCTGGATTGCTGGTAGGCTTAGCAAGCCTTCTTCCCCTTCTGCATCTGAAACTCTGAGCTGTTATTTTGCCTCTCTTCCTTTGGTATTATCTTCTGTCAACCACCCTCCGCATCTATCGACAACACCGAGACATTCTTGAGTGGTCACGGCAAAGGAATCTGGTCATGGACTGAACAGTGTGTGCTGATGCCTCCAGCTATTCACACCCCCGAAGTAGGCTTCGGACCGCCATCTTCCTACTTGAGAAAGACCTTTGACAGGAGAACTGGTCACCTCATCTGATAGTTCTAACCCATATTCGTTTACGGTGGAGTTTCTATTTTTCTTGTCTTTTTTTCCTGTGACTGCTTTTGGATGTCCCATGTTTTCTTGTGTTCCCCAAAGAAGCGATAGAGAAAAGAAGATTTTGGGTACTCGCCCTAAAATCTCTTTCTCTGAGTCTTCACAGGGGGCACAGCACGATCTCTTTTTAGATGCCTCTGTTGGGCCAGTTTGTTTTTATCTCAGGTTGCTTTTACCACTGCTTTCACCCTTGGCTCTGGTTGGTGGGTGTATACTTCTGAGGAGGAGCTAACTTTTTTCTTGCCTAATGTTAGCCTCCTATTGGCAGCAACTTACACCTATGGTTTCCTGTGTGCAATGGTTTCCTATGTTCCCTATTGAAGGCTCCGAGAAAGAGATTTTACGGTGAGTACCCGAAATCTTCTTTTCTTTGTCGCTCTATTGGGAGACCCAGACAATTGGGTGTATAGCTACTGCCTCCGGAGGCCACACAAAGTATTACACTTAAAAGTGTAAGGCCCCTCCCCTTCTGCCTATACACCCCCCGTGGGATCACGGGCTCCTCAGTTTTCATGCTTTGTGCGAAGGAGGTCAGACATCCACGCATAGCTCCACTGTTTTAGTCAGCAGCAGCTGCTGACTATGTCGGATGGAAGAAAAGTGGGCCCATATAGGGCCCCCAGCATGCTCCCTTCTCACCCCACTCTTGTCGGCGGTGTTTGTTAAGGTTGAGGTATCCATTGCGGGTACGGAGGCTGGAGCCCACATGCTGCTTTCCTTCCCCATCCCCCTCAGGGCTCTGGGTGAAGTGGGATCTTACCGGTCTCCAGGCACTGAGACCGTGCTCCATCCACAGACCCGGAGAACCTGCTGGATATGGAGCTGAGTATCGTCAGGGACAGGGCCCTGCTACATTAAGGTACTCTGTGTCCCCGTACAAATCGCGCACACACACACCAGCATGCTGGGTGTGTTAGTGCGCCGGGGACAACAGCGCGGAGCGCTTGTGCTATTACTCACTGCAGCTTAGCTGAGTGAGTTTATGTATTAGGAACTGCCGCGCCGGCCGCTGCTGGCTGTTTTTACACTGTGGCGCGGCTGGGACTTGTGGTGCGCCGGGGACTTCCGCGCTGGCCGTGCTTATACGACGGCCGCGCGTATAAATCGAGTCCCCGGCTTTTGCGGCCTAGTTTCGTTTCGTTCCCGCCCCCAGGCCTGCCAGTCAGGGGAAGGGCGGGACGCTGTTCAGAACGTCAGCGCCGAGGGCTGGAGTCTGCTTAGCATACTCCAGCCCCCTCACTGGGCACAGTGAGACGCCAGTTTCCCGCACTTTGTCTGGGGCATGCCCACGGCCCGCCCCTCTCCACAGGACGCCGGCAGCCATTCCTGTTTGCAGTCTGAGCTGGAGAAGGGAGACAAGCTCTTGGAGACCCAGACACAGGATTCGGGCGACCACACACCCGCTTTTGAGCGGGCGGTAAGCAGCACCTGAGGTGCTGACCCCACTAGTGCCGAAGTGTTCATTTGTACTTTATGCTTGTATGTTATACATTGCACTGTACGGTCGCTATTCTTGGCTATATACCCTCCTAGATGGCTAGACAACAGCATGTCGTCCGCAAAAAGCAAGGGTGCCAAGGCACAGGCTTTCTATGCTGCTTGTACCGCATGTGAGGCTGTTCTACCGGCAGGTTCCACTGACCCCCATTGGGTGCAATGCTCCCCTGTAGCACTTGCTCAGCCGGGGTCTCTGCTAGAGGTGGCCCAAGGAGAACCACCTGTGAACACTGTCCAGGTGACAGGGACGGAGTTTGCAGTTTTTGCTGATAGATTGTCTCTGACTATGACTAAAATCCTAGAGACTTTGCAGTCCAGACCGGTAACTCAGACCATGGGCACTGTTGATTCAATGCTCCCTGGCCCCCCTCATTTGGAACAAATCCGTGCTCCGGGGGGGTCCCATGCATCCTAGGGTGAAGGCTCTGACACGGACGACAGTCCCAGACAGCCTAAGCGAGCTCGCTGGGAGCGGCCCTCGACTTCATCACACTGGTCAGGGTCCCAGCAGGAGGACTCTCTGTATGATGAGGCAGAGGTAGCTGATCAGGATTCTGATCCTGAGACCGCTCTCAATCTGGATACCCCTGATGGTGACGCCATAGTGAATGATCTTATAGCGTCCATCAATGGAATGTTGGATATTTCTCCCTCAGCTCCTCCAGTGGAGGAGTCAGCTTCACAGCAGGAGAAATTCCATTTCAGGTATCCCAAGCGTAAATTGAGTACTTTTCTGGACCACTCTGACTTCAGAGAAGCAGTTCACAAACACCACGCTTATCCAGATAAGCGTTTCTCCAAACGTCTTAAGGATACACGTTATCCCTTTCCCCCTGACGTGGTCAAGTGCTGGACCCAGTGTCCAAAGGTGGATCCTCCAATCTCCAGGCTTGCGACTAGATCCATAGTTGCAGTGGACGATGGGGCTTCACTTAAAGATGCCACTGACAGACAGATGGCGCTCTGGTTGAAATCCATCTATGAAGCTATCGGCGCGTCGTTTGCTCCAGCATTCGCAGCTGTATGGGCACTCCAAGTTATTTCAGCTGGTCTTGCGCAGATTGACACTGTCACACGTACATCTGTTCCGCAAGTAGCGTCCTTAACCTCTCAAATATCTGCATTTGCGTCTTACGCTATTAATGCTGTCCTGGACTCTACGAGCCGTACGGCAGTGGCGTCCGCCAACTCCGTGGTTTTACGCAGAGCCTTGTGGTTAAGGGAAGGGAAGGCAGATTCTGCTTCCAAATAAGTGCTTAACCAGTTTGCCATTTTCTGGTGACAGACTGTTTGGTGAGAGATTGGATGAAATCATTAAACAGTCCAAGGGTAAGGATTCTTCCTTACCCCAGCCCAAACCTAACAAACCCCAACAGAGGAGGGGACAGTCGAGGTTTCGGTCCTTTCGAGGCTCGGGCAGGTCCCAATTCTCCTCGTCCAAAAGGACTCAAAAGGATCGGAGGAGCTCAGATTCTTGGCGGGCTCAGTCACGCCCAAAGAAGGCAGCCGGAGGAACCGCTACCAAGGCGGCTTCCTCATGACTTTCGGCCTCCTCTCTCCGCATCCTCGGTCGGTGGCAGGCTCTCCCGCTTTGGCGACATTTGGCTGCCACAGGTCAAAGACCGTTGGGTGAGAGACATTCTGTCTCACGGGTACAGGATAGAGTTCAGTTCTCGTCCTCCGACTCGATTCTTCAGAACTTCTCCACCTCCCGACCGAGCCGGTGCCCTTCTGCAGGCGGGTGCTCTCTAAAGGCAGAAGGAGTGGTGATCCCTGTTCCTCTTCAGGAGCAAGGTCACGGTTTTTACTCCAATTTGTTGTGGTGCCAAAAAAGGACGGGTCTTTCCGTCCTGTTCTGGACCTAAAACTGCTCAACAAGCATGTGAAAACCAGGCGGTTCCGGATGGAATCCCTCCGCTCCGTCATCGCCTCAATGTCTCAAGGAGATTTCCTAGCATCAATAGACATCATGGATGCTTATCTCCACGTGTCGATTGCTCCAGAGCACCAGCGTTTTTCTACGCTTCGTTATAGGAGACGAACACCTTCAGTTCGTAGCCCTGCCTTTCGGTCTGGCGACAGCCCCACGGGTCTTCACCAAGGTCATGGCAGCAGTAGTAGCAGTCCTGCACTCTCAGGGTCACTCTGTGATCCCTTACTTGGACGATCTACTTGTCAAGGCACCCTCTCAAGAGGCATGCCAACACAGCCTGAACGTTGCACTGGAGACTCTCCAGAGTTTCGGGTGGATCATCAACTTTTCAAAGTCAAATCTGACCCCGACCCAATCGCTAACATATCTTGGCATGGAGTTTCGTACTCTCTCAGCGATAGTGATGCTTCCGCTGAACAAACAGCGTTCACTACAGACAGGGGTGCAATCTCTCCTTCAGGGCCAGTCGCACCCCTTGAGACGCCTCATGCACTTCCTAGGGAAGATGGTAGCAGCAATGGAGGCAGTCCCTTTCGCGCAGTTTCATCTGCGTCCACTACAATGGGACATTCTCCGCCAATGGGACGGGAAGTCGACGTCCCTACACAGGAACGTCTCCCTTTCTCAGGCGGCCAAGGATTCTCTTCAGTAGTGGCTTCTTCCCCCCTCATTGTCAAAAGGAAAGCCTTTCCTACCCCCATCCTGGGCGGTGGTCACAACGGACGCGAGTCTGTCAGGGTGGGGAGCAGTTTTTCTCCACCACAGGGCTCAAGGTACGTGGACTCAGCAGGAGTCCACCCTTCAGATCAATGTTCTGGAAATCAGGGCAGTGTATCTTGCCCTACAAGCCTTCCAGCAGTGGCTGGAAGGCAAGCAGTTCCGAATTTCCACCATATCCGCAGTTCACATCCCGGGCGTAGAAAACTGGGAAGCAGATTTTCTCAGTCGCCAGGGCATGGACGCAGGGGAATGGTCTCTTCACCCGGACGTGTTTCAGGAGATCTGTTGCCGCTGGGAGATGCCGGACGTCGACCTAATAGCGTCCCGGCACAACAACAAGGTCCCAACATTCATGGCACGGTCTCAAGATAACAGAGCTCTGGCGGCAGACGCCTTAGTTCAGGATTGGTCGCAGTTTCAACTCCCTTATGTGTTTCCTCCTCTGGCACTGTTGCCCAGAGTGTTACGCAAGATCAGGTCCGACTGCCGCCGCGCCATCCTCGTCGCTCCAGACGGGCCAACGAGGTCGTGGTACCCGGATCTGTGGTATCTCGCGGTAGGCCAACCGTGGGCTCTACCAGACCGACCAGACTTGCTGTCTCAAGGGCCGTTTTTCCATCTGAATTCTGCGGCCCTCAACCTGACGGTGTGGCCATTGAGTCCTGGATCCTAGCATCTGCAGGGTTATCTCAAGAGGTCATTACCACTATGAAACAGGCCAGAAAACCCACATCTGCCAAGATCTACCACAGAACGTGGAAGATATTCTTATCTTGGTGCTCTGCTCAGGGAGTTTCTCCCTGGCCATTTGCCTTGCCTACTTTCTTTCCTTCCTGCAATCCGGTTTGGAAAAAGGTTTGTCGCTCGGCTCCCTTAAGGGACAAATCTCAGCGCTCTCTGTATTTTCTCAGAAGCGCCTAGCAACACTTCCTCAGGTACGCACGTTCCTGCAGGGGGTTTGCCGATTAGTCCCTCCTTACAAACGACTGTTAGAACCCTGTGATTTGAACAGAGTGCTGATGGTTCTTCAGAAACCACCATTCGAGCCTATGAGAGTTTTTTCCCTCTCACGCCTTTCGCAGAAAGTGGTTTTCCTTGTGGCAGTCACTTCACTTCGGAGAGTGTCTGTCCGGGCAGCATTGTCGTGCAAGGCCCCCTTCCCGGTGTCTCACCAGGTCAAGGGGTTCTGCGTCCGGTTCCGGAATTTATCTCTAAGGTGGTTTCCCCCCTTTCATCTCAATCAGGGTATCCCCGTACCCTCTGTTTGTCCTCATCCAGTTCACCAATGTGAAAAGGATTTGCACTTGATTAGATCTGGTGAGAACACTCAGACTCTACATCTATCGTACGGCGCCCCTGCGCCGCTCGGATGCATTCTTGTCCTTGTCGCTAGCCAGCGTAAAGGGTCGCAGGCTTCCAAATCAAGCCCGGCTCGGTGGATCAAGGAACCAATTCTCAAGCTTATCGTTCTGCGGGGCTTACGGTTCCCTCAGGGCTGAAGGCCCATTCTACCAGAGCTGTGGGTGCGTCCTGGGCTTTGAGGCACCAGGCTACGGCTCAGCATGTGTGTCAGGCGGCTACCTGGTCCAGCCTCCACACTTTCACGAAACACTATCAGGTGCATGCCTATGCTTCGGCGGATGCCAGCATAGTCAGAGGAGTCCTTCAGGCGGCAGTTGCCCACTTGTAGGAAGGGGCCGTTTTACGGCTCTACTACGAGGTATTATTTACCCACCCAGGGATTGCTTTTGGACATCCCAATTGTCTGGGTCTCCCAATAGAGCGACAAAGAAGAAGGGAATTTTGTTTACTTACCGTAAATTCCTTTTCTTCTAGCTCTAATTGGGAGACCCAGCACCCGCCCCTGTTTTTTTGTATATACATGTTGTTCATGTTGAATGGTTTCAGTTCTCCGATATTCCTTCGGATTGAATTTGCTTTAAACCAGTTTATTGGCTTTCCTCCTTCTTGCTTTTGCACTAAAACTGAGGAGCCCGTGATCCCACGGGGGGTGTATAGGCAGAAGGGGAGGGGCCTTACACTTTTAAGTGTAATACTTTGTGTGGCCTCCGGAGGCAGTAGCTATACACCCAATTGTCTGGGTCTCCCAATTAGAGCTAGAAGAAAAGGAATTTACGGTAAGTAAACAAAATTCCCTTCTTTTACATTTTGTTACTGGACAACCCCTGTGAGAGGAAATAAACTGGGACAGGAAACTATTTGTGTTTTAGTCTGGACTTCATGTAACATTGTTGCTTTGTACTGAGATTATTATTGCTCTTCCCTCTGGGGGTCACAGGTCTGTCTAGAGCAGCTGAAGTTTATCAGTAGGATTGATCATGTTACTGCTATTCTAATTCTTCATGTTAAATTTGCTGTCACTTTGGGTCTTTTAGGAGAAAATCTGAGACCTGCAATGACCCATATCTGTGCAAACATCATGGGCCATCTCAATCAAAAAGGATTCTATTCTGTATTACAGGTATTTTGTATGAGTGATCAGTATCGGGGAATTTGAGTGTTCTGTGTTGGGTTTCATTTATCAGCTGCTGTATTGACCTATATTTAAAGTGAGTAATTTTTGGAATGTGTAACGATTTGTCAATTGTAATATAGTTTCCTGATATTTTGTTTGGATAGTGGCAATACAGTACTTCATTATGAAATGTTAACGTCATTTCAGGTTACATAATGGGTAGTATTCATAGCCTTTATTGTTAGAAATTATATTTCCCATTTTTGGTTTTATGCAGTTCTTATACTGTGATTAGATCATATTAGCAGTACAGGTAATCAATTCTATAATTCTTATAAGAAAACGAGAATTTATTTTTGCAGATTCTTCTCACCAATGGTCTTGCTAGATCCCGACCGTCCCTGTCGAAAGCCACATTAACAGCATTATTTTCTCTGGCATTGCGGTATGCTTTATTGTAATAATTTTGCAGTTATAGTAATGGATGCTGTATTTTCTGTTTGTGTGTTAAAATATACCTATTCTTCATATTTTGGTTTGTCAGGTCTCCATAAGGAGAATAGTCTTCCCCCATGGTCCCCACATGGCTTCTCATAAAGCCAGATCAGATACCCACACTTTGCACTGACGAGGGGCAATCACCCCGAAACACCGTGTCTGCAAATTGGGATTCTGATCTGGCCATATATCCTAGGTCATATGAAAAGGCTTGTTAAAAGGCCAATTTTGACTTTTAGGATTGCTGCTTCCAATAGGTGGCGCTAGAGTTTGTCTCCTTTCCCGGAGAGACAATTTGAATATTTCATTATAGTAATATGAAGTTATTTGATACTAAAGATACAGGTTTTTAATCTAAGTTGTTTCATTAAATAAGTTAGTGTATATATGAAGTCTATTTTTACTTTTCTCTAGGTATAAGTAAATGCATGTAATATGAAAGAAATATGTAATTTAGAAAGCTATATTTTTGATAATTAAGGGGATTCTTGGAGAAGTTGTCCCAGATTGCTGCTATCACATATTTCAAGCTGCAAATTGTCCTAGGCACGATTGGTTGCTGTAAGGATAGTCCTGGGAGTAGACCCACCGGACCATGCACCGGACTCCTTTGCGAAGCCGACTAGAGCGAACCCCTATACAGGGTCTGTCAGGCGTAACCGCAGAGGGCCTAGATGCACGGAAGCCGGGATCAGCAAGAGTCACTGGATGCAGGATCCGATCTGGACCAGATACAGGTTAACGGGATCAGGCAGAAGTCCAGAACTGAGACTGGTGCAGGTCACAGGAATTAGGCTGAAGTCCAGCAGGAGCGGAGACTGGTGCAGGTTAACAGGATCAGGCTGAGGTCCAGAGATGGAGGCTGGTGCAGGTTAACGGGTTCAGGCTGAAGTCCAGAACCAAGGAGTGGTGCAGGTTACTGGGATCAGGCTGGGGTGTGTGCTCAGAACAGTACTCAGGATCTGCAAGCAGAGACAGAGTTACACCAAGCACAGGCATAGAGGGACCTGAACGACCAGTACAAGAGACAAGCTACAGGGACACGTTGAACAAGCACTGGCCATGGGGAGTAGCAAGTCTTAAATACCCAAGGTTACTATTAGTGATATTCCGGACAGCTGTGCTGGCCGTTTAAGTCTAAGTGAGTGCAAGCGCGCGCCCCCTAGTGTGCATGTGTGAAGGCCGTAACCCGGAAGTCAGAGCCGAGACCACAGGAGGAGAGGCAGGACGCTGGGGCGCAGGTCTCTGCAGTGAGTGAGCGGCCCGGAGCCGCAGCCAACGGGGAAAAGGGAAAAGTTCTGGACGGGGTAGCAGGAGAGCGGGCTCGGCGGGGAGCGGGGACCCCAGGGGTTGCAGCGACGGGTGGTGAGAGGCGCGGTCGACCGGGAGCGTGACAGTTG